>NC_090925.1:1111960641-1112263671 GCF_040938575.1 Ambystoma mexicanum
TCAACACCCCTTTCCTTTTGTCTCTCCCTCCTGTATTGTTGTGCCCACATTGTGATGGTACAGCACCACAGCATGCTTAAAAAGAAACAGACATTTTCGTTACGCCATGTTTGGGTGCAGCCTTTCCGCTGCTCACTGTTTCAGGGTGGCTCCTTGGGTGCAGGTCCCTTTTAGGTGCGCCCTGTCGGCCGCAGCCAGCAGGGAATAAGGCGCCTGGATACTGATGTTGTTTGTCACCCAAAGCACCAAAACATGCAATGCTTTGGGTGACAGTATATTTAAGAAAACACAAAAAGCTCAGTACATGGATCTGTACTGTGAGTGAATGCTCCATGCACAAGAACGTTGCTGTGCCCCACATGTCATGTTTGTGGGGCACAATAATGGTATTAGTGATGACAAACTCAGTGATATTAGACTTTTCCATGATATGATAGGTTATTTAGAACGCGCTTAATACCCAGAGGTTTCTAAGCAGGGACCCGGATCGTACCTGTGTTGCTCTGTATCATCTTTCTTCCAAGGCAAGCCCGTTGACCCTGAGCTAGCCTCCCATGACCGAAGGATTTGATTTGTGCATGTTATTGAGGCCCACATATGCTGCCATTCTGGTGCTTTTAAGAGCTTGTTGGAGGAATCATTGTCAAGGTGTGAAGCAAGGATCAGTCAGGTATTCTACGACTTGAATCTATGGCCCCAATAGTAGCCACTGATTCCTGCAGCGGGTGCCAAACCCGCTGAGCTAATTCCCTAGCATTGACCAGCAAACCCTGCGAGGGCACCAGGTGCAGAAGAATCCCTTGCCGTGGAGGAACTTGGCATGGGTAATCTATGTCCATTGAGTGTGCTATACTGTGCTCTAACCCCGCTTTGCCAAGGCAACTCATTTTTCCATCAAATATAAGAGGCAAAAAAGCCAAAAACAACACACAACGTAAATTCGGGAAAATATAATTTAATCAAGCTCACCCGCCTCATCAGAAACTGTACTGATTCTTGCTCTTTAAATAATAGGGAGGCGGATTCCCCAGAGCTAGGTTACGCATTTCATCCACCATAGCGCACTGAATAGCATCAGGGCTTGATTGTGACCATGCACTATAAAAGTAGTGTGGAAAGCTGTCATTCTCCCCTCCAGCTCCCAGCATCCTCATGCAGAGGTGAGTGCAAGCATTGGAGGGGAGTTGTGCTTTCCTGCTCAAAAGATGCTAAATCTCGTGCTGCGGGAGAAGCATGTGCTTCAGTGGCAGCACGAGCATTTTGTTAAAGACCGCCCATTTTGTAATTTGAGAAAGTGTCCTTATGCTTACAGCATTTTCAAAAAGGGGTGCTGCAGTCTGCGTTTTTAAAAGGAGAATCCCCTCCCACTGTCTGCCCCACATCCCTCATGGCCGTGTAGGCTATTGTCAAGTGGTAAATCAGACACATGGAAAGTGGTGGCTTTGATGCCAGGCCTCCACATTTCACTTTAACAGAATATGGTGCTTTTTTAGGAAAGTGATCTACCCTCATGGAAGAACACTTTCCTATGTTTGCATGCGCCTCGGAATTAGGGCCTCAGTGAGTCCCAGATTTGAAGCTACAATAGACAAACGATCGCCGAGTCTATCAAGTAATTCTACAAGCGCGGTTCTTTTTTGTGGTTGCAGGGATTTAGTGATGACCCTACTTGGGAAAGAAGCCTTTAAATCTATATATTTCATCCAAATAAAAGAGAAGGAAAAAACAAATATTTAAGAGGCCTTCGGAAAAAACACTGCTGTCAATGTTCCGTCATTAAAGAGAAACACAAACGGATGGCCTCTGCTGAGTTTGCTCAGCAGTAAACAGGCGAGCGGTCTTTCAGCTCGTTCAAGGATGAATGCGCCTTCCTGTTTATAGAGGTTAAATGGCTGCAGAACACACTGCGGTTGAAATGAAAGCCGGGCGGAAAGAGGGTGGAAGAGACTGCCCAGGCCGCCACACGGGAACGTGGAGTTCTCATTTTGTGGCCTCCTGTGACTGCCACTTTCACGCTGCTACGTCCATCTTGGGAATGACGATTGACGCCCCCTGCGTGCCCCTGCGTGGGTTGGTGTCTTTGAGTTGGGAATGTAGTGGCATGCACACGGGGGTCCCTGCAAGCGCATTGCTACATTGAATGAGCATCTTTACCTACTCCCACGGTATTCCCCCTCCCTGCCCACCCAGAGCCTAACTCCACTGCGCATGTCACCCTGTAAATACCCAGTATCCTCGGCCTTCTGTCGGTTATGCGCCCTGCCCCACACCCAGTGTCTGTGCCATGCATTTCCCAGCATCTATACAAAAAAGGTAGTAGGCGCCCCTCACCAGAACGAACACTGCATGATAACCTGTTCAGTGGTTTTTAACCACTTTGAGAGTTCGCAGCCATCTGCTTTTTGCTCACTGTACCTTTCACAGATGGGAAATTATCATTTGCATATCAGTCTTTGTCCCTACATGGGCAGTCCAGCACCGAAATGCTATGGCAATTCCCTTCTGAACAAGAGCACCAACAGCAACCCCATACACGTGTTTCAGCCTTGTTGGGCCTCATCAGTGAGGTGGAGCTGTGCCTCTCTTCTTCTTCGGAGGCGTGAGCGGACCCACGCAGGCGCTTCCCCATCCTAAAGGATGATGTGAGCACAGTGAGCAGGGAGTCCACGTCTGGGTTCCCCCAGGTAACTCAGGGTGACCAACCCCAAGTTCCTTGCATACATTTTTCAAAAAGGTAGCTGGCGCCCCTCTCCAGAAAGAACATGGCATGATAACCTGTTCAGTGGTTTTTAACCACTTTGAGAGTTTGCAGCCATCTGCTTTTTGCTCACTGTACCTTTCACAGATGGGAAATTATCATTTGCATATCAGTCTTTGTCCCGCCCACAGGGTAGTCCAGCACCGAAATGCGAAGGCAATTCCCCTCTGAGCAAGAGTACCAACAGCAACCCCATGCACGTGTTTCAGCCTTGTTGGGCCTTATCAGTGAGGTGGAGCTGTGCCTCTCATCTACCGTCACTGGCCCACTGCCTCTCACCCTTATGTATGTTACCAGCTGGCTGTTGCATTGTTTTTGTAAATGTTTCTGGGGGAAACACCTTATTTCCTTTTAAGAAATGAATACAAGTAAAAAGAAATGATGTAAGTGAACCTCAGCGGGGTGTGGCATTTGTTCCCCATTCCCTTCCTACACAAGCTAAATCCTTGGGCACACGGGGGTCTTTGGTGCAAAACATGTTCTGCCGTGCAACTTGCATGGACTACGAAACACTTTGATGATGTTCTAATACTTTGACGTAAATGACAAAGGCTCTTGGGAAAGGGATCATTCTGTGAAGTCCTGGATCATTTATTTTTATTTATTTATTTATTGGGTATTTATAATGTACCTATACAGAGTGGTTCTGCCTGTTTCATACATTCACTTTCCCAAGTCTCAGGCTCAGCCTCATCTCCCTGGTTCCCTCCAGAATGCAGTACACAAGCAGCATGTGTTCAGGAATTCCCGGTTCCCTCTTGGGATGCCTTCTGTGCAGAGGCGTTGCTAGGGGGGTCTTTTGGTTGCAGTCCCGGATAAAAGCCCAGGGGCTACAACCAAAAGGCTAGCTACCCCGACAGTCCCGACATTAGTGTAGCCCTAGATCTTTTCCAGATTAGCAACAGCCCAGCTTCTGTGAGTGCACAATACCACCAGAACCCTCTGCCCCGACAGGGTCAGTGGGAAACCACATCAGCACAGTGGGCGCCACACTGACTCCCAGACAGGCGCAGGATCTAACGCGGGGCATCGAGAGCAGCCCAACGCACCCTGTCAGGCAGTCCTTCTGCTTGAAAACACAACTTGAGAACGTGGCACGACCTGTGTTGGGTATTGCCACATCGTGATGCGTGTCCAAGGGGATCATGGCTGATCGCGCCACAGCCAGTGCCCGCCTAGGTTCATAGCACTGGATTGGCTTCTGGATGACACACACATCTGTATACAAGCAATGGCAAATCCTGGCTTGACACCACCACGTGCCACATCAATCCGCATACGGGTAAGGGCACACAATACAGATGCTGGCTCAAATGACACAACACTCACAATGTCAACACTCCTATTTTTCACACATCCACCCACCCTGTGTTCTCTTCACTTTTCATGTATGATTGTACATAGCACAATGCGACTTGCTAGAATTTTCCGCTCAGTCAATGCATCATCCTGCACTAGGCTGTGGCGGTATCACCCACAATGCCCTTTCACAACGCATCATAATATGCCATCATCATAATCCAAATAATTCCACAATGTGTAGCTGTTTTTTATGCATCACTGCTTACAGCTTTGTCAGGCCTCAAAATGTGTGCTGGACACTAGCAATTGGCGAGTGATAATTCACTCTTGGCGAGTGATGAATGGTGTTCTGCGTGCACTTTGAGAACTGGCAATCATGCATGAGGAATGGTGACCATTATGCCTGGCTAGTAGCTTGCAACTTTACATTTTTACCCCTGTCCTGTTATACTGTTCCACAAAATTCTATACAACATACACACAAGCACGCATGGCATATGCATGCTGAGGCAGCATGCTGATGGGAAGGGATTGGCATCCAGATCAGATGCCAATCATGAGTGGGAAAGGGGAGTGTGGCGGGCCCTCGTGTGGAAACCATGGAATACTAGCGGGTAGGAGGACAACTCACAGGGTAGGACTCAACATGAAAGGATGACGACTTCAGCTCTGCATGTGTCTAAATCAATCATTCACACCCAATACCACCACACCTAATGTTAGGACGCAGCTAAAGTCAGGCAATCCCATCGGCTGCTCACATATTGAGCACCCTATAATACACTACTCTCTCGACTGACCTGGACTACGGTCCCCAAGGGCGTTCTACCCACAAGCGCTTTGAGGTCATAGCAATGATATATAGAGTGCTATATGAAAGCTAAATAACATAACACCGCCACATCAATCAGCTGCTTTCACTATGGTCCCATTCATCCATCCAGTCGCCATTTCTAAGACAATTACATCTTTTAACATGACACTATTTTGCCCCCTTGCCATTTTTCTACCTCCATTCCTCCCGTCTGCCTCTCCACCACTTCCTCCATTTATGCCTGGCACTCTGAAAATGTTCCAGGACAGTGCAAGCACAAGATAAGGCAGCCACCATAACATAACAGAACACATTTTCAGTGAGCCGCAAAATGGCACCGATCAACAAAGACACAGGGGACAAGCTCTCTGCACGTTTTCCCCATCTGTGCCATTAATTAATAGAGTTCCCTGATGGAGCACAGCGCAGAGCGGGAAATAGGCCCTGGGCGTTTCCTCCCTCCAGGAGGGGAAACCGACAGCATCTCTGCCCGCATCTACTTTTGATGCGGCGGTAAGGCCCGCTGTATCCGTGTGGATTCCTACCGGCTTTTTACAAGTAAAAAAAAGCAGGTGGAATCCATAGGGATTCACTCTAATAGCAGCTCCCCCGGGTGTACAAAAGGTCGGACAGGGCCATAAAATAGACTCAGGCACGAATGAAAAAGTGGCCCTCATTCCAAATCGCAATTCGTTCCTTTTGTGACACACTATTTAAAAAGTACCCAAGAGGATGCCTTCTGGTGAAATAAGTTGCAAGTTATTTGTATTAACAAATGTTTGTTTATTTAGGCTAGTCAGAACCAGAGGTCGAAGTGGGCAGGAGCGGTCGGGAGCGGTGTTCCCATACTTTTTATTTTTAAGTTTCACTGTTCCTATACTTTTATTTTAAAAGGAAATCGTTCTGGAATGGTTTAGTTGTAAAATGAAGTGTAGCAAGAAGTTGAAGCTTGCACTTCAGTGCACTGCACTGCACATTCTCATAAATAGCAGGTGTGATTGTTTGGGGGGTTTGGATTGTGTGTGGGAGCGGGCCAGGGATGGGGTTTGTGGGGAGAGGGGCAGAAAAGCAGGGAACATAGTTCCACTACTTCTTTTCATACACTTTGACCACTGGTCAGAACTACCAGCTGCACAGTGGGGTAACTCACAAAACTGTCCCACGCTGGTAAAAAAAAAACAGACCCACTTGGACCAAAGAAACTGGGCCATCGTGGCATTTTGGGCCTGCACTTCAGCAATGGCTATTGCCCTATAGACTAGTCCGAGCCTAGTTGTAAATGGTGGCCAGCATTTACTGATAATGTCCTAGCCGGGGCAGGAAAACGCACAGGAACCTGGGAACGGACCACATTTTCATGCCTTTTTGCCAACCGTATGTAAACAAAATTTGGCGGAACTGGCCACACACCTGTAAGCAATCACGGATGTGGGGTGCTATGCCAGATTCCCCGACCGAGTCTCAAAATGACCCAATAGAGGGACAGCCTTTTACGGTAGTTTGCAAATTTGGGCCATTTAAAGCATGGTCGTAGGGAGGAGGCAGCAGGGCAGACTTGCATTCTGGAATTGCTAAGCCTGGCGCAGAGGTGGGTGGAGGGCAAGGGAGGGTTATTTTGTTGTGCTGAGGGATTTGCTGCTGTGTTTTTGCTGTCTGACTATGGGCCTTATTGCAGCGCATTTGCATTTACCTATTTTCATAAAATCTAAAAATGTGCGGGAATATGATAACTTTCTCTCCAGCTCTTCGCTGTATTGAATAGCGTCTGTCCTGGTAGGATAGCTCAGGGGCAATGTGCAGCCTTGGAAGCAAGAGGACACAGAGCAACACAGGTTCTATACCCGGGTCCGCGCTTAGAAACCTCTGGGTATTGAGCGCGTTATAAATAACCAATTGCAATTACACATGAGCATTCTTTCCCTTGTATTTCACCCTGCGTATTCTGAGGTTGGGAGGGGAGGTTGCGTGTAACAGGAGGAATAGTTTATGTGTTTTCCTCTGCTCTTTGTGACTGTGTGCCTCCCTCCCCACCCACTCATCGACTTGGCTTTCGCTCATATGCATTCTGTGATGTTGTAGGGACTATTTACTCAGCCAGCAGTCCCGAAACCTTGATGTCCTGATGGAATCCCGCGTAATGACCCTGCCCCTATATAAACAGAGTTATTCTCATTTTATACCCTGGTTTTGTTCTGATAGGCACCGGGGACCAGCATTGCGCTTTCAGCGCTAGTGCCTAGTGGGTGTAGCAGTGTGACACTTTAAGGCAGTGACGGCGGAGCACTCATCACGCAGATTTAATAAAAGGGACAGGCTGCATCACAAGCATTCCAAGAAGAATACAAGCCCACGACTACATGCTCAACCCGAGAAGATGCAGTAATGAGGCTCAAGCCTCGGTATCCAAAAATCACCGCGGATGGATACACATCTATCAGTAAGAAGAACAAGACGCGTGCACAAGCATTAGCGCGAGCGTCGGGGCCTCAGGCACCGGTATTGCCTCTGTGTCTCATTTGTACATGGGGAGGCCGCACCAGGACGTTGCCCTACGCTGACATAACACTGGCGACAAGGGGGTTGCCACTTGCCGCAAAGGTGTAGAATAGCTAATCCCCCACACTAACGTGAGATGGGGGTTTAGATTCTATTAAAGACAAGGAGGCGATTATTATGCATTACAATCTTTACTCTGAAACCACAGCAGCAAAGAAAAAAACTTTTACAAACAAAAAAAGTTGAAAAGAACAGAACTAAATAGAGTTCAGTGTCAATGTAAGGGGAGCTCCCCAATCCATCATGGCGGACAGGTCATGCCCTGCAGGGGACCAATGAGCAGGGACCCTTCCTTATATAAGTCCATTACTCAGATCCCAACCCCTCTTTCTGTAGCTGACTTGAACCAGACGTCCACTGCACCAATCAGATGATAAACGATGAAGGCAAATCCAGCGAAGCTCTCGTACTACGCACTCCATAACTTGAAACTGCGAGCCACCCTCGTGATCAGAACCTCAACCCGTAGCTGTGAAAAAAACAAGCAAGAAGGGTGGGTGGATGGGAAAAACAACAAACCAAAGAATGTTCTCTCTTGAACCATCTGTGCACATACGTGTCAAAACTGTCATATCATATTATATCCAGGGTGGGTGGGTGGGATAATAATCGCCTCCTTGTCTTTAATAGAATCTAAACCCCCATCTCACGTTAGTGTGGGGGATTAGCTATTCTATGACAAGACAGGAGGCTCATATTATGCAAGTTCAAAGCCCTTGCATCCCATTAGCACAACATAATCAATACAATAGACAATGTGATAAAATAATAGGAAAGAAATGTTTTAAATGCTTTCATTAAAGCAATCAGCTGACTGCAAGCGAATTGCCCAAGACTAGGCTGCCCCAATAACCAACTTAAAAGGCATAGCCAAATCCACTGTAAGAAAAACAGGAAGATGTGCTTATTCCAGCGACCCTACCAGCCACCAAACCAACTGGTTAAAAAAAGAAGGGGAAAACATTGAACAAAGCTATCCTATACTTAACAGGTTAGAAAAAACCCCTTCTGAAAATAAGACGCATCCGTTGTCCAATCAAACCTTAAAACAGTCAAGCTCACACCCTCTTTGGGAACCTGGATAGCAAACCAAAGAAAAGAAGCACCCAGCTCTCCTGGAGATAAAGAAAGTACCCCATAGGGGTGAAATGTTTGTAGGGCTCCCTCCCATGCGTTAAAGGACGATATTGTAGTAGCAACAGAGCATGTCCCATAACTACACTGGGAAAACTAAGTGGGAGTAAAAGGTAATTTAATAATTTGTAAGAGGACGACCCATCCTGAGCGGAGCAGAAAACAACATACTAACCCCCAATGTCTTAAGACATATGTGTATACTAAGGAAGGATGACTTCTAGAGACAGAAGCAGAATTGAAGAGAGAGGGGCCACACCTGAGAAGCTGAACCTGTCAACCGTCAACACGGAGACCCACAGACCTCCTGCGTTCGCTAAAAGGGCACTGCTACCATGACAAAAGGCAGATATTTACCCACCTGACCCCTAAGAGGCCAAACAATGCAAGGAGAAAAATGTATTTTACAACCAATCGTTCCCATTATATTGATATGTAAACTCCTTTGTATATATGCCCGGTGCTTGAACCTTGTTCTCTCCTCTCCGGGTGATAAAACCCTAGAGGATCAAAAACTAACCGAAGAAGAACTCCTAAATTCCAAAGTCTTAGCAAGACCGAACTGCAAAGAACCGATCGCTAAGCAGTTAAACTGAAGTTGCATACCAGAAGAGGTCTAACCTCTATTTCATCCAATTTGAAGATCCCTGAAGCTCACAGCACCCTGAGCTGGCATCGCATTGCAAAACAAACTCTTGTGAAAACCCAAAGGTCCACCTGCCCTGCAGGTGACCAGGAGAAACAAGCCATTAACTAAATATATATCCCTGCCCACTGGGAATCGCACTGACAGACACCTTCTGATAGTTAATGTAGAGACGCTGGAACGCATCGTGATAGAGGGTCATAATAATCTGATGGGAGATTAGTATCACTCCCAGACCCCACTATCCCACCGAGGGATATTGAGATTTCCCCAAAGGAGGGGGACCCTCCCCCCATATCCAAGGGAAAAACCTTGCAACCCCAGAAGAAGGCTACCCTGAGGACCATATTAAAGCTCTGCTGTACACCGCTAAGAGAAAACTAAATACACACTTGTACTTTAACCAACCCTTGACCGTGGACGGGTCCCCCTTAGTTTATTGAAATATCAGGAATTAGCGCAAAGGAAAGTAACTGACAGGAGGGAAAAGCTCAGCGCGAGTATCATGATGCAATCTCCCCCAGGGATGGCGAAAAAAAGGAATGAGGGGGGAAAGAACTCTGGGATAATTATCAATGCCCCGTAAATGACAGGTTGTGCAATAAACCTGGGACCACAGACCCCTCAAACTCTGAGGTCCGAGTCTCTGAATCCGTGAGAGGCTGACTGGCCACTAAGGGAATCAGGGAAAGGAAAAACAAGCACTACAACGAACAGAGTGTGGTGTGAGGTGTTCACTTATCGATCTCAGCAGGATAAAACACTGATTTAGACCCTTCCCAATTAGGGACCTGTATCCATACGGTCAGCACGGATGTGAAAACCCCATTCTATCCTCTGCACTGTAGAAAATAAAATATGTCTATATATATATAAATATATATATACCCAATGAAAGAGGTTAATCAACGCTCTAGAGGGTACCGAAGCCTGCTTGAACTCCACGAGCAGAGGAGAAATTGCAACACCTGTTAGACGGTTAGCTGAACCACAGGCCAAGCCTTGGGAGGAAATCACTGGGCAGGCGCCCTAAAATCATTATTAGGCAACTCGTCTGTTAGATAGCATCAAGTGTTTCCAAACACCTCCTCCAAGTAGAACCTGGTTGCTGAACTTGCCATGCCACACAACGGAACAGTTCCTCTCGAGCTGACCCTGTCTCCACCAATAGTACCAATAGAATAATGAATGTCCAAAGGGACCAATAGTAAGGGAAACACATCCCCATAAAGAGAGCTTCAAGCCCTGCAGACCTCAATAGAGGCATAACGCAACCTGTTTTCTTCCTCATGTTAGGAGAAAATACTGCAGCTTAATAAGCACAGGTATAGGGTGGAGCAATTGATATCGGGAAAAACAAACCTAAGGAAAGGACTGAGTTGTCCTGAAACTAACCAAGGTAAAGGGCAACAGAATCTTTAACTAAAAAGGCGAGGTGAACACCAGCGGCTAGAGAGGAAGTTACAACCTCCCACATGGGTCTGTATACCACACACTCTTTTCTTTAAAGGACTTAATACATAAATAAATATATAAATAAATATATAACATGTCCAAGAAGAGGGGTACGCCCTCACAGGGTCTGGACCCCCAGCCCTTATAGAAGCTGATACTTACCGAGCTATGCGGGCTACTGAGCATTCTAAAAATGCAAATATGATCCAGTCATCACTTAAATCTAGTGGTTATCCAAAGTACACTGAGTAAGTGCGTCTCAACTGCTCACCCTAGCAGGGTGTGGCAACCAGCAGTACACGAGGGAGTTCCTCGCAGTAGAAACCAGGCAAAGCCTGAAAACCAAGCAGGTTATGGCGTGCTTACAGAAAGACAATTTCCTCTGCCATATGCAGCACTTAAACAAAGTTGCCAACCTTAAGGGAGGAAAACACTGAGCAAGTGCACCTCCAACTGCTCGCCCGAGCAGGTCGTGATAACCAGTAGTACACGAGGGGGTAACCTCGCATTAGCACTCAGGCAGAACCGGAACCCGCGCCGGTTATGGCACAGCAACAGCCATATGCAGCACGCAACAAAGGTGCCTACTTTGAGCGAGGAATACACTGAGCACGTGTACCTCAAACTGACAACCACAGCAGGGTGTGGAACCAGCAGTATACGAGGGGCCACCTCGCAGCAAAAACACAGGTAAAACCTGCCACCGAGCAGGTGACGGTACCCCTCCAGGGAGAATATTGACATCTGCCCCCAGCCGCACGTAAACAAAAACTGCCAAGTTTAAGGGAGGAATACACTGAGCCAATATACGTGAAACCGCTCACCCCAGCAGGGTGTGGAAAAACCAGCATTAGACGAGGGTTAACCTCGCAATAGAACTTCAGGCAGAATCTGAAACTGGAATAGGTATTGCCCCTACAGTGAAGGCAAATCACCCAAGCCCTGAGTAGCACTGAAATAAATAAATAAAAAGCAGCAGAATGGCAGCGTATGAGGCTCTTCAATAGGCGAACTGGTGCAAATATAGGCTGAAAGTATCAATTAAAACACCACATAAAATAACTAATTTTAAATATAACTATTTTTAAATATATAAAGACACATGTCAATATAAATAAATAAAGGTATAAATGCACATCCATATGTGTACACTGCCAATGGCGGCAGCGAACCCAGGTCCCTCTGCATGGAAACCTTTAACCTTCCCCTTTGAGCTATGACACCCGTGTGCTGCAACAGAAGCCTTTCTGAACCATAAACACATAATATATAAACATACTAAAGAATAATAGCTCAAGACCAAGAAAACATGGCGTTTCAAAGCAAGAGAGGGAACAGCCGCACGTAGTGGAAAAGCTCATGAAAGAGCTCCACCAACGAAATGAGGGCCTAGGGAACTGCCTCCCAGCCTGGTCCTAGCATGCAAGCATCTCAATCCAAACGCGAGCCGCATCTAAAAGAAAAACACACGCGATGCGTTTTAATTTGACATTTATATATATATAGCGCTACGAACCCTCAGGTATCTTAGCGCTGCTTAATATTACCCACGGTGTGCGTGCTCATTTATCGAGCTTGGAAGGAGGAAAGGATGAGTGTGGCCCCGCCGGGATTCGAACCTGCGTCAGCAGGCTCTGCACCCAAGTCAAAGCGAGCGCTCTACTCGCTGCGCCACATTACCATCCCTGTGAAGGGAAAACAAATTTATTAGGAGCCGCATTAGAGGCGTGACGTGACCAAGCACGTGTGCAATGCGCTGCCTCCGGGGACTGGAGGCAGCCGTACACGGAAACCCAGCCTTCCCCAAAGGGGAAGAATGTCAATGAACCCGTGGGCAATGTGCGGCGGCTCCAGGCCGCACCAAATAAACAAACTTTCCTTTAGGGGAAAGAATGTTAAGCATGTTATAGGGACACGTGGACCATGCGCGCTGGTTCCGGGGACAGGAGGCAGCAGCCTCAAGATAAACAAACTTCCCCTGAGGGGAAAAATTCCACGTGTCGCTGCCTGAGGTTTATGAGCAGGCGAAGCGACTGTAACTACCAGCGCTATAAATCAAATTCAATACATAAAGCAACAGAAAATAACATTCTAAACTCCATAAATTCCACACAAAGGTAAGAACTAGGAGGAGTAACTTAGCTGTGGATTTCAGCAGCAAAGAAAGAGGGGTTGGGATCTGAGTAATGGACTTATATAAGGAAGGGTCCCTGCTCATTGGTCCCCTGCAGGGCATGACCTGTCCGCCATGATGGATTGGGGAGCTCCCCTTACATTGACACTGAACTCTATTTAGTTCTGTTCTTTTCAACTTTTTTTGTTTGTAAAAGTTTTTTTCTTTGCTGCTGTGGTTTCAGAGTAAAGATTGTAATGCATAATATGAGCCTCCTGTCTTGTCATAGAATCTGTACAGCCGACACGCCGCACAACCACCGGCAGCACCGGCCTGCCGCCTGATATCACGGTCAGATGCTGCCATGTGAACTTGGGTAAAAGTGATAGAAGCTGCGCGGATGCTCGCGCTGCACGTCGGCTGCCAGGAACTTCTTTCTACTCGATCTACTTTGCCAGCGCTCTCCCAGTAATCACCCGGGCCACTGGTGGTGAAACTGTAAGTCATGCAGGGCCTTGAGCTCTCACCCCAAGGACACTGTGCACACACACAGAACCCAAGGATGGAAAAAAAAGAGGATATACAAACGAAAGTACGTTTCCGTGCCTGCGTATGGCGCTTGGTGAGGGGCAGAAGGCTGGTGGATGTCTGCTGGCCTGGCCCCACCCTGAGAGCACCCTGCGTGTGTCTTACGTGCATTGCAAAAACACTATAACATACAGAATAAAGAAGGGTGGCAGCTCCCAACTGGAGTGCTTTTACGCCTCATCTTGGATTCCCTGACTATGGTAGGGGAGACGCTGGCCCGCCCCTGAGTCATGCCAAAAGTCCAGGCTCTACATTCCTGTGACGTTGTCATCCGCTGCGGATTTGAGAGCATAACATTCACCTCAGACACCCAACATGGCAGATGATGCCGTAGGCACCCTGGCTGGCGGCAGGATGCTACGTCAACTGGGTTCCCTTGCCCCGCTGCAAGAGTTTGATGTCACAGGCCCCATCGTTTCTAGGTCCGAGATGTCCACATGGGTGAAGCCTCTCGAGATGTTCCTGGCGGCCACAGGGGAAGGCAATGACAATCGCCAAAAAGTCAATCATGCTTTATTCGGCTGGCCCGCTCTGCACATCTTCAAGGCCCTACAGCCCATTAATGGCACGTTCAATGCTACAAAAAATGTGCTACAAGAGTATTTCACAGGAGAAACCCTTGACGCCTTGCATGGTAGACTGCGACACATAGCACTAGTAACTCTGACCCATTTTTGGGCCCTTATTGCTATCATTGTACCTACTGTAACCACCTATCTTTGTGACCATAGTACCACTGCATCACTGTAACCCGCATGTGGTAACTAAGTAACTAAGGTTAATGTCTTGTACTCATCGTATCTGTTGTAACTAAGCCTTGAGTATACTTGTCTCTGCTGCGCCCAGCTACCTAAGGGTTCGGTGCAGATTACCAAATAAATAAACAAACAAACTCACGGGTGCCTGACCAGATGAGGAGCACAAAGTGCGGCAGCAGCTCATTCAAGGTTGTTCGTCAATAAAGATGAGACAGATAAAGCACAATCCCGGCAATACGCTAGCTGGGATCATGGAGCTAGGACGCTTGGACAAAATGGCTGATTTTAGGGCAACCAAGATGAGCGCTGCACTGATGTCAGTCAAGCTAGAGGATACCTGTGCTCTTGGTAAGCAGATGGACAGAAAAACACTCTGGAACAAGAAAGAGGTCTGGGGAAATGATGCTACCCCATGCAGACGATAACTACCAGAAGCTGAGAGAGGCCCCGCCCCTGAAGGACACGTCTGCATCTTCACATTTGGTGGGAAGCACCAACTACCCCTGGAGGGCATTTTGTGGCCCCTGTCAAGCATGACAATGTGAGCATCAAGGCCAGATTCTCCATCAACGAAGTGAGTGATGTGACACTACTGGGCTGTGCTGCTGCAGAGGTGCTCCATTTTGTTAACTCCGCCTTCAGCGTATACCTGGAGGACATCCAGTGCCTACTGGCCTGCTTCTCGGGTGTATTCATAGGTATAGGGAAGTTGATTGAAGATTCTATTCACCTCCAGATTGACTCCACCGTCCAGCCGATAGCGCTGAAACACAGGTGTGTTCCCTTCCACCTGCGGGAGAAAGTGGAACAAGAGTTGGACAACCTAGTAAAAATTGACATAATAGAAGAAGTGGAAGGGCCAACTTTGTGGGTATCTCCCATAGTCATTGCCATGAATCCCAAGCAGCCGGAGTCAATCCGCATCTGTTTTGACATGCGCCTCCCTAATCGTGCCATCAGAAGGCAGAGGCACATCATTCCGACAATGGACGACATGCTGGCGGATCTGCAGGGCCCCAAGTACTTCTCAAAACTCGACCTCAGATCTGGCTACCATCAACTAGTGTTAGATCCAGCGTGCTGCTATATCACGACATTCACCACACATAAAGGCCTATACAAGTACAAGTGCCTGAACTTCGGGATATCGGTGGCTTGGCTGCGGAAGTGTTCCAAAACACCATCAGAAGAGCCCTGGCAGGAATTAGCGGCGCAATCAACATCAGTGTTGATATCCTGGTGTTTGCCAAATCTGAACAGGAACACCTGGACAGACTCAGTACCGTCCTCAAGTGGAACCAGCAGCTGGGGTTGATGCTGCACAAGGACAAGTGCCCATTCCTACAGAAGAAAATAGAGTTTTTCGGCTTTGTAGTCCAGAAGGGAGAATTGGGAGACATCAGGAGACAGGAGCCCCCAACAATGTGTCTGAGGTCACAGTTTCCTTGGTATGGCTACATACTGTGGCAGGGTCATAAGGAAGCTGATAACCCCGTCTGAGCCCCTCCAAAACCTGACCAAGAAGGACTGCGTGTTGAGGTGGGCCGCCCTTGAACAGAGCGCATTTGCTGTTATCAAGGGTGCCCTTATCGCAGATGGTACCATGGCTTTTTTTGACCAGGGAAGAAGGCAGAAACTGTTGTGGATACCAGCCATTTTGGCCTGGGAGTGGTGTTGATGCAGCCAGACAACAGAGGGGAGAATCGCCCAGTAGCCTTCTCGAGCACAGCCCTGTCTGCGACAGAGCAAATGTACTTGTAGAAAGAGAGAGAGGCCCTGGCCATACCGTGGAGCTGCAAACATTTCCATCTTTAGGTATTCAGCAAGGCCATGACAGTCATCACAGATCACAAGTCCCTGATCCCAATAATGGCCGGATCCTCCTCCAAACCACTGACTCGCATTGAGAAATGGATGCTTGCTCTCCAAGAGCATGATATTGAGTTGGTGTTCTGACCAGGGAGTGCTAATGGTGCTGACACTTTGTTTCAACACCCTACATAATCGGGGCAGCATGACTACAGTCAGGAAGAGAGTGAGACAGAAGAGCTTCTACATAGCCTTTGTGACAGCAGCGACACCCATCTCCATATCCATAGAAGACATTAAAGAAGCGTCAGAAGGAAATTAATTTTTTCGCATATTGCAGACTGCCAGAAACAGCAGTGAGTGGAAAAGGGTGCTCGGGAAACTAGACAGATGCACACGTGAGGCCTGTCAAGAACTCGAGCAGCTGTGGCGCATACAAGATGAACTTATGCTCTTAGAGGATGGTTTGGTCCTAAGAGTATGGAAGATGTCATCCCGGCGAGCTTAGTGCCGCGCATGCTGGAGCTAGCCCACAAGGGTCACTGAACAGTAGCCAAAACCAAGGTGCGTCTTCGCCTAAAGGTCTGGTTTCCAGGACTTGAGGAGAAAGTAGAGGAACTCATTTTAAGTTGCGTGTGGTGCCAAGCAGCGATGCTCCACGAAAAGGAACCACGCATTGAGACCATGGACAGGAGCTGCCTGCAGTGGGAGGTGGTGCATATGGACTTTGGGTCTACTTGCCACAACACACACTTCTTAGTACTTGTGGATCAATGGCCATGCTACCAGAGTCCACATCTCTGGAAGATGTGGTCCCTATGCTGGAAAAAATCTTCACCACCCACGGACTCCCCACCAAACTCTGCAGTGCCAACGTGCCACCGTTTCTAAGTGGGGGCTTCTCTGAGTACCTGCACGCCCACGGGGGGCAACATTGGAAGGTGACACCAGTCTAGCCAAGGACGAATGGGGAAACGGAAAGATTAATTGGCACGCTCAACAAGATATTTCGAATTGCGAATGTGAAAGGAGGGCACTCTGCCAATTCCTGTCTGAGAACTGCACCACCCCACATTATTCAACCGCTGTGCGACCAGCAGAGGCAATGTTCCAACTGTCTTCAATACCAGACAACATGCCTCGCAGCCCCTGACTGATTGATGACAATGAAATGTTCAATAGGAGGAAGAGAGTGAATGAGAGGTAGAACCAAAGGAGAAGGCTACAAGACCAACCTCTGGAAGTGGAGATGAGGTTTTGATCCTTTCCAGACATCCGAGAGGAAATCTATCCCCTTCACATGAGCCACACATCCAACGTTGTGGATGCAAAAGGGTCTATGATCACTGTTTCAGCCGGCCAAGCTACGGCCCAAGGAACTCCAGCTTCTTTCTGAAGTTGATGAAGTTGCCTATGCTAAGTGGGTACAGGGAGATGAGATCAGAGGCACCACCACGATGGCCAAGAAGTGACAGTGAGGAGTCAGATCAGGATGGCTCCCTGACCAGTGGGGATGAAGATGGCCCAGCAGATCAAGGAGGAGGTGCCACGATGGGGGAAGCAGGTCCAGCAGAAGAGGGGGAAGGCATTATCCCGTGCTGTAGTACTGCCAGCAACCAAGCTACCTGCAGGACTTTGAAGTAGGTCTCCCATGACCAGAACAATATACAAGTTGCCAATATTGTTATGTCTACACATTGTGGTGATAGTTACATTATTTATTGTTTGTTTGGTTATGAAAAAGGAGGAGTATAGTTCATGCCACTTTAAGGCAGTGATGGCAGAGCACGTCATCACATAGATGTAATAAAAGGGGCGGTCCATGCCACGAGCATTAGCGTGAGTGTCGGAGCCCGGGACACCAGTATTGCCTCTGTGTCTTATTTGAACATTCAGCATACTGCACCAGGACGTGGCCCTACCCCAACACAACAGTGGGGAGGCCTGAATAGACTGTGGGAGACCTCCGTCTAAATGCATGAGTTCAGCTGGGCTGCGCCTATGATCCGTGCCTCTCGTGCTGTGCCATACTACTGTGTAGGATGAAAGATGGATGATTTCCTGCACTTGGATCATGAGGTGCCACAGGTTTTGACGTGAGACCTGGACAGCTTGGCCCTGAAATGGGACTGTACTGTGACCTGCAACCCCTCTGATAAGGGATGTGCCCTCATTATAATACCTTTAGTCGGTATATTACTACCACGTTGAGACCCTTTGTAACCATGCAAACTGGTAAGTCCTCAAAACAAAAACCGAGTAAAATGGAACAATTCACGATGAGTGGCCAAGTCTGAAGAACTGTCAGTCCACTACAACGAATATCGCAAATTGCACCAGAGTCTCCCAGTTTAATGCAGGATGGGGAATCAGATCACTTGGTCCTAGAGGCGATAGCTGCGCTACGGGGGTCCTTGAAAACGAAGGTGGGCGAAGTCGGATCAGATGTTTCGCCTTTATTTCAAGATCTCCGTAATCTTACAGAGAGAGTTCCTGGTCAGGAAAATCAGGTAGCTGAAATGTCATCCTTGGTCACAACACTAAGGGAACAGATGATGGAACTTACTGATCTTACCCAGATGCTGGAAGGCCGGGTGGAACATGCGGAGAGCAGGGAGAGGAGAAATAATGTGTGCATAATTGGCCTGCTGTAAGGGTAAGGAAGGCGCTGATCCCGCAGATTATGTGGAAAATCTGCCCATGCCATCGGTGGGCCTGGGCAAATTGTCCCAAGGGTTTGTGGTGGAAAGAGCACATCGCGCATTGCAGAAGAGGCCCCCACCAGGTGCTCCTCCACGTCCTATTGTTGCAAAGATCATGAACTACAAGGACAAAGAACTGATACTACAATATTCATGAGAGGTAGGAATACTCAGAGGGCGTAATCAGAATTTGGCGGTCTTCCCGGACAATATGTGGAAGGTGCAACTTAAACACACGACCTTTGAGAAGGTTCAATTCCTACTGTGATGTGCTCAGATACGCTACATGCTCCTGCTTCTGGCTAAACTCAAGGAGCTACATGACAGGAAGGCACTGTTTTTCAATATGCCAGAGGAGGTCTTGATGTGGTTGCGCCCACAAAACTTGAGTATTGTTTCAACGAAGGACTCTGTTGAGCAGGCTGAGGGTAGATCTCTGAGAGGAGGCAGAGATGCTGCAGTGTGGAATAAATTGGGGGAAAGGCTTGCACGCCAAAATTACCCTTCAGGAATTGGGGTTGCTTCTGCCTCACAACAATTGAATGATATTTCTGCATCCACCGAGCCATCTGTGTGAACTTAAACATGCATATTGGAACATGGTTGGATGGACCTTCCTCCCGTTTTCATTGGTGGGCTGGGCCTTCCTCCCGTTCTGGTCCAACCCATGTCAACGCACTTAGATGGTGGTCTGCCCTCGGCTTCCCCTGGCACTTACACCCTGGCCTCCCCCCAGCACTTGCCTAGCCCCATGGCCCTTCCTTTTCTTCTCCTCCCTGCATTTTTATTCCCCCTCCCCTGACCGTCAGCTATCCCCCCTTCACCCTGCACTTCTTGTTACTGCACTTGCACGATCGGAATGTCACAATGCCTAGTAGGACCGTTATTGTTGTTTATCTCCCCTGCCTGTTCCCCCTGCTTTTTCTGCCTTGTTGAGCCTAGAAACACCATTCTGCTGTACAGTGCACCTTATAAATGATAAATAAATACATATTCTTAGTGTATACTGGGTAGCATGATGCCCTGAACTTGAAGTGCACCAATGTGTGTCTACTTGACCAACAGCCACTGTATCATAATACACTGATGAGTGGCGGCCGAGTGCCTACTACTACTAGTGACATCTTGGGGATGTCACCATACACGTTTTTGTGTGCGTGTGAACGTATGCTCCTACTAGACAGTAGACGACCCTGGGTGGTGAAAGGGTCTGCTGTGTTTGCTTTTGAGTGTGTGTGAGCGTAACAGCTCAGTGACTATCGGATAGTGTTTGACTATTGAGAATGTTATAGTTATTGTTTTCCTTTTATGTTATAGTTATGTTATGGCTCAGAGGGGTTTGATGATTTCACAAACCCAAAGGGGGGACAGATTTTCAAAAGAAACCTTATAGGTTATGCCCGAACTATAAATGTTACCACGTAAAATAGGCAGACAAACTCAACATCGACTGAGAAAACGTTCACACTCAGCAACTTCACTGTTTCAACAATTTTAGAGAGACATCAATTACTGTACAGGCATTTTAGGCCTTGGGGTGCTCTTAGAATTGGTATTTTGGACGGCGCAACAAAAGGACAAAGAAACGTTTTTACTGTCCTTGCCTCAGTTCAAAATATCCTTAGTTTGCACTGATGAGCCACCTGTCTACAAGTGGATAGATCAAGAGCAACAGGTACTTATTTTTTCCACCTATGCCAAAAAGATTTCGTGCTCAGTTTTCACAATGCCACTATCCAAAAAACTGCTATCAACAAACTTTATCCACAACCAGTTCAATTTAGGGAAAAATTATGTAAAAGAAAGAGGGAAAAGATCACCGACTGTGATATGTCAAAAAATCGTTTCATTGGCCAACACTCTTGCTACCTAAACCTAATTAAAATGTAAAATTGACTAGTCAGTTTAAGTAGATAAGAAGAACTACCAGCGAAGAGAGTAATATGTTAACTGCTCAACCCAACTGATGGGGCGTACCCTGGGGCAGGCGCTCCCTGACCATCACGATTAGTATTTTGAAACGTTATGCTTTCATTGATGATAGAGCAAACAATAGCTACAGCCCATCTCTCTTTGCATAACATCTTTTTTAAAGTTTTCTTGTAATTAGCAACCAGTGGGGGGAGTGGGTGGTGGCCTCCCAACCTCATGGTAAAGCAGAAGCGGGAGGTCACCATCTTCCCTGCTGGAAATTAAGGTAAGTGCGCCCCGGCCCTGATCTCTCTTTCCCCTCTTTCCCCTCACCCCCAGACCCTATTTCCACATCCCCACCAACCCCCGCCCGCCCCACTTACCTTACGCTCCTTTGTCCCTAGTCGACACAGGAACACTTGTGTTACTGGCACCTCTCCATCGTGACAACGGCCACCAAGGAAATTGAGAAAGGACTATATATACATCCCTTTTCCCTAATCCATGGTGGCCATTTTGGTTTGTAGTTTCTTTTAAGTTGAGAAATGGCAACCGTGCCATTTCTTAAATTGAAAAAACAACTATTAGCATCCCGGTAAACATGCCAGGATGCTAATAGCAAAAGACACCTCTGGGAGGGAGGGCTTTACTGAGGCAGATAATGCCCAGGCTAACATTACCTGCCCAGTAAAGGCCCGACCTGTTGAGGTTTATTGCTTAAACATGTTGGGTTCATATGTGATTTGTGTACTTTCCAAGTCAAGTATGCCAAATTGTGTTTTATTTTATGTCACAAAAGACAAACATTAACAAACAACTTCCCCTTGCTGTAGCACAAGCATGGAAAACTATGTGGTCAAGCGCAGAAATTGCAGCCTTAGCTCAAATCCCAACATCATCTTTTGACCTAAGTGTGTGATCCTAGCCACCTCATTTAATCTCATGGTACCCAACCAGTCCCTAAGTATTTCCAAATGGTCAGGTGTCACCCCCAAAGAGTGATGTAGTTCTCTGGCTTGGCTCTTCAAAAATCTTCACTTGTGGTTCAACTGACTATAGTATAGCTTCATATATGTTAATGTTAATGTTAATGTTAATGTTAATGTTAAAGGATATTTATACCGTGCACTATCACCACCGGAGTGGTCCACTGGCACTCTGGTGGCTCTGAAAGGTAAGAGAGTAGGGTGGGCTAGTAGGGCATATTGGGACAAAAGACAGACATTTTGATGTACTGTTGGCAGCTTCAGTTCGGTTAGCACCGTTCGCTGAGCATGGGTGCTGTTTATGGATTGGTAGACCCCCATATGCTGTTGTGCAGGACTACGTGTGGTTTGTTTTGTTGTTGCAGTGTTGTGAAGTGCGTGCGGATTGCTTTCCAAGGATGTGGTTGTGTTTGTTTAGCATTTGAGAGGTGTATGTTGAGAGGAAATTTGAGGTTTAATGGTTGGGTTAGTGGGGCTTTTATTACCTTGTTGCTTTTGGACATCCGTCACACGTTGAGTCCCTCGCCGTGTTCTGCACATAATGTTGTGTCTCTGTAACCGTTTGGTGTTATGTCGGTAGGAATGTGGTGGAGCCCCCTCACCCCTTGGGTCAAGAAGTGGATGCTACTAGGTTTGCTCATAGGTTGCCAAAGGGGGGTTGCCTGCCATTGCCTCCCTGAGATTCTAGCGTGGGTTCCCACACTCCAAATTGTAGGTGCTCCCTGTCTTACTGGGTGCAAGGTATTGGTTAGTGCTCCCTCATTTGCAGCTAGGGTGTCTATCGTTAGGTGATGCCTACGGTAAGTGTTGGGTTGGGAATGGGTACTGGGTTCCCTTCCTCCTCGACTTCTTCCTTCCATGCACGCTCATTGTGGCCAGTTTTATTTTCCAGTGGTGTCTTTGTTTTTCTAATTTTTCCTGTCTGATTGTGAGCTGAAAAGCCAAGTTTTAAGTGATTTTCTGAATCTTCAGTAATCCTTCGTATTACATATTTATTTCATAAGGGTGTTCCATGTTTTGGCTGGCAGGTGGGAGAATGACGATCCTCCAAGTTTTTTTCTTGTGTATGGTTCTGGTTCCTGGCGGATGTCATTGCTTGGTCTGACAGTTTTTGTCGGTCGGTAGATGGTTATTTTCTTTTGTAGGAATTCTGCCCCTTTTCCATGAATCGCTCTGTGCGTTATGCACATTGTTTTGAACGAAATCCGCTGTTAAATTGGCAGCCAGTGTAACATTTTGTGCACTTTGGTGATATGGTCTTTTTGTGATAGCTTGAGGAGAAGTCTGGCCACTGCATTTTGGATGCCTTGCAGTTTCTTCAGCAGGTGTTCTGTAATTCCGAGGTAAAGGCTGTTGGCATAGTCTATTCTGGACATCAGTGCGATGGTGGTCAGTGTTTTATGAGCGAAGGAGAGGAATGTTAGCATTCTTTTTATCGTGTGTAGGAGGAAGAAGCATTTCTTAATTATTGCGTTTATTTGTGGTTTGAGTGTAAGCGAGTTGTCCATTAGGACTCCAAGGTTTTTGACTATTTTCAATGGTGTGGGCCCTGTTCCAAGTTCTCTGGGCCATGGGACATAATGATGGTTTTCTTGGTTTTTGGAAATAACCATAATTTCTGTCTTGCCTGGGTTGAGTTTTGAGGCTGTTTGTGTTCATACATTCGTAGAGTTCTTTTAGACAGTCTTCCAGCATTGTCTTCTCTTCTTGTGGGTCTTTGATTTTATAGATGATTTGTGAGTCATCTGCCTAGTCATAGCAGGTAAGGCTGTGTCTTTTGATGAGCTTGATTAATGGAGTCGGGTAGATTATGAAGAGCAGTGGGGATAGGGACGATCCTTGTGGTACTCCACGGTCGGTGTCTCGTAGAGTGGATTTGGAAGGTTTTATCCAGATAGTTTCCATTCTATCAGTTAAGAATGATTTAATCCAGAGCAGGGCTAGATTGGTTATTCCTATTTCTTCTAGTCTCTTGATAAGGATGACATGGCTGACTGTGTCGAACGCTGCAGAGAGGTCGAGTAATATCAGGACAGAGTTTGTGTCTAAGTCTGCATTTATCTTTAGGTCATCCCAGATAGATAGTAATGCCGTCTCTGTCCCTTTTGTGGATCTAAATGGTGACTTGTGCCTGGTCCAGCTGCTGGTATTTTTCTGCGTGTTCCTGTGCTCGTTTGTAGACATAGGTTTCCAGCAGTTTTGCTGGATAGGGAATATTTGAGATAGGTCTGTAGTTAGAGAGGTCTTCCACGTCACCGGCTGTGTCCCTGAGAATTTGTTTGATGTCTACTGATTTGAATGATGGTGGTACACCTCCTGTTTCGAGTGACAGGTTAAGGAGGTTTCTGAAGTGTTCCAACGGTGTGCCCTGCATGAGGATTGATTTATAGATGTCCGGAGGGCATGGGTCCAGGGGGGAGCCTGCTTTATTGCTATTTCTTACCAGCTTGATGAATGTCTCTACTGATATTTGTGGGAAGCTTTTGAGTTTGGTCTGTGGTTCCACACTTGGTGTGGTGGGTTGTGCATTTTGGTCGACTGTTCTGCATTGTATGATTCGATGGATGTCACTGATTTTATTCTTGAAGTGGTCCGCAAGGTTGTTGCATCGTTTCTGTGAAGGTATCAGTGTGTTGTTGCAACCTGGTGGGTCCCTCATTTCGTTTACAATGTTGCACAATTCGTTTTAGGTGTTGGCGGCTTAGGTAATTCGGTTATCGTAGTAATTCTTTTTTGCTCTTTGAATTTCCTTTTTGCAGGATCAGATTTGTCGTTGCTAATGTGATTTCTTTGTCTGGTCGTATTCTGTTCTCGACTCTAGTTCAAGCTTCTTGTTGTTCCGGCATTGAGGAGGGGAGTAAACCATTTTGCCTTTGCTCTCTTTCCTGATGGGGTGAAAGGCTTTTCTGGGGAGATGCTGTTGATTGCTTTGGTGATCCATCTATGAAGTATCTCTGTTTTTCTGTCGTGGTCGGTTTCGTCTAGGCTAGTGGTTGGTGATTTGATGAGTTCAAGTAGCTCTGTTAAGTTGCTAGCTTTGATGATCTTGCAGTTTCTTTTTACGGTAGTTGGGAGTTTTATGGGTTGTTCAGTTGCTTTAGTTGGTAGAGTAATCACAAATGGAATGATGAGGTTGTCGCTCCAGATTATCTGTATCGTTGGTGCTGTGGTGATAAGTTTCTTGTTGGCAATGATTGTGTCAAGCGTGTGTCCTTCTGTGTGTGTTGCTCCTTTAACCAACTGGTAGAGTTTCATTGGGGTGAGTTGCTCGATTAGCAATTTTTGCCAGTTTGCGTTTTTTTCTTCAAACCAGATGTTGAACTCCTAGAGGATTACCAGGTGTTCATGTTTGATGGCTAGGTTTGTGATGGTTTCTACGAAGGTGTCAATGAAAGCTGCATCAGATGTCAGTGGTCTGTAAACTAGTATGAATTTGAGGCTTGTTTTGGGGTTTACAGCCAAGTGAAGGATTAGGGATTGACAGTTTTTGATGTTTAGTGGTGCATCTGTTTTTATTTTCAGGTGTTCATTGTATGCTACTGCAAGTCCTCCGCCTCATTTTGTTTTTCTAGTTTATTTGTGAGCATTTGAAGTTGTCGGGCAGGCAGCTGTGAAGTGTATTTTTGTAGTTGTCATCTAACCATGTTTCTGTGATGAATAGGATGTCAGTACCGCCGTCGCATAGCAGGTCGTAGATTTCTGTGGCATGCTTGGACATCGATCTTGCGTTGATTAAGTTGCAGTGGATTCTCTTGGTGTGATTTTTTTTTTGGTTAATATCGGCTTTGTCTTGAGATTGTTGCATTGGTCTGCTCCCATGTTGCTCTCAAGGTGTGATGGTTGTTCACTGGCATCTGCTTCATCGTTGAGTAGGTCTGCTAGGTTGCATGTTGGGTTCCTGATTTCTTCCAGTTTCTGTTCTATATTTTGCTGTAATTGGTGGAGGTGTCCCTGTGTTTTTGTGATATATGAAGTGAGGGTATTGATTTTGTTTTTATTCCTTCCAGGTATTTCTGGTATGTTCCTGTGTGGTTCCGGTATGTTATTGGTATGTCTGGCATCGTTGGTGGTATAGAGGTGTTCTGGCTGGTGGTCGGTAGTGAGGTACAGTGTTAGGTATAAAGACTTTTCTCTTCGCCTGACGTTAGTTCTGTTGTCCACCGTGTTTGTGGGCGATGTTCTGCACTTGTGACTATGTCTAGTTGATGCGAGACATGTGATTCTGTTTTGGTTATTCCTTCTCCTCATTTTCTTTTACGTTATCCTGTTCTGTTTCGTGGGATATTTTGGATCTTAGGGGTAAGTTGGTTTAGAATTTTGTTTGTGTTGCAGGGGCAGCACCTTGCTGAGTTAGGGTTGTGACAGTTGTTTGCTTCCTTGCGTTTGTGATCATAGCTATAACGGTGTGCTCTGAGTGGTCTTTTGGCTTGATTTGTTGGGTGGTAATCGAGTATAAGTGGGAAGGTAGCTGGGAGGAGGAGTTACTGGGGAAGTTCTTACCATACGGCTAGATTATCTTGGGGCGAGTAAGGGACAAGGTCCCAGGATTGATAGGATTTTAGATTTGTTGTAGGGGGTGTCTGGCTAACTTGGTAAGGGGTTTCTAGATGTCAAAGTATGGTTGTTAGTGAGAGCACACCTAGATTTGCGCTACCTCGATAGTGGAAAAAGGCCTACGTTTGAAAGGTATATTAGTCAATGAGAACACACCTAGATTCGAGTTACCTCGATAGTGGGGAAAAGGGCTAAGTTTCAGAGTATAGTGGTCAATGAGAACACACCTAGATTCAAGTTACCTGGATAGTGGAAAAAAGCCCTAAGTTTCAAAGTACTGTGGTCAATGAGAACACACCTAGATTCAAGTTACCTGGATAGTGGAAAAAAGGCCTAAGTTTCATAGTACTGTGGTCAATGAGAACACACCTAGATTCGAGTTACCTGGGTAATGGGTAAAAGGGCCTAGATTTCAAAGTACAGTGGTCAACGAGAACACACATAAGAAAAGTGATCACTGATATACTGCACACCACAAAGTCATATGTTTCTCTGCTCACCAATGGAAACATTACTTGAAACCAATGGCCCTCTTTTATTCTCATTCTATGTCCAGATATGTAAACCTTCCTGGTATCTTGTTATCCATAACTGCTACTTATGCTGCGATATGTGTACGTTTCTCGTTACTTTTAATGTGTCTCCTCTGAGCACTTTTACATTCTGTGAGGTTGTTAATCTGAGTTCTGTGTCTAGGTGTGTGTATGCTTATCTTTATCAAACATTTACTGATCTGTGTCCGCATTTATACCCTTGCCTGTATATGTTCCTCATGACTACTATTTTGGGAAGATGTCCTATGCAAATTCTAGAACAATTGTACCCTAATCAAGGCTGCTGATGTGCCTTTAAAATAGTAGTTATTATATTCCTGAATCTATCCAGGATTAAGGTGGTAAGTGACCTTGAAGGGGGCACCCATGCTTATTTTGAGCGCTGCTGGGAGCATATTCAGCTTTGGATAGTGTTTGCGACTGGGGTGGGAGAGTGGCCAGAGTTTCTGAATCCCTTCATTTCTTTGGGCCCCAAATATGTCTTACCTCGTACCCCTAAGGAAGGACCTGGCTCAGGCATAATGGTACCCTACAGGTAGCGATAGTGTGATCCGCAATGCCCCTGTATATATCTATCTTCCACAAAATTCAGTGAACAAAGCCATGTGTGAGGCTGACCTCTGAATGGCTTTGACCCAGCCCTAACAGACCTTCAGAGTAACAGGTCTGATGCAAGGCTCCTTACATTTTCCAAGAAGGCCTTTGATGGATTGCCATCTGCAAGGGTGTAAAGGTACTAGCTTTTGTTATTTGTACTTATAAATGAAATGATGCAGGTAATTCTGTTTCTAAAAGGGCAGTCTACTAATCAGACCCCACAAATCCGTAAAGCTCCATGCCAAAAGCATGTCACAGTGTCCCCTAACCATTCCAGGGAACAGTGGGGGTGACTGATGATGGACAAGGCCTTGCTGCTGGCTGCACTGGAACCAGGACCCGTTCACTGGATGTGAAGGATCCCCTATAGGTGCCAGCCATGCTCCCTGGAGTTAGAGTGAACCCAAACGACTTGCCTGGTCTGTGGAGACCCAGGATTGAGCTTACCAGCAGCCCAAAAGTCAAGGGACTGCTCTGGGCCCTGATTCCCACATTTAACTACTTGTGGGCTACACCGACTCAAACATCGCTTGTGTGTCCCAAGCTTCTTGTACCACATGCCGTTGCTGCTTGGACCACACCGCATGTTGGACCCAGTCGAGCAGCTCACCAACCCAACACTGAATCAATGCCTCAGGAAAACCTGGAAGCCTGGTTCAATCCTGTTGAGGCCCCCAAAACAAGAATAAGCTACTGTGAAGAGGCCCTGCCTCCTGGTCCACCTTTGAGACCATTGGGACTTTTAATTCCCCATCACTGCCTTTTCTTGAAAGACATATCCTTTAAACAATGATAGGACTGCAATTGATTGCCCAATATCCCCTGCCAAGTACCCAGAGTGCTATTCTATAACAATTGTCTGTGTTCCCTCCACAGGGGTGGGTTTTTATTTATGTTTTTGTTTATCTAATTAAGTGTATATATTTGTATCGAACCATGATTGGCCATTCTGTTATTTTGGGGTCCTTGTACTATTGCTGTATGGGTTGCTACAGTTATCACCTCACACCCATCCCCTCAGAGTATTCCCTCGGCCCACATCACCACAAAAGGTTACCGGGCTGTGTCTGTTTTACATTTATGATTGGGATCACTGCTGGTTTAGTAGTAGTGTGGCTCTGAGTAGGTGAGTTACCCGCTCCCCATGCCAGTACTTCTGCAGAGGAGTGGAGTGTAGAAGGGGGATGGAGGATTGGACAACAAAGGCATCGTAAAAATGGCTTTGTTGCACAATACCCTACCCACCGGCCAAAATCAGCTCTCTAGGGTGCTGTGGAGCCCAGGGGACAGGGATGGTATTTTTTTTTACTGGATATCTATCATAGATGTCCAGTCAGAAATACCATTCTTTCCTCCTGAGCCCCCCACCACCAATTGCAAACTGTTTGACGTTTTGCCCATTTTCTTTAAGTATGCTTAAAATGCAACCTTTTAACCCATTCTTTTTTTTAAAAAATCACGGGGGGATAGCCCCCCAAACCCACCTTGATTGGTGCCAGCTCCCTCACTGCATTTGGTCGCTTTGGCATTTTTGTGGGAAATATTTATACCCCTTCACTTAAAAAATTCACCAGCTCCCACTGGCCCTCGGACTGTGTTGGGAACAGGGTGGGGGGAGCCCAGGAACTGTGGTGG
The DNA here is from genome assembly GCF_040938575.1 of Ambystoma mexicanum. Classification (NCBI taxonomy): domain Eukaryota; kingdom Metazoa; phylum Chordata; class Amphibia; order Caudata; family Ambystomatidae; genus Ambystoma; species Ambystoma mexicanum. Next base: position 1,111,989,514 of record NC_090925.1, read on the forward strand.
AAGCAGGATGGCCGAAAGCACAGTTATGGTGGTGAGAGCAGGGTGGGGAGAGCCCAGGGTCTGTGATGGGGTGGGGAGAGCCCAGGGACTGGGTAGGAGTGGGATGAGGGAGCCTAGCGACTGTGATGGGAGCAGGTGGCGGAGCCCAGGGACAATACTGGGAATAGGTCGCATTAACGGTGTGCAATAGTTCATAGCCAATTGTACATACTGTCCATTTGGCATTTTTGGGGAGGCCTGGCCTGCCCAAATTTTGCTCAGGGAGGCCAGATAAACAAGTTTGAAGACCACTGCCTTCAACAGTCGCTTAGCTCGCTGAGCTAGCTCACCTTCGGCTGGTGAAAGCTGAACTGTTCCTCAGTGCACTGGTTTTGATATAGCCTAGTTAAGTTCTCAGGTTTAAAGATTTGAATTGAACTTTACCCTTTTCTAAATATCTTTCATTTTTTGGGAAGAATATGGACATAGTAAATAGATATTGAAGAGGACTAGGAGCTAGACCTCTTAAGCTGCCCCGTGTCATGGGTGAATAGTTTATTCACTCCTGGTATATGTCATTTCATTTCCTCGATTAGAAATGCACAAGAGATGCATTAGGCACCTCGAAGCGCTAGCATGGAAATAATAAAGTAAGACTGCGGCAACCACCAAACCCTCTGTCAATGCAGTGAAAAGTCTTTTCCCACATCCCACAGCTGGATACATGAAGAGAGCTTAACTTAACCTCTGAAAGCAAAGACAAATACAAGGCTATGGGGGCACTGCAGTCTTAAAGATTCACTTCCCTTCAAAATCGAAAGTTTTAGAAAAAGTCGCATGCAAAACGACACAGACTTTAAAGAAAGCCTCTGCTGCAGCAGTTAAGCATTACATTGAATGTATGCACTATTTTAAGAAAATAAATGTGCTGGCTTGCCCAAAGGAATCCAGGTTTTCCAGCATATCATTCTTTCTGAGAGTCACACATTTCCTATTGCCAATAAGGGTGCACACCTCTCAACCATATTAGTCCCCCAGGCGGGGAGAAAACAGCAGATTTCATGTTGGGCATAATCGAACCCATTAAAGTGAATGGACGTTTAAGGAGATTGGCCGGTGAACCTGCCAAAAGCGTGTGAGTTGAGAGCTATGAGAGTGTGTCTCTGACCAGGGGTAGCAGAGGCACAGCAGAGGAGTATATTTGCTGAAAATGCTGAGGGGGGTGTGGGGACATGATGTCTAAATGAAAGGGCCCCCTGCCAAATGAGTGGGACAAAATGGTGTGCGACAAAGGTTGCGGGGCAAACACCCTTGCCTCCCCCTCTAAAATTATGCCCATGGGGTTCTGGAGTCTCCATACCCGGGATTCTCCATACTCGAGCCATACCGACCCCAAGCATCCAGAGCCGCAGTTGGCTTATTCTGCTAAAAGGGCACAGTAATGAGTCTTCAAGGCACATGTGTGTTTAATGTCACCCATTGCAACTGTTTCAGCGAGGAAGGGAGGGTATATGTGAGAGAGGGTAGACTTAGAGTCATGTCTGCTGGGCCAACAAAGCAGCACAAACCCATCCCACCAGAGCCACCCCATCTACCGCAGGCTCCCAACTCACCCCTTGGAGCGAGGACGACTTCTCTGCTGGACCTGAGAAGGACTGTGCGCAGTTTGAAAGACAAGCAGCTCAAAGCAGTAAGGGCAGCGGAAATCGATTTGGGTTGGCGTGGCCTAAAATCTTCTTGAGCAGGGACCCTTTTCCGCCAAATCCTAGAGGAGGTCATCAAATATAGTAATGGAGGCAAATATGTCTACAGTGGAACAAAAGGACAGCCCAGCACAGGAATCATTTCATTTAAACAAGTACAAAATATCAATTTTCCATATGAAATGCTGGAAGTGGAGCAAATGTTTTTGGCGCAGATTGTATGTGTCAATAAAAGACCTTCTCAACCCAAGATAGAGCCCATTCCAATGCAACTGCATTACCCATACATCCATGGGCTCAGTCCACTTTTAGTTTTACGCCACACCATAATAGACTGGGGGCATTACAAATTGCCTGTTGTTTTCCCTGGTGCTCAGAAGCTCAGCAGATTAGGAACAGCGACATTGGCCTGGACAGGAAAGAAAAGCACTACTATTGGAAAGTTAGGGATCCACAATGATGTGCAGTTCGGGTTGAACAAACCCTGGACCATTACTGAACTGTGGAGGTTGAGACCAGTCGTGGGGCATCATCGGTGCGGAGGATACTCAGTGTGTGATTTAACCAGTACTATACTATCTGTTGACTCGCGCTTACCTAAATTGTGATTGATGAAGGAATTTACAAACTGTAACACTGCAAATGTTATACACATGATTAAATGTCCACGTGATATGATTTATGTAGGCAAGACAAATCGGAAATGTAGAATACGCATCATTGAATACAGGAGCTGTCTCAAGAATCAGATTGACACTGCTCCTTTGGTGAAACACTTCATTGACAAAGGCCATGCGTTCAGAGATATGCGGTGGTCGGTGTTATTGAAACTAAAAGGTCCTAAACAGTTGGTGATTAACAAGAAATTGTTACAAGCCGAACAACACGCGATTTACACGACTAGGAGCCATTTGACGGGTCTTAACGAGAATATTGAGTGACATCATACATAAACATCCCCCATGGTATTATATTTCACAATATGTATATCCTCCATCCTCAGCTTCATTCCTTTCACTGCATGTATTACTCTTTTGTTTTGCAATACCTGTGCACCATCTGCAATTTGGGGTGTGCTTTTAAAACGAATTTGGGTGTTTTGCATTAACTGTGCTCCATCTACATTGCATTGTTTGCTGCCTCCATTTTTAAAATCAATTGTATCTGTATAGTTACATCTCTCTGCCACTCTTCCAATGCAATTCTATTCCTGCTGGGTTCCACTTATTCCCACTAGTGAGTTTAGCCAGAACTGTGCAGTGCTGCCACTCCTCCCTCATGCTTTGGCTAAAACCTCTGCCCTCCTATGGCTCTCTCCATCTCTCCCATATTCTCTCACTGCTACACCATCACCTATCCCCCATCTCTATCCAAGTCCGGCAGGAAAAACCACAAAAAAGATATCCTGAGTGCAAACCCTGGACCTCCCATTGCAGACACCTATGTCACATCTTCCTCTAGATAGGTTTTCACTGATATCCTTTTCTCTGTCCCCTCCCCTAATCACTGGGCTCCCCATCTCATCTCCACTCTCTCTCCCTCCTCACACTCCTCTATTAACGGTGGCCCCAAATGGGAATTCCTCTTGGCTGCCTTCACATACACTCCTTGCTTCATTAATGTATATCACACTGGCACCATTCTGGTTCAGGGTCCATGACCCAACCCCCTTCTCTTTGACCGCATCTTGCCTTCTCTCATTAACTTCCTTCCTTCGCCTGCATGCCCCCGTCTCTCTCTCGCTCCCTCCTCTGAATGGTGTACCACACCCCTGCACCCCACCTCAGAAACACCTCTAGCATTCAGGGATATGAAAGCCCTCAGTGTTAAAACCAAAAACACAATGGAAATGGCAAACATGCGTTTTATCCCTGCTAAGCCTGACAAGATGTGATCTGCATAGTGTAGAATGTTGTGCTTTTTTATGTGAAGGGGAAGCTGAAACAGGGTCATTGCATACCACAGCTTTTGGCCAGGATCTGTTAATAACTTATCTGTTAAGGCCCAATGTGTTGTGTTACAAAAGGTTGTTGAAAGTTATGCTTGTTTTCCTGATGTGGTTATTGGATACAATCTGCATTGTCCCTCAGTGGTTTCACCCATGTACACATAAGACAAGTGTTGAAGTTTCCACTGTTTACTATCCAAACCTGTGTCCAGAGGTGTTAGGGAATCAGTTCTAACCAGCGACAGATGATACATTTTGTTTACTTCACTCTATGAAAGGAAGGCACACAACATATGGGCTGGTTGATTGCTGAAGTCCAGGCCCACTGTCTAAGTAACTGATGATTCGGGTGTGCAGGCGATGAGCAGGGTGATGCTCTGCCAGGAAGACTACAGAAGCGGAGCTAAAGGCCAGACAAAGGGAGGTAACATTCGTGACAGTACTGAATTCAGGGGAAGTGAGAGGGTAGTTTCCTGTTTGCAAACTAAGGCAGGGGCTGCACCTTTGAGCCTTCTTTCCACAACCACCAGTGCACACTGGGGAATCAAACCACCGCACCAACACATGTACTGGAACTACCATGCATGATTTCAGAGGTACAGCAGAACCCCCACCAAACGTAAGCTCTGGTGGTGAAAATGGAACAGGGGAACCAGACGACCAAATGATTCCATGCCATGACAAACAACGACATGCACTGGACGAGACGCTATCATTTAAGGGAGGGCTGGAGTTCAGAATGGACTCAAGGATAGTTTTTCAGACCCAAAAGAGGTTCATGCAGCCAATTCCCTTAGGACTCAACACAAGGGGGCTTATTTAGAGTGTGGCGGATTCAGGGATCTGCCAGCTTTGTGTCGGTGGAATGAGGGCTATTTATGCATATCACTCCACCAGCTTTACAATGGGTTTTCGCCGGCGGAAAGCTGGCGGAAAATCCGCTAGTCTCCATGCATTGCTATGGGGGCCGACGAAAGCTGGTGGATGGATATCGTTAAAGCAGAAAGCCGGCGGATTTCTGAATCTGCGACACTCTCAGTAAGCCCCAAGGTGTTACAAAACGTCTTGACTAGGGATCTCGGCTAGGGTAAGCAGCGTCGAGGCAACATAGATGCAGCCTTGGACAGCTTGCTTAAGAGGAAAGATTAGGAGTCAACCACCCTGACAGAGTACAAGAAAGAGGTGAACCGAGAGTAAGTTAAGGACAATGTAGCTGCTTGGGGCTAGAAATATAGGGAAAGTGAAACCGTATTAACAGGAACTAGGGAAGAGGGGAAGAAATGTAAACATTGATCCCAAACCCACTGATAACATGCTCATAGTAAAGCACAATGTATCCTACTGCAAGAGGGTAACAAATAACATATACAAATGACCCAACCATGCAGCAAGTGGGCAAAGATGATTGGTTTTAGTGTTTTACTTGGAAGACATGCAGTACCCGGTTCTACTGGGATTTTCTAAGTCTGCTGAGGGGAATACTCATTAGTTCTGGGCGGAGGAATAGTTCCATAGAGTTATTCGCATGTTGGAGTTGTATAATGTAGTAGGTTAAGAAAGAAGAGGCAGCAGCGATTGGATTGAAACCAAGGTAGTCCCACTCTTCTGTTTCACCTGGGGGAACTGCAAAGGACCACCAACAAACATCAGACGGTGATATGCCCAATGAGTTACTTCATTCCTCTGCCACCATGACTCTTGTTGTAGCTCCATACATTAGTCCTCATGGGTCCAGGGACCATTGGCCCACTGGCTTGCAGATCAATCAGTTCCCATCCCCACGTGCAGTGACCAGCACTGACCAGGGAGGGACCGAGGGCCTGGGGAAACCCATCTGCTGCCCAAAACAAAATGGAGGAGAGGAAGGAAGCAGGAGTGATGCATGACACGTTCACCCCAAACAGCACTAAGGTTCGACCAGTTCAAGTACAGAGCATGAAGCCGCGCTATCCGCCAGATAAGTCACTCTACCTTGACAGGATTGCATAAGAAAAATTATATTTTTGGGGCTGTGGATGGATAATGGATTTCGCCCTGGTATAGGTTTTGGTTTGGCGATATTGTGTAACAGTGTTTCCACATTTCCTTAAATGCCCCATCTTAGTACATAGCACATATGTGTAACGTAAAGTGAATATATGATGGCTCTTCAGGTCCCTTTACTGGATGGTGATTTGCAGACACAGATGATGCTACAACATTATAAGAACCCAAGCAAGGACCATGCTGCTGCATCCCGGTTGGCGTGCCTGCCTTCCACCAATAGCCTTTCCAGGTGAGAAGAAAAGCCAGCAAGAGGATGAGGTTTCACCTCTTTCCATGCCAGTACAGGCTTGCTAACTTTATCATCCTTATATCCCACAAAGCTGTGCTAGTCATGGAAACAGTCCATAAAAGAGACTCACTCTCCATCAACAACAATATCCGCTTAGTTGCTTTAGATTTGCCGGTAACCGTGAAGTGACACATAAACTTCATCTTAAGTAATGACCACTACATCTCCTGCACACTGAAACACAGCAGCCAGTCGTGCCCGTAAGCCACCTTGAAATAATAGTCTGCCGGATAGTCAGATCAAAACTTCAACCTGGTACTGACAGGACTACCAAAGGAACTGATTGGCCAATAGCTCCCAATATTCTCTTACTCTGGGCAGCTCATCTGGTTGAGAAGCATGCACCATCATCCAACGCAAGGACACCTACTTTGATACCCTGTACATCAAGGGCAGAATCAAGCACAGTGGTTCAGCACTAACCCACGCCCCAACACCCAAACCCTCCTTTAAGTACCTCACTTCTCCAAATCTTCCCATGTGTAAAGATGTGTCAGTCACCCAACTCCTTCCAAATGGAAATCACCCTTCCGAAGAGTGCCCCAAAGACTTACCCATACATGGCCATCAGAAGCCATCACAAATTCCAACTGTTTCACCTTGTTAACCACATCTAAAAGAAGCTTGTGAGCGATCACCACTGACAATGTGCTTGGTGGTGCCATGAGGAGTTTAGCGCCTTTGAAATGGACATATATTACCAATGCTCTAAGCCTTGTCGTGCAGCTTCTTGCCTTTTATCTATCTGATGCAGATTGCAAATGTACGCCGGCCTGCATTCACAATTCTGTTGTCAGCCCTGCTTCTGACCAATGACCAAAGACTCCACTACGGGCACTGATGAAGAATTCTAATGCACAAGTCCCTCTCCAGCCCGTCCCAGCAACAGGCTTTCGTCCAAATCTGCCCTCCACTGTCATATTCCAATTCATATTACTAAATAAAGTTTTGAGAATTTTCTCCGTGTTCCCATGCAGCCTCCTCTGGTACTGCCATGATAAGAACATGCAACAGGCTCTGTACAATCAGGATTGGATTATAAATGGAGCTGCATCTGAAAAGCTCATGATTACCCAGGAGACAAGCTAATAGATGTCCCAGTTAATGGTCCAAGGATTGATTGTTCTGACACTTTACGCCATCAGTTAAGTGTCAGGCTCCAGGATGCAACAGACAAACTAACCTAAGAAGGTAGCAAGACGTAACTCCCAACGGAGCAGCACGGAGTGCAAGAACAATCTTGTGACGAAGGATATCATTTGCTACTCATGGTCTCCCCAACACTGGATTCCCAGTCTTGGATTTAAGGGGCTTCCCACACCCTTGTTTTCTGATCTTCTCTCAGTCTTGTCTCTGTGCGTCTCAGTCCCAGCTTTACAGGTGTTCCTGCACCCTTCTTTTTGTGATTTGCTTGGGATCCATTCTCCATACATTTTAGCTCCTGAACTCATTGCCTGCTACTAGTTTCGCTAAATATCTGGCCAGGTTCACCTACAACATGAAAGAATAAAAATATATACAGGAAGGTATACTTTTTGTGCAAAACAGTTATATATTAAAATGTGCATTGTAGAAATAATGACGACGCAAGATCTCAATAAACTTATATTGTTATGAATCTGTTTAAAGTTTGTTTTACGTTATTTGGTAACAAATATACAAACAACATGTGACAAGCAATCACACTACTGATTCTTCTGACCTGGAAAACTTAAAGAAAACTATACTAACTTTAATTTTAAAGTACTAAGCAGTATTGACTACTTCACTTGTATTAATACAGACTACTAAAGTTCAATTAAGAAACATCCTCTCCTTCAATGACTATTTACATATGTTTTGCTGTTTTGTATGTAAAATGTAAAAGATATGATAAGATATATGATATGATTTTATTTTTAAATTTGTTTATTGGCATTTTTCAGTAATATCAGTCACATGACATTCATATGTGCCTTACACAAATATAATTGCAATGCATTTTAAGTTCCGTGTCTCTTTTCCGGGGGGGGGGATCGGGATGAGGGGGGGTTTAGTCAGGCGGTTCAAACAGGCGTGGGGGGGGGGGGGTGTCCTCAGAGGGCCAGCTTTATCTTCAGTGGCTTCACCTGGATTGCCCTTGTTTATCCTGCAGGTATGCTTAGTCTGAGACCTATGATATGATATGATATGATATGGCATTTATAACGCGCTTTAAAAAGGCGCGACTAGGCAAGGGAGGGGAACAAAGGGGACAGACAACGATCCTACTAGGCCAGGTGTCATTCAGATCGCACAAGTGCGAGGGAAGGGCGGAAGGGAAAGTGCAGTACATGGGAATAGATAATAGCAATAGTAAAAAATAACGGCCAGCATGTGGCAAGTACATGGGTAAGTGCGGACATCAGCTATCGAGGTCTGGTAGGGGAACTGTAGGGATACAGAACAGTCCCCAAGTGCGGGGGTTGCCAGGTGGGCAGTGCGGGTGTGTGACGCTGGCGGGAAAGGGACCTGGGCCCGGGATCAGAGGGTGTCCAGGTAGCCAGTGCAGTAGCGGTTTCAGCTAGGAGGTCAGCAGAGGAGAGGGGGAGTGAAAGCAGAAGCAGAGAGAAAGGTTTTGAGGTGCTTCTGGAACCGGAGATGGTTCTCCTCAAGTTTAAGGGAGGCAGGGAGGCTGTTCCAGAGGGAGGCGCCCGCCGAGGAAAGAGGTCTACCACCAACTCATTTCTTGGAGAAGCGACTGACCCTGAGGGAGTTGGAGGCGAATGAGCGAAGAGCTTGAGAAGGAAGATATTTAGGAAGAGCGAGTTGATGGTATTGAGGCTCCAGACCCCAGAAGGCCTTGTGGGTGATGCAGAGGGTTTTGAACTTAATCCTCGCATCCACTGGGAGCCAGTGTAGAGATTTCAGTCCTGAGGAGATACGAACCCTGGGCTTGAGGCCAAGGACAAGTCTTGCAGTCCTGTTCTGGATGAGTTGCAGAGGGCGGAGAGTAGAAGCAGGCAGATTTAGAAACAGGTTGTTGCAATAGTCCAGCCTAGGGAGGACCAGAGCTCTGGAGACAGTGAGCTTCTGGGGGAAGCAGAGGAAAGGCCTCTGAGGAGGTGCAGCTGGTAGTGTGACTTCTTGGAGACATCAGAGATGTGAAGACAGAAGGAGGGTGTGGAATCGAAGATGACCCCAAGGTTTTTGGCCTTGCCGATAGGAGCAGGAAGAGGACCAAGAGAGGCCGGCCAGAGAGCAACAGGAAAGGAGGGAGCGGGTGTGCCGATGAGGAGAATCTCAGTCTTACTGGTATTAAGGCAGAGGTCATTGGCGGCACACCATTCCTGGATAGCAGACAGACATTCAGAGATGAGGGAAGGAGAGGAGGAGGCCGAGGGTAGCCTGAAAATGAGCTGGGTGTCATCCGCATAGCATTGAAAGTTGGGGCAGAGAGCAACGATGCGGTGGGCAAGGAGTGCCAGGTATTGGTTGTACAGCCCTGGAGAGAGGTTAGGCCCCCTGGGGGACACTACAGGTAGAGAAAAAGATAGTGGAGAGGACGGATCCAAGCTGGACCTGGGAGGGTCAGTCAGAGAGGAAAGTAGTCAGCCACCCCAAAGCCTGACCAGTGATACCCAGGTTATCACAGAGATGGTTGAGCAGGATGCCATGGTTGACAGTGTCAAAGGCAGACGAGAGATCAAGCAGGATGAGGACACAAAGGATGTTAGAGTCAAGGTTGGAGAGCAGGTCTTCACGGATGTTCAGGAGAGCAGTTTCCGTGTTTCTGACAGTTCTGAAGCCAGACTGATGGTCATGAAGACAATCAACAGATTCAGTGTGGAGATTAAGCTGGGAGATGGCCGATTTCTCTAGGAGCTTGCCCAGGAAGGGAGTGATGGAGATTGGGTGATAATTAGCCGGGCATGAAGGGGTCGGCAAAAAGTTTCTTAAGAAGGGGGTGCACAAGGGAGTGCTTCGGGGGGGATGGGAAGACTCCAGTGGCAAAGGAGTGATTGCAGAAATCAGCCAGGGCAGGAGCCAGGGAGTCGATGTGATCCTTGATAGTTTTGGAGGAACAGGGGTGAACCTGTTGCAACAAGACTTTCATAGATCAGACTTGTCTAGAAACCTTGTCTGCGGAGAAGAGGGGAAAGGCAGACAAGGGGGGAGGAGGGGTGGCTGCAAAAGGGCCAGAGAAAGAGCAGGGAGTAGGGGAAGGGAGGGGATAGGAGGAGAGTGAAGGCAGGATGTCCTGAGTTTTAGAGACAAAGTGAGAGGCCAGTGCCGTGCAGAGGGCCTGGGAAGGGACAGGAAAGGTAGAGACTGCGACAGGATTGGCCAGTTCCTTGCAGATTTTAAAGAGTTCAGCCGAGTTGTTAGATGCCACAGAGACACAGGCTTGGATAAGAGCTCTCTTCTTGGTTAGGACAGAGAGACTGTATTGACTTTGCAGCAGGCAGCAGGCCAGTTTGTCAGAGGATGTACATGAAGCACGCCATTTCCTCTCAGCCACCCTGCACTTGCGTTTTAGGGTGACGAGGTCCGAGTCGTAGTAGGAGTTACACTTGGTCTTGGGTTTCAGGTGGATTCTCATGACAGGGGCAAGGATATCAAGAGTATCAGAGATAGCAGAGTGGAGCATGGAGACGGCTGTGTCAGGGTGAGAGTCAGCCAAAGCGGGAGGGAGGGGTGAAAAGGTGGCAGCGAAAGCCTCAGCTGGCACGCGCTTCATGGGTCAGATGACTGAGAAGGTGGGTGGCATTGATGGAAGTGGCTTGGCTTGAGGGGTAGGGAGGGTGAGGTGGGAGAAGAGGAGACAGTGATCACTCCAGGAGAGAGGGGTGGCGAGAGGAACAGAGAGGGGAAGGTCTGAGGAGATCAGAACATCCAGAGTGTGCCCTGCAGAGTGAGTTGGGCCAGAGGGGAGAATAGTGAGTGAGAGAGAGTTGCAGAGATAACAAAAGAGTACAGAGGAAGGACAGGTGGCATCCAGGTGGATGGTGAAGTCTCAGAGAAGGAGGAGTTGAGTGGTTGAGGAGAGGTCTGCCCACTCAGAGAGGAAGGAGGAGATCTGACCAGGTGGCTGATAGATAGTAGCCACCGTAAGGGAATGGCTAGGGGAGAGAGAGAGCCTGCAGACGAGGCATTCAAAAGAGGAGTAGGCCTGCGTAGGAGTGACAGAGGCAGGAATCCACTCAGGGAAGATCAAAGCTACACCTCCACCAGAGCGATTGGACCTGGGGGCGGAGAGGATCTTGTAACCGTCAGGTAGGAGCATGTCAAAGCTAGTGATAGAGCTGGCCATGAACCATGTCTCAGTGAGACCGAGGACATCAAGGTCAACTTCTTCAAGAAGAAGGCAGATATTAGAGGAGTGTTTGACAGCAGAGCGAGAGTTTAGAGTGGCAATATGGAGAAGTCTGCCATCCTTGAAGGACTTCTGGGAGGGGTACAGGTCAGAGGTATGCCCTTCAGAGGTGTAGAAGGAGCCCAAGAGGGGGCCGAGAGGGAAGGAGAAGGCAAGGTAGCCGAGGAGGAGGAAGAAGGTGGAGGCGAGGTAGTCACGGAAAGAACTATATTATGACAAAATGAAAGCACCTAAAACTTACAAATGTTAGGTTGATTTATACTGCGCACTGCTACCATTTGCATGGCCTCTAGGCAGTCACGTGGCTCTCTAAGAAAAGTGGGTAGGATTGGTTAATGAGGGAGAGATGGATAGGGACAGGATAGAATTTGTGCTCATCTGTTGATGCTTGCAGAAGCAGGAGGAACTGGCATCTGTGCGTGTGAGCTTTCTGGGTGTGCACTGGGCTTGTTGTGCCTGTAAGGGTAGAATCCAGTGTCTGAATTGTTTGTTGTTTGCAGGTATTGGGTTTGTAGTGTGTTCAGAGAGGGGTTTGCGGTTTGGCAGTTTTATGGTGGGTTATTTAACTAGCATTTGGGCTTGTATAGTATGTGAGAGGCGTGAGAGTGTGGAGACTAGAAAGGGGGTGGTTAGTTGGTTTCAGTTGATCTTTGGGTGTTGAGTAGTTTTATTGTTGATTCTTCCCTCTATATTGTCTTGTGTTTCCTTTGGTCCTGGTGTATGGTTTGCAGAGTGGCACGTCTAAGCTTAATCTAAACAAATAAATCAGTACAATTGTAGTGTGGCTACATTCAAAAGCAAAATAGCAGGTTACAATTCTAGTGTGGCTGAATTCAGAAGATGTGTTAACTAATTCAGTACAATTCTAGTGTGGCTGCATTCAAAAGTAGCGGGTTGCAATTGTAGTGTTGCTAAATTCATAAGCAGCATTAACCAACTTATGCTGCAGCAAAACTAAAATGTGGTGCAAACGATGCAGCGGCATAATTCAAAATGGGGTGCACTACTTTTGGGACACTGTGGTGGTTGAAATGCAAAAGGTGGTGCAATTTAATGTAATAAGTACCCTGTTGCAACACCTTGGGAAGCACTATGCAAGTGAGGCACAATACAATAGTGGTAAGATTCAATGAAGACGTCCCTTGCCTGTAAGTAGCTGTAGATGGATAGTGAGGCATCTGGCAGAGCTGGAGCGCCAGGCAAACAGGGATGGTAGGCACCCCAGGGAAAGCGCCCTTAGCATGTGCCCTTTGCAGGAAGCCCGGGTACGGATGCCCTGGTTGCAGTGCTTAAGAAATGGAGGATGGGAAAGGAAAGGAAAGGAAAAAAAACAGAAACAGACAAAGGACTAGACCACAAAGACTCTCTAGGAGCAGACCAACTAAGAACGGATTGGAAATCAAAGTAAAAACACAGGTAAATGCCTCTAAAAGGCACAAAACGTGCCCTGAAACTCCTTACCAAGTGGTTGTTGTACAGGATGGCTACAGATTACAATCAGGAAAGGCAGGGGAGAGCAGTAAGAGAAGGCGGCAAAGACATAAGGACAGGGACACCTAACTGCCCCAGCCAATTGCTAAGGGGATGGGAGAGGAAAGGAAAAAGGGTGAACGATTAGACCACAAAGATAGGGCACTCCAAAACAGATTGGAAACCAAAGTAAAAACACAGATAAATGCTTCCAAAAGGCACCAAACAGGCACTAGAACTCCTTACCAAGTGGTTGTTATGCCGGATAGCTACAGATTACAATGAGCAAAGGCAGGGTACAGCAGTCAGAGAAGACTGCAAAGTGAAAAGGACAGGGACACCTCAATGCCTCAACCAATTGCTAAGGGGAGGGGAAAGAAATCAAAACAGAAACAACATACCTGGCCACAAAGACAAGGCACACTAGGAGCAGAACAGCTCAAAAACAGATTGGAAATCAAAGTAAAAACACAGATAAATGCTACCAAAAGGCACCAAACGGGCCCTAAAACACCTTACAAAGTGGTTGTTGTACATGATGGTTACAGATTATGATCTGGAAAGGCAGGGGAGGCCAGTTACAGAAGGCTGCACAGACAACAGGACAGCAACACCTCACTGTCTTTGCCAATTGCTAAGGGGATGGGATTGAAAAGAAATCAAAACAGAAACAGAGAGACGGGGCACTCTAGGAGCAGACCAGCGCAAAAACAGATTGAAAATGAAAGTAAAGACACAGATAAATCCCTCCAAAAGGCACCAAACAGGCCCTAAAACTCCCTACCAAGTGGCTTTTGTGCAGGATGGCGCCAGATTAGAATCAGGAAAGGCACAGGAGAGCAGTAAGAGAAGGCTGCAAATACAAAAGGACAGGGACACCTCACTGCCTCAGCCAATTGCTAAGGGGATGGGAGGGGAAATTAAAATAAAAACAGAAACAAGCAAAGGACTAGACCACAAAGACAGGGCATTCTAGGAGCAGACCAGCTCAGAAAACAGAAATCAAAATAAAAACACAGATAAATCCCTCCAAAAGCACCAAACAGGCCCTTGAGCTCCTTACCAAGTAGTTGTTGTGCAGAATGGCTAAAGAATACTAAATTATTAAAGTACTAATAATCAATATTCCAACAAAATGTGGCCTCTCCTTTTATAACTCTTCCTTCAGAATTTGATGTCCTTGATTTATTCTTAACAAGCTACATACTGTTATAAATCTTAACTTGTCCGACCATCATCTGAAATTCATAAGTATTTAAATCTCTGTGTTAATGTAAAATTGATTTGTTGATATAATTAATTTATTGATCTTTAAATTGGAGTGATTTCAGAGAAATAATTTGCGCCCAAAACCTGACATTAGCTGGAGATATTGGGACTGGCACTAAAACATGGTAATGGCACTCAAACCTGGTGTCATCAATTAATACACCACAGAAAAGTTTACTTGTCCAGGTTTCACACTCATTCCCTTTGCTTAGTCACCTATACATCCAACATATTTTATGCATTTCACTTACCAATTTTCTATCTAGAATTATTCTCATCATGTAATGTGAAGCAGTCTGAATAGAAATCAATATTACGGTTAGTAGGTATTGCTTAGATTCGGTTTGCTTGTCTAATGTAATACATGAATCTCACATAGCTATGTTCAGTGCAAACCTCAAATGTATCTTTGCAAAGAACCTCACATTACACAATAACCATTATAAGTCAACGCGTGTTGTTTACTCTCCCCATCTGGCAATGACATCCCACGTTACCAGCAATGGCGTTAAAAAGCAAGGACACCAGTATATAATAGCATAGGCAGCCATTAAACATTATAGCTTAGTGGCGTTCGGGAAGAGTATTCTCCCAAAATTGATAAGTGCCGCCAACTATTATGTAAAACTCAATTCTGAGCATTAGCACATTACAATATCATAATTTTTGAAGACTAGCATTAAAATTGATACACACTGTTGGCCTGATTCCCAGAACATTTTCCTATGGGATTGCGCCATTATAAAACACTTCCATGAATCAGGCCCTTTGTTATAAATGCCCTTATATAGTGAGAAAATATAAAGAACACTGCGACAAGAATGAGAGGAACAGAACTACTGAGAATAATCTTATACAAGGTCACCCTTGTTACAATAAGTGGCAGAATTTTGAAAGTAATTCCAGACATCAGTCAAATACATTTACACCATATAAATCTTACTAAGGATAGTTATAGCAATACAATAATTAAATCATCTCATATTTAAAGGATGCAACGAGTTACTTACTGTAACATAAGGAAGTAATAAAGAAGAATGATGACTGACCAATGATTCAAGATTGAGGGAAATTGTTAGGTATAACGACAAACTTCCTAATATATATTTTAAAATTAGACCAGAAAAATTGTGCTTATCCAATTAAGTTAAATTAGGAAAGATTTAATCCATCAATTAGGACACCAAGTCCACAAATTCTTATGTATGTACAAACCAATTAGTCATAAACAAACTATTAATCTGAATCTAACTGCATACAAAAATTGTAAACAAAAATTGAAATTGCATCAGTTGTCCAATCCAAATGCAAGATTGCCCCTGCCGATGCCTGTTTCGACCTAACCGGTCTTTGTCAAGGCAAACATTGGGCTTCTTTTTCTTGCAGTTATCTCAAAATACATACCGTGTGGGACCAGTGCTACTCTTGAATGAAGTATGCAGTATGCAATAGCTCATTTTTCAGGTCCTCATTAGTGCAAAATGCACGGTCAGATATTTTTTTTAAAGGCTGTATCTCGCTATCCACTAGCGTTGAGAGATGTTCTGTATTCACTTAGTTCTGCAATTCATCCGGTTATTCATGTTCATTAAATACATGTTTTGGATATGCTTTTAGGGTACATCATGCCCCCGTCTGGCGTCCCGCGTGCTTTCAAAAGCTTTCAAAACATTAGTGTGAAGCATGATGTGTCCATGGGACAGTTCATAGATTCTGTACTCAGATGTGTAAATAGTATTTCTCATGTTAAGATAACAATTTAGCACAATTATTTTGCATATACACATACAAAAATAACAGACAATATGAGTGTGGCACAAAATGCCTATATGATACAACTCATAAATACCAGAAGATAAAAGGCAATAGAAACCTGGAGAAAGAAGTAGTAGTAACCGGAAAGTACATTAAAAAAGATATAGAAATCAGTGGAAAAAACAAAGATTTAGAAAGTTAAGGTTACTATCTACAAAAATGGTTAAATCGACAAATGTTGGAAATTTCAACATTAAGGTTAAATATACAAATTAGACAATATAAAATAACTCAATCCATCACTTTACAATAAAAAAAATACCACATACAACAATTCACTTGCCATATAATGTGAGTACAGAAGATTATAGTGCCAATATATTACACATTATGGGCATAATTAGCATAGAATGTGACTACCGAAGCGTATGACGGCAATCTTGTCAAATGGTGTGAATATTTGGACATATAATGACACTACCTGTTGTATGTCTCAATTACCTGGATACAAGATAGTGCTACCAGGGATAGCATTATTATTATTAGTGGATCACCACTGTAGTAGTCTGAAAGCTCATAAGCCTTATACGAGTTGAGGTACATTACGGGCCAGCCGGACCTTAGTCTGCTCAGCATGCAGTGACCATGAAATTGCGCTATATAAGACGAGAAAGATGTGTGGAAGTAAAACTTGGTGCAGAGCATGAGAAGGTGTGAAAGCAGTAATAGGTGGTGATTGCTGTATTGTAAACGTATATGTAAAGTCTGAGATGGGCTTGGGCTGGCATAGTTGACCAGGGTCATCCAATTGGATAAGCACTGTCCTTTAAAAGCTCCAGATAAACAGGCTGCCTAAGGCAGAGGTGAAATATCCTAAGTATATGTGTTTCCTATGGGGAAAAAAGGCATGACCAAAAGGTTATGGGGACAGGGAGGTAACAAATATGGATATGTTTCAAGTGGAGAATCGGGGCCGTGGGACAAACACTAAATATGGGCTAGGGAACCTGGGGGGGCATCCCTATTCCTCCTTGGGAACTATACCTTTGTTAATCTTTTCTGATAAACATTGGTTCAATTTGGTAGAACTCTTACAGAGCCTGCCCTAGAGATATTTTAAACTTTCCCTCAATTTATTGGTTCCTTCTCCTTCCGTACTTTTTACAGAAATACATCCAACCTTAGTTTCACTTTTGCTCCTCTTCAGAGCTTTTGTGCACAATAAATGATGCTTGTAAACTGCCCCTGTGTATCGAGTTTATAGTTGATTATACCCTGTCATACCAGGCAAAGGAACCATGGGTGCCTACTACACCAGGAAAGATCTCTGAGCTAGGGGCACCACCGAGTTCGGAGGACACCAGGCTCAGGATCTACAGGATCACGAAAAAAGGAGCCTCCACTCCCAGTATCTCCTGTTTTTCTAAAGGTTTTATCTTTCAGATTGGGACAGGCCTGTTTTCGCAGAACCTTCAGAGTGAGACATTTGGTCTCTATTTGGCGAAGGTCTTCATTATAGAAGCTACCATCAGCAAGCAGAGCTTGCATCTCAGGCAGGGTCCTTGCGATGGACATCTGGGTAGCAAGTGCATTTCGCATTCTGCTAAGTGCTTTGGGCTTCCCTACTGCTGCAAAAGCACTATTCTAGGTATTCCATTCCTTGCAGGACTGTGGTTGGGTTATTGTAGCCCCGGCCAGGTCTTTCTCGCCAATTACCAATATTATCTCTACCAGTTAATGTCCTAGCAAAACCTTGGCAAGAATATCTTTCTGCACACTGAGAAGAACAGTGGCTATTTTATTTTCAATCTGGATGGTCACAAAGGCACAAGAAAACTTTCATTGCGGTCCATCAGCTGGCCGAGAGGTCTTTGGGGGCAGGGCTCAAGTCAAGGGTACACACGGGGGGACAGAGTCACTTTATTCAGAGGGTGGACTCAGTCCCCCCCAGCTAAAAGAGATACATTGGATGTCCTCTTTGAATGTATGAATTAAAGCAGACCTCAGGGATCAAACCACAGTTGTCAGGTTTGTAGGCCGAACATTTCACCAATGCACCTGATCAAAAATAACAAACAACTAAAGGTGAAATATCCCATTTCAGTACTGCAAGTCCCAGGGAAAACATTTGTATTGGTTCTTGTAGTTTAAAACATGCACACATGCTAACGTTTTCAAAAACACTAATAGAAGAAAATATCCTTTCGGTTTTGTGTGTGTGTTGATTTTATGAAAGGCAAATGCCATTCGGCCTGTTCAATTTGGGTGGTTATGCAAAACCAATTTAATGAAATGCGCATATTTCACCTTCATATGCTAATTTCTGACGACGTCACATCCCATTGCATTTGTTGATGAGTCCCCCTGCTTTAATTTTTAGGACTTGACTCCTGTTTGGGGCGAACCCTTTAATAGGTCCTAAGGAGTGAGCAGTGCCTGGGTTACCACAATGATACTATTTTCAGTGTCTCTTTGAAGAGATCCTTTTTTTCAGCAACTTTATATTTTAAAGATGTACAAACAAAACATCAACAAAGAAAATGAGGTTGGGTACAAAGGAAGAAGGCTTGATCTAACTGAGTGTTATGTATTATCGAAATATGACACTTGAGGATTGACAAAGAGGGTGATGGCAACATAAACACTGGAGAAATGGTAGAGTTGTAGGCATATGCTATAATTAATAAAATCAGAGGTCCAAACTATAACATGAAACATGTCCTAGAGAATCTGACATCTTAAATTAACAGCGTATGCTTTAAGAGGATGGGTCTATGGGCCTCATTCCGAGTTTGGCGGTAAGAGGTTAACGGCACCAGTAAAGGTGCCGGAGCTGCCAACCCCTTACCGCCCCATAACGAGTCTGCTTGCAGGACGCGCAAAGGGCGCCTGGAACAACCAGGCGCCCTTAGCGGGTCCCGCTAGCAGACCAGGGTGCTAACAACGGGCCCCTTGTTAACGGGTCCGTTGTTAGCACCCTCCCCATTCCCATTGAGCCCTATGGGGGCTTGAATGGGGATGGGTTCCTTGAATGAGGAATTACCGGGCCCTCCAAGGTCGGAATGGCCCGGTAATTCCTCATTCAAGGAACCCGGACCCGGACCCAGTGCGCAGTAAGCGGGTAGCCATGCCGCAAATAGCGGCATGGTTACCTCCTACCTCGGAATGAGGCCCATATGTCTATATGTTAGCAATACCTGGCATATCATGGGTGTAGCTGAGCTTACATCATGGTTTTAACAGGGAAACTAATATTACTGTGTGCGAGAGGGAGATACCTAGCATAGGATGGCAAGAGTGGTCAAATGATGTGGTGCTTGGCCATTCAACAGCAAAACCAGACATTTGCCATGAGTGACCGGGCAAAGGATATCAAAACGAGGCAGAAGTAACTATGGCACTGATTGCAGTAATTTCCAAATGGAGTGAATAGGATAGCTCAGGGGCAAGGTGTTTGTTTTGGAAGCAAGACAACGCAGCACAACACAGGTTCGAATCCCGATCCTGTGAATCACGTTGTAAAAGAACAATCATAAATTATAAATACATGTGGCTACGATAAGAAAAGCTAGTAGTTGGTAGAAATATATGGCACTGAATAGTATACACCTGCCAATCAATGATAGTACATGGGCATATTATAGAAATCCCTGCCAAATGATGACAAAACAAATGAAGTGAGTACTATGGCATATAATGTAAACACTTTAGGCCTACTTAGGGTAAGTGGTAGAAGCAGAAATCAGAGGCGTGCGCTCATAATACGGTTAGGTGCTGACTCTGGTGTCATCCCATATTTTTGTACCTACGTCATAATGCATTCTGCATCATCCATTTTGCATGGTGTATGCAGGGCCGGCCTTAGAGTCAGCAGCGGCCTAGGTGAATTGCCGCTCCCCGCCCCGCGAGGGATTGGGCGCGCGGGAGAGGGCCGGGGCAGGAGCGCCACATTTTCTTTTAAACTCCTCAGCAGGGGATTAATCACTGCAATAGGGTGCTCATGCTAATGCTCGAGCGCCCAATTCCACCTCGCTCCTGCGTCGAATCAGGGAGGTAAGCATGTGTTGTTATTAAATGCGCCTTACCGCCGCGGGCACATTTAATAACAAAAGAGCGCCTGCTGCCTCTTCTCCCACTATGCCAGCTCGGGGGAGCCCTTGGAAGACTCCCTCGAGCTGGTGTGGCAGGGGTCTAATGGTGCCTGGGGGCACGGCGCCCTGGGCGGTCACTCGGCCCGCCCTGCTCTAAGGCCGGCCCTGGGTGCACGTGTGTGTTGTGACTGCAACGAGGCGCCCGAGGGTGAGCAGGTAGTGTTTAAGGTGATCACAGCACGTCACCCACAGGGACAGCTGTGATCACGTGTAGATTTACAATTGATAAAGTTCACTCTCGCCCACTGCCTCTCAATTCCATGTCTACTTGCATCGTTGCAGCCCTGCTGGGCGCAGTGTGCACGAGGCTGCTGGGCCGCTCTGCCTCCCAGAGCACCTCATCATGGTGGGGCTGGACTGGCCAGCCTCATAACAGTGTGCAAGACTGAATAGAACACAAAGACATACATTAAAACAGCGTCACTATTTATTCTCCATAGAATGGTGCCCTTTACATGACACGTGTTTCGGCTATAGGCCTTTTTCAAATCAGGGCATGTTCATTTGCCCATTAGTCCTCTTTGGTTTAATTTGCTCTATCGTGAATTTGGGTTAAGCCCCACTTCAATCGGAATGCTTTGTCCTCTGCGTCGGCTCTCTTCGGATCCAAAGAGGACTAATGGACAAATGTACATGCCCTGATTTGAAAAAGGCCTGTGGCCGAAACACGCGTCATTCTATGTCGAATAAATAGTGATGATGATCAATAATTTGGCGCTTGTCTTTAATAGAGTATCATGAAAGTTACTAGAATAAGCGGTCTTTGGCGTTTTTTACTATCATACTCTTATAAGAGGCAACAACTAGATTACTGAGAGACTGTGATTGGAGGGTCGCTGAGCCAAAACAGTAGAGCTAAAAAGCCTTCTTTTGTTTTGTATACATTAAAAAATAACTTGTGTAGGCAACACTGCATACAATCCACATGAAAAGAAAACGCATGAAGGAAAGTAGCGAACGCTTCCCACACCGCAAGCAAGTGAAACCTTCAGAAAAGTCAAAATCATGAGTGAAATGACTTCCTGCAATTGGAATATAGGCGGCGGCGAAGTGTGCTAATGAGACTCTTCATTAATGTCTCTTCCGGTTTCTGAGCGCGCGCTTCCTGGACCAGGCGAGCACGCTCATCAAAGGCGATTTACTGCTCCAGCTATAACCAGGCCGGGAATTAACCATTTCTGGCAGAAAAGAGTTAGACCTGCAAGGGGGACAATATAATTTTATTTAACATGCAGCAGTAGGTCAGACGCCGGCAGTCACCTATGTCTAATTCACTTAGACAAGTGCTAGAACAGTTTGAGGACCGCCGATAGAAACTGCTGATAATTCTTCGCTCCCGAGAGACGTCTGAGCAGTGATTGGAAGAGAGTGCAATTAAAGTTGACTTTCACAAATGAATTAATACGCAGCCGTGACTGAAAACAACATTTTTGCAATCGACTAGTCCAATCTCACTTATGTAAAAGGACATTATTTCCGTGTACTAACAGTGTAACCTGTCTCATTGGGGAAGGCTTCAATGTTCATATCTAATGATTTCTTCCAGTATATACTGAGGTTATAATAAGAATGAAGGTTAGGACTGGCCCATAGGGGAATAGGACGATGCGAATTGCATGTTCCACATGCTAGGGTGGGCCAGTTAGGCCAGTTTCTTTTTATCCAAATGGGCACTTTTTTGGCACAAGTGGGTCACTTCCATTAGTTAAATCACTACGCAGCTATTAGTTTTGATGAGCGTTACTGAACACATAGGGCCTCATTACACGGGTGGCGGAGAACCATGACGCTATTAGCGCCATGGTTCATGCCGGTAGAATACCGGCACCGCCTTGGCGGAAAGGGGAATTACCGCCCCATTCCAAGGTTGGCGGGGCGGTAATTCCCCCTTCCACCATTGCCCTTCCCCATTCCCATTTTTGGCCCATAGGGCTCAATGGGAATGGGGAAGGCGCTAATTACGGTACCGCAAATTGCGGCACCGTAATTAGCTCCCTGGGTCCCTTTGCGGGTTGGTTTTTAACGCCTGCAAAAAGCAGGTGTTAAATCCCCCACCCCGCAAAGGGACATCGTAGTAAGGCGGTAAGGATTTACCGGTACCGGTAAATCCCTACCGCAATGCAGAATTTTCAACAAATTTGACCAAAAAAACTCCCCTTAGGCTATTTGCAACTGTGGGCCACTTTTTCTTTGGTGCCCCGGGACAATTTTATGCCCCAGTCCGACCCTTTGAGAATGTTAATTTATTTTACAGAGCAAAGCACATTAGGAAAACCTAGTGTAGCACAGGGTTTGGACTTCTTGCGCTGAATGGCAACACGTGTAGTCAGGCACACCAATATACTTTTCTGACACTTGATCTTACTTCTAAAGACTTAACCAACCTTTTACCTGTCTCCGATCAACCCCCGCTTACCTGTGTTCGAGATCACCCTGGTGCGCCTCTGTGAGAAATGGATGTGAGATGAAAAGGCAAAGGTAACGCTTCCCCAAGCACCCCAGGTAAGAAACACTGGGTTATAAAAACTTTGAATACACGCAAGGAAAGGCAGACAAAGCAATACTGGTGTACGTTTTCTTTAGTTGGTATTTCGATGTTTCCTTTCTTCCAGCGCACCAGCAGTTTTTAAACTTGTGTTATAAAAAAGGGGAATCACAAGACACTCTATACACCAACACTATACCTAATCAGCTACGTAACTACAAAAAGAAGAGTTCAAAAATACGAAAAAGTGCCCGTTAAAAATATAACACGTTCTTTAAAAATATATTAAAAAAAGAGTCTTACTACAGTGCAGTGTGACTATAATAAAAAAAAATGTAAAACAATAACTTGGGAGACAGTGTCAGGGCTGCCTCAAGGTCCTTTCTTGGCGGCTGCAGTTCTGTCTTTTTACTGCTCTGGTCTTTAGCTGGCAGGCAGTGCAGTAGCAGCAGTGTGTGGGGGGCCCCAACGTGTTTATAAGCTGGGCCGTGTGTGATAAAACAGCACAGGAACCAGCAGCAATGTGTGGGGAGTGAGTCCCTTTATGGCCGGACTGAATATGACAGGTGCAGCTCATCGTGCATTGTAGCATGATGGGCCCCTAGGCGCGTCCTGAACCCGGGCTATGTCTGCCAGCAGCGCGCCGGGGAGTATTCGTAGCTGCGGGCCAACCGTGGCAGAGGGGGAGCCCTTCATGAATCGCACGCGCTCCCTTCTCCTTCACGGGGATCGCTGTGTTTGCCAGCTGCACTCTGGGAGGGGAGCAGAGGCCTAGACAGGGTAGGGCCTGAGGGGCAAGGCCCACCCAAAATGTGTAAATGCCCACTCAGCAGCGCTGTGTGGGCATTCACCGATATTTTTGTCAGTGCAGTGGGCCCAACTCCATTAGCTTCAGGCCCCATTTGCTAGACAATCCTGGCTACGCTTCTGGAGGGGAGGCAGTTGCCGTTGAGAGCTCCCTGCTCCGGGAGCGCCGAGTCACAGTGCTGAGGGAAGGCCCCACGAAGCAATGGTGAGTATGGGCCTGCCCCTCCCTGCTAGAACAGTGCCACACTTCAAGCTCGGGCTGCAGCAGTGATCAGATGGCAAGCATTTCTGGTTGACAGCATGGTGCTGAGCGGAGCGCCGGTCCCACCCTCCTCTGTGATGGGCGGGATTTTTCTGTCATAACGGTGCTCCGTTTGCACCGGGAACAACATTCTTTTATTTTGAATGATCCCCCATGCTGGATCACGTGCTGGTGGAGCCTTCATTTTCTTTTTCTTTACTTGTATTTCTTTTTCTTTCTTTTCCCCCACATGGGGATGCACTATAATAACCATATACATAATTTTCTGAAAAAAGACTATCACTCCAAGATGGACTGTCTGGAACACCTTCTCGTACTCTTTTGAAACACCCCTATGAGTAAGGGAAGAGGACAAATAGTTCCAATGAGAATTCCTGGCTGTTTCACATACAATCAAAGAGCAATTTGGGAACACAAGAATAACCACACGTCGTAACATTTGGCAAATGAGTCTGTGATAGAAGTGCTGTGAATTTGAATCGCTTTATACCTAATGTACACTATGCTTGGTGGTGCTCATCTTATTTTTCCCAACACAGACCCTAACATTAAGGCATTTGTAACCATGAACCATGTATAGTCTTTTGGGAAGCTTGAGGATTAGGGTGTGAGGATAAAATGCATCTCTCACTCTATTGATGTCCACACAAGAGAAAAGGGGCCAATTGAGCCAGACGTTTTGACGGGAAGGAGCTGAGAAATTGAGCCGTACAAATTCCCGGTCCCCACTGCACAGACATCCTTAGAGAATTATACATAGAGGATCGGGTAGGATGTTAGGTATGGTTGGTTGCTGACACGGCACTGAACACCACCCAAAAGACATTTCAATGCACTACAGGGAGAAGAAGGGAATCGAAGAGTTGGAGAAAGGGAAGAAGTTAGGAAGGAAATGTGCAAAGGCAAAGAGGCAAGCAGCATTAAGTATACTAAATTGCTTGGATGGTGCCTAATAAAGCTCCAAAGTTACTTCAAAGCACTATATGAGAACAGGCGGGAGGCGATTAGGTTACAGGGTGAGAGTCAGAGCTGGAAGGAGGACGCAGAAGAGAGTACACGAGAGGGAATATCAATAAGAAATCCGGACAAATCATTAACTTTTCTGTTAGCGCAAAGTGTCCAGGGCGCATTGGCGCTTTAAACACTTTGCTGTACTTCTGTCACAGATTTAATGAGATTTTTGAGGGAGGCGGCTTTTTGGAGAAAATTGCTCAAGAGGCATGCATGCCCAAGTGGGCCAGAGAAATACAGAAGGACATTTAAATACACACACACTCTGCCACAACCACCCACGACTGCTTTTATGCCCCATGCACACTTTTTTAATTGTGAGGGCTCGGTTGCGTATCCATTCATGGGCAGTACACAATGGTTGTTGTGAAAGAACACACATAGGCAAAGAAATCGAATCCTTGTCACATGTTCATTTACAACACCATAGCGTCATGTATGCTGGCGCTCATCCTTGTGATGAAGGTGACAGTGGAACCACAGCCTCTGTGTTCTTCCCACACCTGCAGTAGGACATAGGAGGTCAGAGCTAAAGCAGTCACCACAGCCTGCCCCCCAATGGTAGTTCCCAGGGGTAACTGGAGACCCCCAGACAGGGAGAGTCTTACAGAGAGACAGAGGGAAAGTCTTTGTGGCTACATATTGGTTGTTTTTGTATATGAGTCTACTTTCATCCAGCTCCTTTTATTCACATCAAGCCCTTACCCTCAGTTTACCCCTTTCACTTGAACATATTGAAGGTGTTGATGGAGCAGTGAGAGCTATATTGTTGTAGAGTTATGTTAGCAGCAAAAGTGGGTAACAGGGCCTGCTCAGGAAGGGGAGGCTGTGGGGGAGCAGATGGTAAAGGAGGCTGTGGTGTTGGCGGCTGAAATAAGATGCTAGCGGAGGACCCTGCGGAGGTGCAGACCTTGGAGGGCATGGTGTCTACATTGATGGCAGGAGGTTGTGATGGTGGTGAAGGAGATGACATAGATTGGAGGAGTCGAAGGCTGTGGTGCTGCAGGAGGCAGATGTGGGGGCAACAGTAGGCGGTGGTTCATGTTGAGGAAGGGACCTGTTATAGCAGAGGGAGAAAGACATGCTGAAGGCCAGAAGACGGACCCACTGATGCCCATCACATGGTGGAAGAATAAATTGTGGTGCTATCTGTGCCAGAACTCTAAAGGTCAAGGTTAGGTGTCTGAAAGGAAGGCAGTGGGAGCTAAGGTCATGCGGAACCATATTCGACGGTGGCACACTCCGACATACTCTACCCACATGCCCACACACCAACCTAGCTTCTGAAGTCGCCACCCTCAAAGCACAGGAGGCGTCTGACACCGCCATAAAAGATGATTGAAGCAGTGTTCCATGTCATGCTGCGAGAAGGTGATGTGGGGACAGCACTGAATACCCTTAAACGATATGTGAAGGATAGCCAGTAGCAGTCGTACCTAGCAGGGCTGAGTTGGTTCCTCCCCCTTTTTTGCTGGGCATGGTGGATGTGCCTTACACATGGGGCACCCACCATGATCCCCTGTTCCAGCATACCAGAAAACCTGCATGCATTGTACGATGGTCATCCACCCTGGGTAACTGGGCAACCACCTTCCCTTCTTTCTGTAAGGGGGAAAAAGGAAAAGCAGTAGTAATTATTGGGCTGGACCATACTCTGTTGAACCGATAAACATTTTTAGAAAGTGACTCACCTATGATGGAGGGTCATAGCAAATGTAACGGGTGGTTCTGCTCTGTGGTAGAGCCATATTAATATCTGACAGAGTGAGCGACTCTTCTCTGTTTGCTGTAAGGAGCTCATGGTGACAACAGTAAAGACAGACGCAAGTGATCACAGTTCAAGGGTGTTTATTAAACTGTGTGCAGGATGGAAAAATGCCTAATCTAAACCTAAATCTAAGATGAGAGCAAGCTTCAACCATCAAATGAAAAGAATACAGTCCTTGTGTCCTCCTGTCGAAATAAAGGGGCCTATGCTAAAAAAAGAAACGATTGCCAAATCCTTAAAACTAAATATAGAAAGAGTGTGGGATAGGGTTTTCAATAAAGAAAGAAGTGTGCATAAATAATAAGTCAGGATGCAGGTTGCCAGGGGTCTCCCTTAACCATGTTTTGAGCATAGGACAAGGTGGGACTTCTGAGCACGGCACAGTTCTCGATCTTTCCCCAGCCCGAGACGACAGTTCCAGTTTTAACTTCTTAGGAGCCTCTGCGGCCAAGTCTCTTTTCAACAAGTCTCTCACCTTCGAGGGTCAGCAAAATAATAAACAAATGAAACTTCTGTTTCAAATACACGTTGGGTGATGGTCTCATGCCTGGGTCCCCCTCTTGCGGGCGGAGACCCCTCAAACATTTCTCATCAATATCAAGATCTTTGCAGGTTGTCTCTCCTGCGTCCGACGATGTGTTAGATTCAACTAACAAACAAAAAGTGGTATCAGAGTGCTCTTAAAGCGATAATTCTTCACCTCTGGGTACCCCTCTTCCGGGCGTAAACCTCTCTTGAATGTCAGCCTCCCTTCGTCGGGTTCACTTTGGCTCTCATTCGCAGGTTTTCCTCTTCTGCTTTCGCAGTTCAATGGGTGACAACTTCTCACCATTGTATTTCCCTCTTCTGGGCTCAGATCCTTCTCATATCTCAGCCTCCCACCGCTGGGCTCACTATGGCCTTTAAAATTTCTTTGCGCCTTGTATTTGGGGTGATAATTTTTCACGCCTGGGTCCCCCTCTTCTGGGCAAAGACCCTCCTCGAGTCTCAGACTCCCTCCACTGGGTTCTCTATGGCTTTCTTGTATACATGCATCTTAATGTCTTTTTAAACAGTTCTCCATGGACATCCCTTGGCCGGGTTCACTTTTGTCAACACACTGTTTCACGAGACTTTAGACTTTGGCCCTCTTTACTGGCCTCCCTCCACCGGGTTCACTCTTGCCACTTACAATTCCTTTCGCTGTCAACGATTGCAGGATTCACTTCCCTTGCTTTCTCTTGATGCAGGATTCACTTCCCTTGCTTTCTTAGCACTTTGTCGGTCAAAGACTTTCGACTGTACAGGGATTTTTCCAGACCTCCTGTATGACCACTTTGACCTGTCTTGGTGGCTCTCCTACGGCCTTCTGGTATCAGTAGTTTCAATAAATATGGGATTACCCAGAGTTTATGAGACAGCACCCATGTGGTGCAGGTACCCTCTGCAGCAGGTGTTCCCTTAACAATTTTACAGTTCTTTGAACTCTTCTCAATATGCCACTTTGCGACTTTCATTCAACACAGCTCGGTTTAGTTTAGTGACTCTCCCCTCGACTCAACGGCTGTGATGAACCACTTGGCTTCTTCTGTATCTGTAGTCAAGGATGGTACCAGGTTAGCAGGTGTCTCTCTCACGCCTGCTTATCAGCGTGGGCATGCCCTGTCATCTGCTGCAAGACTGTATAGCTATTGTTCTCAGGCTTACGTTTTCTTCCTTGAAGGTGTTGCGGGTTTGGGTCGGAAAGGGCAAGGTTGCTTCCCTCCTTGTCACTCTCTCGATTCACGTCACCTTTCTCCTTCGCTTAAACTGCTGTGCTGTGATAACTGTCTTGTCGTGCGGTCTGCCTTGGTTGTCCTGTGCTCTCCTGCTCCACCTTTTATCCCTATGGGGAAAGGAAAGAGCCATGAGGTGTATGAGGTTCTGGTCAATTGCCTGACTTTTCCTGGCCCTTGGTTTGTGACATGTCAGGTAAACAGTTTTAGGGTTAGTCAGTTGTCTTTTGTGTCTGTCAAAAGTGTTTGTGTCAGAAAAGGGTGGGCTTAGAGTGTTACAGTATCCTACGGGATATAGAGAGGAAGAGGTGTTGTAGGGGATTATAACCCTTGTGCTAGAGAGGTTTGTGGGGATCTCAGAAGGGTGGTTTTTGTAAGGGTTTGTGAAATGAGTGAGATGGTTTGTGGTAACTGTGGTTGTTGGTCACATTCGACTGGAAGTTTGGAAAACGATAATCAGAGGGACGGGATTGGTAGGGTTTGTGAAGCAAAGAGGAATAGCCAGGACCGTTAACTGAACAGAGGGGATTGTGGGAACAGTAGTGTTTTGTTCAGATAGGTTGGGTGTTCGGCAATGAATTATCAGAGGGGCGTGAAGAAGAATGATTGGGAATATCTGAGTAGAAGACGAGATAGCAGGGTTGTGGATTTTGATGGCAACGGGGTTTGGGCTCCTATGGGACTTATCAGATAATGAGAGGTCCTTGTTTTTGGACAAGAGGGATTCAATGGGAGGAAGGGGGGAAGATGCAGTACAGCCTACAAAGGCCTCAAGGATTTCGTCCTCCTCTCATTCATCCTCGTTACAATACCGCATCCCACCTGGGGCATTTCCCCGAGCATAAACCTAGGCTCCCCTACCCAGGTGATCCTCCCACACTGGTCCACCCCCAGGAACTGGATCCAACTGCGATAGCCGTGTCCTGGCCACCTGGATAAGATATTCCTGGGCTCTACTTGGGACAATGCTCTTAGGTTTCACACAATACGGAGGGTTTGAATAGTTAGTGAATCCCATGAAAGCTACTAGTCATAGCCAAAGTTGCCATGAGCTGCGTTCGGCTCTCATACTTCATCACTAACAGTACTAAGTCAGTGCTGCTACCACCACCTAAAGACCCACTCCACAGGTCTGCACCTGATTTATGCTAGGCAACACTTAATCATCTTCTCAGTTGGCATTGTGTACCCCCTCCTGTTGTTGATGTTGAAGCACATGTGTATTGACATAGGCTAGAAGTGGTTGGTGTTGGTTCATGTTCATAATTTTGGGTTAATCAACATGAGACACTGAATTCTTTTCCTGTGGTCAGACAAAATAGCCCTGTTGAAGACATTTTCAGGCTGTACACCAGCGGTGACATCTGAGGGTTTCAAGTGGTGTGGCGTTCAGACTAATGCTGCCAGCTAGATGGACTGCTTAGTAAGCCTAAACATGAGTGGATCACTAAGTCTTCCGAGATGCAATTTGTCAAGCAGAAATGCATCCACCATCTGTACCGCTGTAGATCTGCAATGCGTTGAGGACGCAGACACACTGGGCAATCCAAGAGGAGTGTGCACCCCTGACGATTGATTATATGCCTGCAATGTGCACAGCATTCAGAAATTAGGTGACGCACAGCGCAACTAGGACATTGGTGCACAACCATCTATTAAAAATCAATAGTCCCAGTTAAATAAATGGGCAACTTTATAAATTCAATCAAATTGGTTCATGTAAACACATGTTTTCATTCAATGAACTAGACCCAATCACCCTGCAGTGATAATCAAGAAACGTATTTCACAAAAAAGTGATAAAACATGGTCCTTGAACAGCATCTCCGGCCCATTCAAAGGAATACCAGGCCAGCTTGATGAGTGCATTTCAAATGGCCAATTTCTCCATTGTTTGTTCTTAAAATGTACAATATGACATGTTTGAAATAATGAGTAAAATCTGCAACATACAATAACTCATATTCCCATATGATGTGCGCTCCATCAATCCACACACCAAATCTCGCCCTACAAAATCTCATGTAATACCAAAATAACACACAGAGCTATATACATTAATCCCATAAACATCAATGGGAACTCATTGAGAAAATAGATGAGGATCTTCTACAAGCATAAATATCGGTACTAGAGGAGCAGATTCATAAAAATATATTTCACCTAAAAACTGTTTTGACAACGAATGCAAAGAATGCCCACTAACTAGAATCCACTGTTGAAACACTCAAGCGGGTGTTTGCAGAAAAACATTATTTTGTCAAACTTTTTGGGAAATATGTCAAAATATTAACAAGAATCCACAATCAAAACCTTCCCTTGCATATGGATTTGTCAAGTACTGCGTCACGCGAGCGGCGAGTACCTGCAGTTCTTGTAGCTGCTGGAATAGGTCGCACTCAGTGCTGGTCTGAGGTGTGCTCTGGCGGCGTTCCTTCTCCGGACTAATTCAGGTTACAGACGGGCGTATACTAGGACACGGGGGATAGCCTGAACCAAACCACCAACACCACGGACTCAACCTCCCAGTATTTGCAGGGAGCTGAGGCAGTGCAAGCACTGAACTGGGAGGGTTGGCAGCAGGAATAATTTCCTCCAGGCAGAAGGGTACCAATGATATTTCAGGGTCCAGGGAGTCAGACTGAACCCAGTGAGAGGCTACAAGGCCAGGAGAGCAAGAAGGTTCAAAGCACAAGAGGAGAACTGGCAAGGGAGAAAAGCACCACAGTAGGCAAGGGGCAGAGGAAGACAAGGCGGAAAAAGGAAAGTAACGACAGTTGGCAGGGCTGACTGGGGAAAGGGCAATAAAACACAACAGGCAGGGAATCCAGAAAACCCAAGGCTATTTGAGAGCGTTGAGATGCACGGAAGGCTCAGCAGCATGTCCTTTATGCTTTTAGGCTGGATTGAGGCCAAGCATACCTAGAGGTTTCCGTGGTAACCGGCATAGAGTCTGTGGCAGCGCGGACACAATGGCACGAACCACGCTGTTGACATCCAGCGATCTGCGCTCTGTGCAGGCAGCCAGAGTCTCCGGTGGGTCGGTGGGGTTGGGTACAGGCATCACAGTCCATGTGAGGTAAGTAATGGAGTGCACAAGCAGCGCATGACAGGATTTGAGTTAAGTAAACCCTTTTACCTATTTAAAAATATTGCACATTGTTCTAAGATTCTTCTTAATAGCATTGCATCATCATGTAAAGGCTGGTTCTCAAGGTCAACAGCGAAGATAAGATCACGTTAAGAAACGATTTACCAAAAGGGGGAGGTATTGTTATTCAGGATACTTATGAAAAAGAGGCAGTTGTTTGACAACAACTTGACAATAGGGGCCTCTGCAGAGCAATACCAGAGGATCCAATGTCAAAATGCAAAGCCGCCAGGAGTGTCTCACCTGAATTGTCTCCTAGAAGGAAGACCACTCGCATTCTGGCACGCCTCAAAGAGGTCAATGTCCAGATTGACGAAAGAAAAGTCCTATTTGATGACTGTGACAATGACAAAATTGATCTCAAAATAAATGGCAGAGGCAAAGCTCAGGTGGCCAGCCAAACCCACAATGTGAAACCAGGAACCCAAGGGAAGATTGGGCAATTGAAGCTACATTTGGCACCACGACCACAGGATCTAAAAGTGG
Organism: Ambystoma mexicanum; assembly: GCF_040938575.1. Classification (NCBI taxonomy): domain Eukaryota; kingdom Metazoa; phylum Chordata; class Amphibia; order Caudata; family Ambystomatidae; genus Ambystoma; species Ambystoma mexicanum. The sequence goes on from NC_090925.1 coordinate 1,112,021,183, forward strand.
TGGCAAAGTTTATGATTCTGACCCCAAAGCTTTCCCTAGGGGTGTCAGCGGGTATCCTTCTGAGTCAAGATGCACAAAAGATCTGTCATTCCCATGAATAATGGGGCTCCCAAGCCCAAACCTGACACTGCACCTGAGGAGGTTTGCAGAGCTAATGGGGAGGGTGACTTAGATGTGCCCAGCATACACACTATCATAGCTAATAAGATAAAGCTTACAAACCGATTCAAACCACTTGCTGAGGGAGGCACTGCTGCTACCAGGGGCCATTCAATGGCACATATAGGAGTTCTTCAAGGCGGTGCAACAGTATTCAATAGAGAACAGAAAGAGGGGTCCGGGATCGTCCCCGCCGCAGTGCAGACAGCCCCGACCACTGATCAGGCTAGCCAGGTACCAAAGCCAAAATGCACAAATTGTGCCTTACTTGGTCCCTCGACAGCTAAATCAAAACCTGACACATGTTGTAAGCAATTTGGGCAGGGAAGTTAGTGAGCTGAAAGGTGGGGCCCCACCCAGCAATAGAAAGGTTAACAAAGAGATCCCGGTCCCCTAAATTAAACGTGAGGATAGGAGGGATGGGAGGCCCAGTCAGAATTGTGAGAAACCTTCAGGTGTCTCCCTAACTAGTCCCTGGGGATCTGGCATCCAGTTGGCCAGGATACAGCCATCGCTATTGGATCCAGTTCCTTGGGATGGAACAGTGAGGGAGGATCACCTGGATGAGGGGTCCTTGGCAGTGGAAGTGGGACACCTGGGTGAGAGGCGATATCCCCCTTCTTATAAACACCTTTTCCCCAGACTAGCACATAGGATACTCAGACACTCTACTCCCTCCCACCCCCTTTTCCAACACGAAAACTTTCTTACACCACAAAAGACAACGGACTAACACTAGAGCCGTTTACCTGACATGTCTCAACACAAGGGTTAGGCAGAGTCAGGCAACTGACCAGAACCACACACATCTGACGGCCCTTTCCTTTCCCCACAGGGATAAAAAGGTGGAGCACAAGAGCACACGAGGAGCAGGGCAGACCGCACAATGAGACAGCTATCCAAGCACGGCAGTTCAAGAGGAGGGGAAAGGTGGTGAGAACCAAAATGGTGACAAGGAGAGAAGCAACCTTGCCTTTTCTGACCCAGACCTGCGAACCCTCCGTGGAAGGAATCGTAAGACAGCGAACAATACCAGCGTGTGTTGCAGAAAATGTCAACGGTACGCAAAACACGCCTACACTGATAATCAGAACAGGGAGAGACACTTGCTACCATGGTACCAGCCTTGAATCCAGAGAAAAGAAAAGTCAAGCGGTTCATCACAGCCTGTGAATCGAAGGGGGAACCAATAAGAAACCGAACTGTATCAAACGAGAGTCGCAAATGGCAAATTAAGGAACGCTCAAAGAACTGTTAACCTTAAGGGAAAACCAGCTGCAGAGGGGTCCGGCACCACGTGGGCGCTCATTCGAGACTCGGTTGATCCCACATTTGTTGACACTATCCATAACGGAAGGCCCTAGGAGAGCCGGAAGGAAAAGGTCAAAGTGGTCACACAGGGGTCTAGCAAAATCCCCTGTACAGTCAAAAGTTTTTGACCTGCACGTAATTGAAAAGCTAAGGGAGGTGAATCCCCAAAAGTGAGAAAATAGAAAGAACTGTGTGATTAGCAAAAGTTGCCAAGAGTAAACCCGACCGAGGGATGCCGATGGAAAGGGGGGGGTGAAGCCTGAAGTTCCTATGAACAGTGCATTGACAGGAGTGAACCCGACAGAGGGATGTTCACATTGAACCATTTAAAAAGGACAATAAGACTTGTGAATGCGAAAGGTGATATTGTTTTGTACACCCAGCCATAGTGAACACAACAGACAGAGGCAAACATTCTAGAAGGGTCTCAGCCCGGGTGAGGGGGATACAGGGGTGAAAAGCCATCACCCAACGACACGGAATGCCAGAGTGAACCCAACAGAGGGAGGCAAACATTCTAAAAGGCTCTAAACCCAGAAGAGGGGGATCCAGTGGCAAAAAGGCACCACCCACCGACATGTGAATCCAACAGAGAAAATATTTTTTAATATAAGCCAGAGTGTACCCGACAGAGGGAGGCTGATATTCGAGAGGGGTCTGAGCCCAGAAGAGGGGGACCCAGGGGTGAAGAATCATCATCCAAGTGTAAATCAGAAAGGAACTTTGCATATATTTTGAACCCATCAAGCCCTCGGAAGCAAGAAACGTAGCCACAGAAGGTCCTGACATTGCTAGGAAATGTTGTGGATCTGAGCCCCGAAGAGGGAGATCCAGGGATGAAATGTCACCACCCAACGTACATTTGGAAAGGAACTTTTTCATTGTTATTTTGAATGCATAAGGTCCTCGGAGGCAATAGACTTTTTGGTAGAAAAGAGACTTAGCCACCGAAGGTCCCGATAGCTGAAAATGGAATCTGGCTCATGCTGAGAAAGCTCGAGAGTGTGCTATGCTCAGGAGTCCCACCTTGTCGCATGCTCAAAACGTGGGGAAGGGAGACTCCGGGCTACCACATCCTGACTTATCATTTGTGAACATTTCTTTCTTTCTTGTGAATCTTATCCCGCACTGTTTTTTTGATTTAGTTGCAAGGATTGGCAATAGTTTTCTTTTAGTATAGGCCCTTTTACTTGACAAGACACCACTAGGACTGCCTTATATTTATTTGATTGTCATAGCTTGCGCCCATCTTGGATTTAGGTTTAGATTAGGCATGTTTCCAACCTGCACATACAGTTTAATAAACACCCTTGAATTGTGCTCACTTGTGCCTGTCTTTACTGTTGCCACCATGAGTTCCTTACAGAATGGACAGCTTGATGAATTACATGGGGTTAGATGGAATTTTGGCAGAAACCATCTACCGCCCCCACAATAAATGTTAACATTGGGAAAGACCATAGGCAAACAAGTAAAAACTCCCAAGGCTCGTCCATTTCTGTATGGCAAGAAAAAAAGGCTCCCAGGTAGCACCTTATTATCACGTATTCCTGTAGGAACTGGGAACAAAAGAGGTCTGTAAAAACTAGTAGTGGAGCTGATGGTGATTCGCTGTATCTGGTTAATGTTCCAAAGTTACCAAAAGGCCAGCTAGAAAGGAAAGGTTCACTTATTTGTAAGTGTAGCCACTGGCTGCGAACCAGAAAAGGTTGCTGCTTGGTTATTAGAGAGGATATTAGAGATGTAGAGCGCATCCAGAACCCTGACTGCCCCAACTATCATTACCGTAAAGTAGGATTCTATGAGAGGGTATTAGTTAATAACATCATTGCTTTAGACTACAGAACCCTAACATGAAGGGGCTTACAAATTGAGTTCAAGGGCAAACCCCCAATACGGGAAACGATTAAGGGAACTATGCAAAGTAACGGGAAGAGCGATTGACATGAGCGCCACCACCTGTCATTAACATCTTTCATCCAGGAATGATTATTACCACCTGAACCTGCACCCCCTGCCTCATTGAGCCTTGTCAGCTGGAATATTGCTGGCCTTGCCTATAACCTAGAGGATCCGAACTGGGTTAGCTTTATTTACAACAATGACATCATCATTCTCCAAGAGACTCACTCGACTCGGGCACTTGACTCTTTGAGCTTGGTGGGCTACATCCATTTTGGAACTCCAAGTAGTAAATCCGGGAGTGCAACAGGGCGGCCATGTAGGGACCTGTGTGTATAGCTAAAGTCCAACCTTGATGTGCAAGTTATAATGCATGTAACCAACTCATCTGACCTGATGTGCTTCACTATTGTCCTGCCAATTCCCAAAATATCCACTTTGCAAACATATACAACCACCCTTATGACAACAATTCCATGCGAACTATGTTGCAACTCGAATCCACGATTAGTGATTACTCATCCAATCGTAATAGCTATTTAACGATGATTGTGGGGGGACTTTAATGTACAGCTTGAGCCACATGAAGATTTGATAGACATCTTGCTTTAGGAAGAAGATCTGATCTGGGGTATCCCTATCCAAAAATTACCAAAGACGATGTGACATTATAAGCATGCCCTGAAAACTGCCCAGATATTATTCAGAGTGGGAGTCAGGGCATGCAGTGGTCGATTGACAGACGATATGCCGTCATGACATACATACAAAAAAGCACAATAGTGAGCCACGTACACTACATCTTGTTAGATCCATCACACCAGAAGATGTTGACTAACCTGCATTTTTCACTGCAGAAACAAAAGTGTACATCATCCAGTCGCTATTGATCTAACAGCCCTTAGGATAGGAGCAACAGGGTGCTTTCCCCATTGGTCACATGATATCAACCACGAACAATAGAAGGAGGTTGACTAGGGAAAGGATCAAGTCAAAGAACACAATTCCACTGATCTTTTCCGAAGTCCTCCCTCTAGTTGAAGTAGCTTTCTGTCAAGTTAGAGTAGATGATCAGATGGGATACCACCGAGACCATAAGAGGGTTTTTGCACAACTATTTGACTCAACCTTGCAAAACCATAGCCTCTGGGGGCATTAGGAAAAGAAATAGCGGAGGCTTTGATCACGAGTTCAGAATAAAAAAGGGATAATTATTAGTAGCATTCAAATGAAATCAGCATCAAGTACAAGAGACTATCCCAAGAATTAGATATGAGTTCAAAGATCTGATAAAAAAGAAGACATTACCGTGGATAGATGGGAGAAGTTGAATGAGGCAATTAGAGAGAAGGATCACAAAGCTTTATGGTGGATAGTCTGAATGGGAGACCAGAAGAATGGCAACCCTTTTGAAGTGGCAATCACAGAGGATCAGTGGTTTGCTCACTTTTCTGGCCTATTTTAAGAAGACACAGTGGAATTCGGCGACATGCAACCAGTCACTGCAGACCAGTTTGAGGGTGCCCATCTGGAATTCACTGTCAATGAGGTAGAAGCTGCTGTGAGGTCACAACAAAGCCCCTCGTCCAGATATGATACCAGATATGATGCCAGTTGACAAGTATAAAGCAGAGCCTGAAGTATGGACCGCTTATCTTCAATTCATAATGAATATCTTCTGCAAGCTTCGCAAAGTGCTGGACACCTGGACACAAGCAGTGATTGTCTCTATTTATAAGAAAGGAGGGGTGCAATGCTTCAGGAGAATATCATTCCATATCCCTATTAGTGGTAAATTGATATTGGCCAGGCATGAGGAATGGGCCACTGAGATGAATGGTATTAGCAACCTCCAAGCTGGTTTTATTAATTGATTTGAAAATGACCTTTGGTGGCATTTGTGACTTATCTGAAGATGTCTCCCTTTCCCTAGGGGAAGACCTTTCCTCTTGTGCCAGGACGGTGCGTCCACAGTAGAATAGTCACGCTGGGGGGAGGGGGGGTGCGGGAGCAACGAGCGAGGATCACATGGGGAGGGAATCCCCTATGGGATAGGGGTCGATCATCATCATATTCCATGTCGTCAGGTTGGGAATCCTCGGTAAAAAAGAAAAGCAGTTTTGCTTTAACGTGAAAACTGCATTTCTACTCTATAACTCAATGAACCTTTGGGTCATACTGCCCCCACCCATAAACTCCACCCCTGGTGGCCAACTTCAGATTTGTTAGTGCACGTAAAGTGGTAGTATGAACCAATACAAGCCACAGAGGGGAAGGAATGAGGCAGGGTTTGCATGTGAATCCACACCAGACCAATGCTGAAGAAGAGGAGTTACAGGTAACTAACTTGTTCCTTCTCCGGCATGGGATCTGGCATGGATCTGGCATGGATTCACATGCTCATGAATATTCCCTGTCGTCAGGCTGGGAATCCTTGGTCAACCCACTTTACCTTACCCTACCCCTCTTACAAGATTAAGCTCTGCTATCCCCTCCCTTGATACAGCTAATATACATAACTGTCAACACTATAGGCTATCGGTACACACCTGTGTATAAGGCATCTATTCAAAAAGGAAAATAGTATAAGTTACAAAAACCTGGGATACAGGGAGAGTGGAACAACCCTGGCACAAGGAAGACTAATACACTACAAAGATAAAAGTCCTAGACTTAAGGACCCGTGTGTCCCCCACACACCACTTAACTGAATGACAGTCTATCATTAATCACAAAGTAAATCATCTTTGGAGAGAAAAGGTTGAAGGAAACAAACATTTCAAAACACCAAAGTAGTTTTGTCAAACAAGGTATTATTCCAAGTAAAATTTTGAGTTCTACGGGTTTCGGGGTTCCACGCTTCACCAGGAGCAAGTATTAAATAACATGTTTCCAGACTCTTAATATCATCATCGACAAACAAAAATAAAGAGAATATAAAGAAATATTGTTTATCCATTTGGCAACTCATAAATGCTTAATTTCACAATAGATACACAGTCAGCTATGTTTGGGATAACATTCTCCCATAGTAAGAGTTGTCATCCACCTGGATTGTGTTCAGTTCAAGACAAAGATTTCTAATGGAGTTACTGTACAAGGTAAATGTTCTATACACTCACGAGCGGTGCAAGACATATAATTCATATTAAAGAAAATCGAGAAGTAAAGTGAAATCAGAAGGGAAACAGAGTCTACGATGATTTCTAAATAGTATTGTGATGTGAGTCTAATTTTGTGCAGAAGTTCAAGGCACCAGGCTTTACCTCCCTTAACTCCTATTCCAGGAGCCAACCACCAAAATTGGTGTCTTCTACGTTTGTCTTTTTATCTGGAATAGATATCCTTATCAATCATGAACAATTGGTATGTTTAAAAAAGGTCAAATAAAATGACATAATGTCATGAAATGTCCAGGTTATAAAGGACCATAGAGGTCCCCAGAATTGTTGTACAGATGCATATTATAGATGCATTGTATAAATGCCTGAATGCAACTATATCTCACGGAGGAGAGAGGCTCAACTCCGGGTTCTCAGTCAAGCATGGATGACGGCATCTCGTGGAGCGGGAACTGGCATGCCAAAATGGCTGCCATATAAAGTGCATGCTTGATGACGTCTTCACGTGCTGCGTGATGTCAGATATCCATATTGCGGTGCACATATACGCACAGTGTTGGAAACGATATTAAGAGTATGGAACCATGTTATTGAATACTTGCTCCTGACGAAGGGTGGAACCCGAAACACGTAGAGGTCAAAATGTTAGTGCGAATAATGCCCTGTTTGACAAAACTATTTTGGTGTTTTGAAATTTTAGTTTCCTTCAACTTTTCTCTTCAAAAATGATTTACTTTGTGATTAATGATTGACTGTCATTCAGTTAAGTGGGGTTCAGGGGCTCAAGGGTCCTTAGATCTAGGAATATTATCTTTGTGTTAAGTTAGTACAACCAACCGGCATCATGATGTTGAAGACCTAGACAGTATAGAGTATTAGAGAAATCACACCTGAAACACTGTGGCTGATGATTATGTGTGGATGCCTGACTGCGTTGAGAATAGGTGCTTTAACCTTCCTGAAAAATCTAGGGGATTTAATGAGCTATACCAAAATGCAAAACAGATTATTTTAAACAAAACTAATGATTCAAGTGTAAAATTCATGAACTGTGAGTCAAATGTTTGAAAAATGTTATTCTTATGAAATGCATAATATTGTAAGAGAATGTCTATAGCTGCAATAATGTAATTTTTATAGTTATTATGAAAAATTATTGTAAAGTTGATGTATCCAACTAAAATAATCCATTTAAAAAAAGAGTATTATACATGTAGCTGAACTGGCTTGTACAATAACATTGAAAATGCAGATAATCAAATCCACAATCATAACAACCCTGAAAATGCATATAGCCAAACTGACCTGCATAATAACATTGAAAATGCATATAATCAAACCAATGTGCATAACAACACTGAAAATGAATATAGCCAAAGTAACATGCATAACACCATTGATGATAGGAAAGATTGTGCAGGTAGTTTTACAGACGGTCCTGTAATGAGAAAGATGGCCAGGAGTACAAAGATCACTTGCGAGCAACTGAATGAGCGGTCTAGTGTTCGAAGGTCCACGATTGGCTTGAAGGAGGCTATTAATCCAACAGAGGAATTGCACAGCGGTTCAAGCTGCAGTTCAAGCTCAGTGTCAAACAAAAGTGTCAGAGAGACACGAGAAAGGAAGAGCCGTCCCCCAAAGAGGACAAGCAGTAAGCGGAAACTGGACGAGATGCGAAGTGCAGAAAGAAGAGAATGCATGACCGGGGAGAAGCCTTAGTCGGAAGCCACCAGAGCCTCCTGGAAGAAGACAGCTGCCCGGGGACCGCCCAGACCGCCACAAAGGAGGCAAGTAGGTATGAAGGCCTCCCGGGAGCTATAGGAGGTCCAGGGAAGTGCAGAGGTGAGCTAAGGAGCTGGAGAAGCAGGGCCTGGGACCCTACACAAACCCAAAGTCTGTTGTATGTTTGGTAAGAGAGTGAACCAAATGAATGCAACACACCTGTGCGTGTCTGGGACCCGCACCCGAAACCACAAGGGTCTGGGAACCTAATAATTGAAGAACATCTAATGAGAAACAGTTGTATGTTTAGCAGCAGAGTAAACCAAATGAATGGAACGCACCTGTACAAGTCTGAAACCGCCATCCAAAACCACGAGGGTCTGGGACCCTAATGCTTTGATGAGAGGAGGTGGGACCCTAAAACAAATTAGTGGCGTTATCTACTTTGATGAGAGGGTCTGGGGCCCTAAAACAAAACAAGTGACATTATCTACTTTGATGAAAGGGTCTGGGACACTAAAACAAACAAGAGACAATTACATATTTGAGACGGCCTGGGACCCTGAAGCAAATAAGGGGCAATCACATATTTATAAAGGTATGGAGCCCTGAAGCAAGTGAGGAAGAGTTGCAAACTTCGAGGGAAGTGAAACAAGCAAATATAATGCAACATTGCAAGTCAGGAATTCGCTCTGACATGTGACATCAAGGTCAGAGGACAGGAGGGTCTTAGAACCTGAGGGACAACACAAACGACAACCACGTGTTTTAAAGGGAAACCAAACATGCTACATGAAGTATTGCAAGTCTGGGACTCGCACCCATATAAGAGACTGAAACTAACAAGACCAAGAAAGATGGAAACTACAGGAAACCTAAGCCTGGCAATAGAATATGCCAAGCTATTAGGATACGAGAACTGTGCATTTGAAAAACAGTTCCTCTTGATTTGTATGATCCAAAGACGCCTAGTGGGAAGAACTACAACCCTAGCATTGGGGAGCTTTGCTTGGAGAACAAAACTGTGAAGACGAACAACAGCTCCTCCCAAAAAGCCAGAGACTTAAATTAGGAAACCAGCTAGGGGAAAGGAGTACATCCCAGAGTTTGAAACTTTACCCTTTGAAACATTGTTTTTTCAACACTTTTCACTGCGAGCAAAACTGGGAACTTTTTCCGTTGTTCGAAAAAACAAAGAGCACTTTTCAATTACTTTAAGAGGAAAGCAACCCTGTACATTTATATTAGATTATTAGTGTTAGGGACAGAAGTAAGTTTATGAGGCACAACAGTAACAGACTCTTTTTAGTTTCAGACTTCCTGGCAATCTCTTTAGTTTCCTTTGAGGTAGGGAAACCCCTCTTAGCGTTCGGGATAGAGAGGCATTCGCCAGCCCATTCATTATTAATAAAAGTCTGCATCCAAAATTCTTTAAGCGTTGTGTCCAAGTCTTACTTCTGCACCCTTACACATTCCACATGCAGTGTTGTGGAACACCCTAATGAGCAAGAACATCCCCCAATCCATACTAAGGGCTATCCTTGTACTTTATACAAACAACACTGCAGTCGTGGTGTGCGGAATAGGAGAAGAAACCACCAAGTCATTTCCAGTAGAAAAAGGGACCAGGCAGGGCTGGGTCCTTGCCCCTATACTTTTTTCCATCTACTTTAATGATGTGGATGTTTTGTGCAATATGTCTGTGAATTACTCTGATTCCCCAAAATTAGGCGAACGAAAGATAAATATTCCTTTATTGGCAGACGTGGCAGTCCTTATCTCCCAAACATCAAGTGGACTCACTACAATAGCACAACAAGCACAACATTTCAGTGAATTTTGTAGCAAGAAAAGCCTGACCATCAACCCAGCAAAAACAAAATATATGAGATGTGGGAAGAAAATGAAAAAATGTATTCTAATCTACAGATGAAAATAGGATGTTCCCCAGTAGAAGAGGTTTCTTTCTTAGACTACCTAGGCTTTAGGTTTACCACCAGTGGTAAATGGTAAAGTCACATTGAGAAAGCCAAGACCACCCTCAACAAGCGGGGCGCGACTGTTGTCAATTTCTCAAAGAAATGTGGGAATAATTGAATCGTACCAGCATTGGAGGTCTACAGGCTCCAGGCCGTAAGCATGGCAACCCACGGGCAGACCTGTGGGGTCATAGAAATATTGCAAGTCTAACTACAGCAGAAAATAGCTTTCTCAAAAAAGCGCTTATGCTGCCTAAAAGCACACCAGACCACCTCATATATTTTGACCCCAATAAGTGATAATAATGCACTCAAACCGCTGAACCCTGGGCAAAGCTCTGGTCAAGCAGTGAATTGATTACTTAGGAGGAGGCCCTAATTGATCTAATGGACTTTTTGACGGGGCACTCGAGGTGCCTTGGTTTGTTCATAACGAATAACTTGTTTCCCGTCTGCAATTAGATCAATTTTGGGAGAACCCAACGCTGCTACAACCAAAGAGCAAGGTTGGAATCAAAGATGCGTACAGGGACTGGGCTCAAGCCAGAAGAGTGACAAGTTGTTTGACATTGACGGTAGGATGGAGCTACCGGAATGATAATCACTCCTATGAACGTAAGCGTTACTTAATGTTTATTAAGTCTCTGTTCAAACGCTCTCTCTGCATGACAATTGAGATTAAACATCCTCCAATTGGCACCACTAACAAACGTATGGTTTAAAACTGGGTTTAACAGCTGCCCCTTTTGTGATGGTGTACTTGAATCACTCTAACATGTTTTGTTTGTCCTGGTTACCCCAAGATCCGTCAGTCAAACCTCAAACATTGCATTCTTTATCATGGAATAAGGCTATTTGCAGATGCTGTTGCATTCTGCAAGAGTACTTTACACCAGTATGTGATATTTGCCAGGGCTAACTATCTAGCCTGGAGACAAAGGACTGCTCGATTAATCAAACTCTTTTGAAGCCTTAAGTTTTTTTTAAACGAATTCCAAGCATCCAGTACACAGAATTGCTTTTATGTATTTTAATACGGAACCTTGTTGTGTACATTAATCATGCTGTATTGAATGTATGGACTGTGTGTTGCTCTTATGGCCATGCGCTGAAATAAAGCACTGCTTGTTTGTTTGATTGAACTCCCCTATGGAGCAAGTAAGAACTATTATGACTGAAGACACTGAACATAATTAGATGTCCTCATAGTACCAGACACCAGACTCGCTCCGATTTCTTCTATATCTAAGGGAGGAGCTCAAGACCCTCCTCTTCATGGAATGGCTCCCACCTAACCTGAGACTGAGTGATCTACCCCTATTTGCTACCATAGTGGCTTGTAGATCCGTTTTGGCCAAACTGCCAGTGCTGCCCCTTCCCCATTGTTAGCATGTATGATCCCTGCTACTTGCCCCTGCTCTCATGGATCGATCCCTTGCGATCTTGGTCCTTTTCCATGTTCTTCCCTTATGGATGGTACAGCGCTCTGTTGCTTCTGGAAGATAGATCTGCACTCAATAAATAACCTAATAATTATAATTATAATGATAACATATTTTTATAATTATAATAATAATAATAATAATAATAATAATACACTATCCCAATATACGAGTAATAACGTACCTACTTAAAATATATAATAACTTAACAAATCCCCCAGCACACCTATTATTTAAAGCATTAGTTCCGTTTTTTAACCTCCTTCTAATTTCGTAGATAAGTATTTGCAATCTTTCTGGGACAAATATGTCTACCTACATTAGAGACTCCACACTAATGATGCAGCGGCACTGCCCTTTCCACCAGCCCTCGGTGATGTTGAGAATGGCACACTCACCCACCAAGAGGTCATCAGCAATTTTTTCTAGGTTCAATTTAAGATTACCTTTTTTCCTCCCCCCCATTATTTTATATTTTGATGTCATAGCACACTTCAAATCATGATTTTGCTCATAGTAAACCATAAAACTCAAATATTTGTATTATGGGTCATTTATTATGTAAAAGGTTGAGCACTTACTGCTCCCTCCTCCTTATCCAAAAACCTAATACATAAATACACCCCTCTCTGCCCTCTCTAACCCCAACACTCATCACTGCAACACCTATGATATGATATGATATGATATGATATGGCATTTGTAACGCACCTATACACAAGTGTTTCAAGGCGCGACGAGGCAAGGAAGGGGAAACAGAGAGGACAGAGACAACGATCTTACTAGGCCAAGTGTCATTGAGATCGAGCAAGTGCAGGGGAGGGGAAAAGTGCCAGGGGAAAGGGGAGGGGGCAGTGCTGTACATGGGATTAAAACAATAACAAGAAGTGCGGCCAGCAGGTGGCAGGTGCAAGGGTAAGTGCAGACAGCAGGTGTCCAAAAGTGCAGCTAGGGGGACTGTAGGGTTACAGATACAGATCCAAGTGCAAGGGTTACCGGGAGGCAGTGCGGGTGTGCAACTGGGCGGGCAGGGACCTGGGCCTGAAATCAGAGGGTAGCCAGGTGACCAGTGTAGTATCGGACAGGAAATCAGCAGGGAAGAGGAGGAGAGAAGGCCGAAGCAAAGAGGAAGGTCTTGAGGTGCTTCCGGAACCGGAGATGGTTCTCCTCAAGTTTCCGAGAGGCAGGGAGGCTGTTCCATGGGAAGCCCCAGTTGAAGAAAGAGATCTACCATCACATTGTTGCTTGGAAAAGCAACTGACCCTGAGGGAGTTGGAGGTGGAGGAGCGAAGAGCTTGAGCAAGAAGGTATTTGCGAAGAGAGAGTTGAAGATATTGAGAACCCAGGCCCTAGAAGGCCTTGTGGACAATGCAGAGGGTCTTGAACTTAATCCTTGCCGCCAATGGGAGCCAATGCTGAGAATTCAGTGCTGGAGAGATAGGATCCCTGGGCTTGAGGCTATCACACTCTCTCCTCACTTATCCGAACACTCATAGGATACCCACCCTACCCATCGATAATTCTAATACCAATGAAACATGGCAGCTTTATTTGAGGTGTGGTTCTCTTCTCAAATGTGGTGTACAGGCTGAACATCTCTGTGAGCTGCTCCTGACAGAGGAACCTAAGGGGTACATGGAAGAGGATCAGCCATTTCAGACAAATTCTGTGTCACCAGGCTGTCCCTGGGCTATTTGTGTCACTGCAATTGTCTTTTGCTTTGATGTAATGTCCTCACCTGGAAACCGTGCCCAATTGCCTCTGTGGACCCATGAGTTCTGAGAATGTGGGTGTCAACCTGTGAGCCTAGCTCAACTCATTTACTGCAGCAACCTTGTCTGGCCACCACTGACCGCAGTGGTGCACTATTCCCTGCAGTGCATCAGCGGGGCCATTGGGTGCAAGAGGAGTAATTATGCCAAAGTCTATATCCCCTGAGCTGACTCTAAGTGTCCATTATCTGACATCAACAGGGTTGCCCGACCAACTATATGAGCCACAATCAGGTATCAGTATCGAGCCTGATAATAGTTGTATTACTTTACTTTAGCAGAGATTATCAACGAAATACTTAAGTCTCCCTGTAAAGGATGTGGGTTCCTGCTCCTACGTGGAGAGGTGTCCTCTATAGTTAGCACACTCGTGATATTTACTGTAGTTAAAGCTCCCTTACTTAATGGCTGACCGCATATGCTTCACACAACGCACCGGACATTTTCTATTTCTAGTATGGCCGCTATAGGAACACTATGGGCCTCATTACGACCCCGGCGCTGACGGTATGAAGGGGGCCGGTACGGGACCGCCCCTTCATTCCGTCAGGGCTGATTACGAGGTTCCCTCTGCGCGACCCGAACCAGACGTCTTTTCTGGGTCCCGGCGAGGGGAAGAGGGAGGTAACAACGGGACACTTGTAATGTGCCCATTGTTACCTCCCTCCCCATTCCCATTGAGCCCTATGGGGGCTCAAATGGGAATGGGGAATGATTCCTGCAAGGAGGACTTACCGGGTCCTCCTATGTCGGAATGACCCGGTAAGTCCCCATTGCAGGAACCCGGTAATAGAGCCCGGTTTGGAGGCAGCCATGGAGCTAATAGCACCATGGCTGCCTCCAAGCTCGTAATGAGGCCCAATGTTTACACGAGTGCGCACACTCATTTAAAACCACCAGACAACCTACACCACATGGGTTCCTTGCACGGCACAGCACATATACTTCCTCATGGAATAGGTGAAATACGATTACATCATTTTGGTTTTTTTGCAACACGAAGCAGCACCCTCTCATTTACAGCCATACTTGCTTGTGCTTTTTTCATTCAGATTACGATCTTGGTCGAGCTTTGGGTAAACCATAGCTGAAGATGATTTATTCTCATTCAAGGATAGTACTGTTGAGGCGCCTTTGCTGACAACCATTCGCAAGTGGTCCCACAGGATTGATGAGATCGACTAACACCCATTGGTGTTCCCAATGATTTACACAATCCGGGCAGTCAAACTCGCATCGCGTTTGCTATAACTTAGATCTATATCACAGAGATCGTCACTCCACATGACCATGCATATCAAATTTGGCGAATTAACACCACACGCCTGTGGATTATGACGCTAATCTGTAATGACCATCACCCATACCCACTGTATCATCAGGTATAATGCTCACTCTTCGTGGAGAACTGAGGCGCTAACAGTAAACTAACTGGATGATATATCAATTGTAATTCTTCCTTATACAGCAATGTATTGTATGTTTGTCTTGTGGCCTAATCAGGGTTTGCAAACAATATTGCACAATGACTCTTTTTCATTACTAAATGGATATGCACAATATCTAATATCGATTTCTGCTCATCAAATGTGCATGGACTATGATTAAATGTCATGGTTTTTCAATGTGTTTTTCTTTTTCTTTCTTTCTGTCTTTTTGACCTTTGTACTTCACTTTTGGAATTAATATTGTAAATTGGTATGGTCTGAACCTCACCGTATCTTGGCGGGGAATGTATGACGGCCATTCGACGGCATGTTGGCTGACATTGGTTTTATATACTCACATTTACGAATACAGTCGGATATATACACGATATAAAGATGCCCCGATGAAGGACTAATGACAGTCCGAAATACATTGGCAGCTATTAGCATTTGCAAAAAATGTATTTGATTAAAATTCTGAAACATTTTAAATACGTTTATTTTTGATACATCCATCTATGGACACAAAAGACTGCGAGAAGTTTACTTTTAATGCCATGTACCGAATGCAATTTACGCAACCAAAAGAGTGGTTATAAGGTTGTGCATCCCACACCGAAGGCTAATCAGCCCAGCTCACTTGTTCGTTATTGTGTCCTGATGTGCATCACCAACCTCAACAATTCAAGAATCATGTGTGGTTGCACCTTTTAGGGAGACAAGTGAGTGCACAGTGAGTCGTTTTACATTGATGCAGTGGTAGTACAATGAACCACGTGTAATTTCAAGGGCACTCTGAGTGCAGGACTCTCATGTTACCTGATGCCATGCATGAGTAGGTCATCCAGTTACTAGCTTTCTTTTTACGTTATAGAGCTCATAGCCTTGCATGTATGAATTGTTTACAGACCTACAAGTCCCACGATGCTATTCAACAACCAGAACTGGAGGACCGATTCACGCATGAGGTAGAGTAACATGACACCTTTTACCTGGGAAATGATGGGAATTAGGGTGCTGCTAATGCAACAAACTTGTATGGCACATGTCTATGTTACGTGAGAGTATAGTCATTTTCTGTGATTTTTTTGCAGCTGACATTTGACCATTTCTCTCCAGATGGCAGGTGGTCATGCTCCCAGCATACTATGTTTTTTTACATTGCTAATGAGTAGGCTTACTTATGTGCCCGACTACAGTTGATGAGGGCCCAGTGCTCACCTCCCATCTGCAAAAAGCCTGCTTAGGCCACCAAGCTCAAGGACAAAGGCAGCGTTCTCCTCCCATTGGGCTTGTGGTGAGCATAGGGCAGTTCCACCCCCTGCTGTCAACACCTAATTTCGGTGCTCTATGACCAGATGCCGCAACTACCTCTTAAGGTTATACCACCACTTCTTGCACCCATCCACTGTCCTGGGATGGGTAGAGACAACACACGAGCACGCAAACACACAGAAGGTCTCATAACGTGTTGGGCAGTATTCTGATAGTAAATCTGCCAGAATACCGTCCAACATAATTACTGTTACCACCACTTAGTCCAGTGGATATACCGCCAGATTTCAAGTGGTGGTGGCGGGGTTAGTCTCCATTAATTTGGAGTCCATAGGACTCAATTGGGGATTTCGGCACCAAGTTTTCGGCAGAACGTGGGAGGATTTTCCTGCAGTTATGCTGGAGGTAAATCCCCCACTCCAGAGCCATACTCGTAGTATGGCGGAGCAGAAAAAGTGGCAGTAATTCTGTTACCGCAAATTATTTCCTGCAGAGCCATACTTGTAATGAGCTGAGTCTATAATATAGAGCTTTTCCTGTGTATTTGTATGTATATCAGTTACCTGTACCTACCTCCTCTGTAGGGACAGAGAATTCCTGCTCATAAAATGTGAGCTTGCATATCCTGGTATCCCCTAGTGTGCTCATGTTTCCTGCATGCATTACTGCTTCTGAGATTCAGAATGGGTTCTGTTACCTGTTTTCAAAATGGCCGCCTTTACATTTCTTTACCGCATGCAGTATTGGTATCGCGTATGGACTCTTGCCTTTTCTCCATGTCTGACCTCATGCTACTCCTTACGTAGTGTACATTTGTAATCATACAGAGACCCTCTGATTTGCTGCACAACTCACAATGAGGGTAAATGTTTGGCAACCATGGACACAACTGGCATGGCTTTCTTTATATGGCGTTTTATGCTGAAATCACAGTTTTGATGGGCTAATGCAGATGGGTTTACATTCCCCATCAAAATGGTAAGTCACATCCTGAACAATACACACCAGTGTGGCAGCGTAGTGGACACCCAAGAAGGAGTTAACAGGGAGTTTGCAGAATATTACAAGGTGCTATATACAGATGAGAAGGGAGGTAGCCAAGAGGAAATAATAGAAATGCTAGAAGATATAGGACTACCCATGATAAGCGAGGAGGAAAGGGAAGAGCTAGATGCACCAATCACCCTAGAAGAGTTAGAAGAAGTATGAGGCAGCTACCTACCTGTAAGAACCAAGGGGCGGATGGCTACCGAGTGAATTTTATAAAATATACAGGGAAGAAGTGCTTCCCCCAATGTTAGAAATGCTCAATGAAGCGTTTGAGGTAGGACAGTTGCCCGAAACACTCATAGAGGCGATCATTATACAGCTTCCTAAGCCTAATAAACCTGAGCACAGTTGTGGCTCTTACAGACCTCTCTCGATGCTGAACCAGGACAGAAAGATATTGACGGGTGTCCTGGCAAACAGATTGCGAAGAATAATCAGCAAACTAATACACCCTGATCAGACGGGCTATGTCCCGAATAGGAACATATCTCATAATCCCAGGCGACTCCGACGGATGGTTGAATGGGGTAGTGCGACTGGAAGCGAAATGGCGATTGTGTCCTTAGATACGGTCAAAGCTTTCAACTCAGTCAAGTGGCCATGGCTGCTGGCGGCCTTGGAGAAATACGGGATGGAGCCCGGGTATATGAGGTGGGCAAGGATGCTATACAGTGAACCATTGGCCAGAGTTAGAACGAGATCAGTAATATCTGAGAGGTGGCAACTTAGTAGAGGCACTAGGCAGGGTGCCCTTGGTCCCCGATGCTTTATACATTAGCCCTGGAGCCCCTAGCAATGTACCTCAGACAACAATATGATACAATAGGTATTGAGGTGGGGGGGAACGACACCTGGTCTCCTTATATGCAGATGATCTGTTGCTATACTTAAGGTATCCAGAGGAAAATCTCCAGTACATACTGGAGGTGATGGAGAGGTATGCAGGGCTGTCCGGGATAGCAGTGAATCCTCAGAAATCCAGTATGTTTCCGCTGGGCAGCTATAAGGGAACCCCTGGGAGACGGCTACCGGTGCTACAAATACCATGGGCAGTTAGTTTTTTCCGGTACCTGGGGATAGACGTGTACCACACGGTGGAGGAGGAACATAAGCACAACACTGAGGTGGCAATTGTGAAAATTGAGAAGTGTATGCAATTCTGGGTGAAGTTGCCCCTAGCTATGATGGGACGGGGTGCAATGCTAAAAATGGTGGTCCTGCCTAGGCTCCTGCATTATTTTAGTAATATTCCACACATGATACCCAAGAAGTTCTTTGCTAAACTGAACAGTATGTGTAGGGATTTCTTGTGGCATGGTACCCGAAACAGAGTGGCGCTATGGAAGCTGCAGAACTTTTATGAAAAAGGGGGGATAAAACTGCCAAATTTTAAGGTTTATTATATAGCAAGCCAGCTGCAATATGTGGCTAAGTGGCTCTCGGATGAAGTGACCCCTGAATCTAGGCTATTTGGACATGATTGTGCTCCATTTTACTTAAGAGAAATGATCTGGCTGCCCAAGGCCGAAATGAGAGAGCGCCCTAGGATGATGATGCTTGGGTGGCAGATGTGGCGTCGGGCATGTCGGATGATGGAGAACCCATTCTCATTCTCCCCGCAGGTACCGCTGGTCGCATTGGCAGGGGAAGATATGCAGTTAAGGGCAATAATCAGGACCCACTGGGAATCGGTGGGGCTGGTAACGTTGGGAGATGTCTGGAAAGAGGGGACCATTTTGGATTTTGAAACTCTTGGGGAGGAAACGGGAGTGCATAAGGGCCAGTACATTACATATCACAGAATGGTGCAGAGAATTCAGAAAACATGGCCTGAAACAGTATATGAAGAAGAACCAGATGCAATTATAGAGGCAATATATGATATATTGGATGGGGGGCATGAGATTTCTAGACTGTATGAGATGGTGATGTCTAAGGTCGGGAAGGACTTGACACAATTGAGACTAGATTGGGAAGTGGAAGTAGGAACCCCGATAGAGGATGGGATGTGGGAACGTGCCCTGTGCTACTACAAAAAGGTGTCAAGAAATGCGAGACTAAAACAGATTCAACTATATATAACGCACAGAGCATATATGACACCTATGAGGATAATCAGGTTCGAAAACGCTGGACGACAGGCGTGTCCCAAGTGTGACGAGGAAAATGCTGACATGACACACATGTTTTGGTCATGCCCAGTAATTGAGCGTTTCTGGGGTGAAGTCGCACAAAAACTAGCGGAAAAGGGGGTCACGATAATCATAGATACAGCCTGGGCCTGCTTGTTGGGAGGGTTCCCCAGATCGTCAAAACTTAAACATGTTGGTAAATTGAAAGATCTAGCATATGTGCTTAATAAACAAAGGATTGCCATGGGATGGAAGACTTGTCACAGGCCATGGGTGGAGGTGTGGTGGAAAGAGTTACAGAAATGGGCCGAGGCAGAAACAATGGTATGGCAAGAGGCAAGCACTGTAGCGGGGGAGGAAGAGCCAGGTACCCTGATGGCATGGAAATCATTAATAGCGGAATTATTTGGAGCAATACAAGATCGAACAGAATCTACGCGAAGTGAGACCCCGCCCCGTACGGCAGATACAGAGTACGAAGAACAAACAGGCTCTTGAAGGGGGGTGGGAGGAGGGGAGCAGTGATCAAGATTGAGTATTGAACAATTGTATTGCTGTAAAACGCACTGCGTGTTTGGTTGTATTGTTGTTTGGTTTGATTAAAATTAAAAAAAACTTTTTTTTTAAAACAATACACACCAGTGTTGCCCCAACATCAAGCCAGCATCTACATTTATATTTATGTATATATATATATATATGTATATATATATAGTCTTTATTAGTATGATGGTCTTAAATGTAAGACCCTTCATACTTCATTTCCATCATCATACTTAATAATCAGTAAAATAAAATAGACATCTTTCTCCAATACATTTACAGGCCGATTCATGTAATTCCTCTCAAAAGTGTCGCACGCGGCTGGCGCACAGCGTGCCCGTGCGAATGTCTGCGCCAGCCGCGTGCGATAAAATCAATTTCCGCGCACAGCGTATTCATGGATTCTCACCTCCAAAAGCAGACGTGGCGCAGAGTGGCGCAGCACCCTGCAGCAGCGCCAGTTACGCCCCCAAGAACGCCCTTGCGCAAGGAAAAGCCATCAAGATCGCAAAACCATCGCAAAGGGCTGCGCCAACCCTGCACCAGTTTACCGGACTGGCAAACAGCAAACGCAAAGCGTGGAACGCGTATTACGGGTGTCGGGAACACGCGTGCGCGAGAAGTTTCACACGCGTTCTGGCCTGGGTGAGCGTGTGTGTGTGTATTTCAGGGGTGCGCGAGAAGTATTACACGCGAATGGCCTGGGTGCATGTATTTCAGGGGTGCGCGAGAAGTTCCACACGCGATTTGCCTGGGCGCGTGTATCTCAGGGGTGCGCGAGAAGTTCCACACGCGATTTGCCTGGGCGCGTGTATCTCAGGGGTGCGCGAGAAGTTCCACACGCGATTTGCCTGTGGGAGCGTGTGCGTGTATATCAGAGGTGAGCGAGAAGTTTCACACGCGATTGGCCTGGGCGCGTGTATCTCAGGGGTGCGCGAGAAGTTCCACACGCGATGGGGCCTGGGCGCGTGTATCTCAGGGGTGCGCGAGAAGTTCCACACGCGATTGGCCTGGGCGCGTGTATCTCAGGGGTGTGCGAGAAGTTCCACACGCGATTGGCCTGGGCGCGTGTATTTCAGGGGTGCGCGGGAAGTTCCACACGCGATTGGCCTGGGCGCGTGTATTTCAGGGGTGCGCGGGAAGTTCCACATGCGATTGGCCTGGGCGCGTGTATTTCAGGGGTGCGCGGGAACTCCCACATGCGATTGCCCTGGGAGCGTGTATTTCAGGGGTGCGCGGGAAGCTTCACACGCGATTGGGCTGCGTGCGGGTATTTCAAGGGTGCGCGGGAAGTTTCACACGCGATTGGGCTGCGTGCGGGTATTTCAGGGGTGCGCAGGAAGTTTCACACGCGATTGGGCTGCGTGCGGGTATTTCAGGGGTGCGCGGGAAGTTTCACACGCGATTGGGCTGCGTGCGGGTATGTCAGGGGTGCGTGGGAAGTTTCACACGCGATTGGGCTGCGTGCGGGTATTTCAGGGGTGCGTGGGAAGTCTCACACGCGATTGGGCTGCGTGCGGGTATTTCAGGGGTGCGCGGGAAGTTTCACACGCGATTGCCCTGGGCGCGTGTATTGCAGGGGTGCACGGGAAGTTACACACGCGATTCCATCAGGGTACGTGTATTACAGGGGTGCGCGGGGAGCACCACACGTGAATTGCACGTGTGGGTCCTCCCAGGTGTTCCCTCTACACCCTCCACGGCCCCTGCAGGTGGCTCACACCACAGGGGCCTACCCTGCACATGTCCTGCAGGCACCCCATCCACCATGGCCATGCCCCCCAGCCAACCCACATGTCAACTTGCACTACTGCCCACCAACGCATGTCCCCCTGCACCCCCAGCCACCAGGCCCCCAATCATGTCTCCCACCACCCCCACCCCCCAGCAGTGCACGGTCACCCTCCAGCAGGCCCCCACTCATGTCTCCCACCACCCCCACCCCCCAGCACTGTGGGGCACCTGCCAGCAGGCCCCCACCCATGTCTCCCACCACCCCCCAGCAGTGCAGGGGCAGCCTCCACCAGGCCCCCACTCATGTCTCCCACCACCCCCACCCCCCAGCAGTGCAGGGTCACCCTCCACCAGGCTCCCACTCCTGTCTCCCACCACCCCCACCCCCCAGCAGTGCAGGGGCAGCCTCCACCAGGCCCCCACTCATGTCTCCCACCACCCCCACACCCCAGCACTGTGGGGCACCTGCCAGCAGGCCCCCACCCATGTCTCCCACCCCCCACCCCCCAGCACTGTGGGGCACCTGCCAGCAGGCCCCCACCCATGTCTCCCACCACCCCCACCCCCCAGCACTGTGGGGCACCTGCCAGCAGGCCCCCCCCATGTCTCCCACCACCCCCACCCCCCAGCAGTGCAGGGTCACCCTCCACCAGGCTCCCACTCCTGTCTCCCACCACCCCCACCCCCCAGCACTGTGGGGCACCTGCCAGCAGGCCCCCACCCATGTCTCCCACCCCCCCCCCCACCCCCAGCACTGTGGGGCACCTGCCAGCAGGCCCCCACCCATGTCTCCCACCACCCCCACTCCCCAGCACTGTGGGGCACCTGCCAGCAGGCCCCCACCCATGTCCAACTCATGTTCCCCTGCACCCCCACCCCCCAGCACTGTGGGGCACCTGCCAGCAGGCCCCCACCCATGTCTCCCACCACCCCAACCCCCCAGCAGTGCAGGGTCACCCTCCACCAGGCTCCCACTCCTGTCTCCCACCACCCCCACCCCCCAGCACTGTGGGGCACCTGCCAGCAGGCCCCCACCCATGTCTAACACCCCCCCACCCCCCAGCACTGTGGGGCACCTGCCAGCAGGCCCCCACCCATGTCTCCCACCACCCCCACCCCCCAGCACTGTGGGGCACCTGCCAGCAGGCCCCACCCATGTCCAACTCATGTTCCCCTGCACCCCCACCCCCCAGCACTGTGGGGCACCTGCCAGCAGGCCCCCACCCATGTCTCCCACCCACCCACCCCCCAGCAGTGCAGGGTCACCCTCCACCAGGCTCCCACTCCTGTCTCCCACCACGCCCACCCCCCAGCACTGTGGGGCACCTGCCAGCAGGCCCCCACCCATGTCTCTCACCCCACCCCCCACCCCCTGGCACTGTGGGGCACCTGCCAGCAGGCCCCCACCCATGTCTCCCACCACCCCCACCCCCCAGCACTGTGGGGCACCTGCCAGCAGGCCCCCACCCATGTCCAACTCATGTTCCCCTCCACCCCCACCCTCCAGCACTGTGGGGCACCTGCCAGCAGGCCCCCACCCATGTCCAACTCATGTACCCCAGCCAACATGTCATCACAATCTAGATCCCTGGTCCCTATGGTCAGCCTCCAAATGCAAAACACCCACCCGAGTATTGCATCCACCCACTAATAATTGGCAATTACATGACAGGACACCAATTGCATGTTCCGAAACAAACACATTTCCCTCACATACACCCAATGGGTGTCAGTGAATCTCAAAACCCATATCATGATATGCATGAAACCAATGAGATACTACACATTGAAGTTCACTAAAAAAAATATGTATTAAAGGAAACATAAATAGAATCAAAAATAAAGAAACAGAAATGGGAATGTACAAAAATGAAAAGAAGCATGTCCGTGAAAAAAAAGCAAAAGCAAAAATCATAATCCAAACTAATGGTGTCCAAAGTCACTGTCCAGAAAATCAAAATCCAATGGGAAATAAAATTGAAAGCCATTGCTCCATGGTTAAAATGTGAAAGAAAAATACAATCCAACAGTGAACTATGTACATACGAACACGCCAGGGTCCATTATCCCAACCAAAGAAATGAAACCTATCTAACTACACTAATAAAATAAACTATCTACAAAAATGTGGCCAATGTCCAAAAGGTCCAGAATAAATCCAAAAAAAAGGAAACCTAACACTACCTACATAACTATGTACAAGGGCAGTGGGCTAGTTTGACGGCTCACTTTTGGATGTCCCGGGCCAGGGCATCATCGAACTCCTGCTCAATGTCCCGGAGGCGGTCCTCCTCCATGGCCCCGAGGGTCCGCAGGGCCGTCGACGTGTCCACCTCCAAACCCCTGCGGATTGCCTCGAGGCACTTGGCCCGCCTCAGGGCCCTCCGCATGGAGTTCTCCGCCCTGACCATTGTGAGCCGTGCCTCTTCCGCCCGCTGCCGCTCCGCATCTATGGCGTGGCCCAACCGCTGCCACACGGAAGACACTCTCTGTCCTGGGTCCTCCTGCCCTCCGGCCGATGCCTGCCCCTCCAATGTTGAAGGCCCCGAGCCTTCATGGCTCCCACCACGTTGCTGCTGCTGCTGTGCCTCTGCCCGTGCACTGCCTCCTGCTGCCTGCACATCCTCCGCCGGCTGGGATGCAGTCGTTGATGTGGCCACCCCTGCTGGACGTCCGACTCCCGACTGTGGCAGGGATGCCTCCTCCACCAGCCTGGCCGCACCGTCAGAGGCAGCTCCACAGGGCACCCAGGTGACTGATGGGTGGGAAGATGGCACGGAGGACGACTGGCGCGTAGGGGGTTCTGTTGAGCAGGGGGGTCGTAGCAAGCCCCATCATACGGAGGAATCCGGCCTGGGTGACCTGTCCCAGCAGGCTGACGTGGTCAACGAGCCATTCGAGATGACGTGCAGTCTCCTCATGAAAAGACTGCAGGTCACCTCGCATGGTCCGTTGTCGCAACGCCACACCAGTCAGGACAGGCTCAACCCGTACCCGGATAGCCACGTCCGCAGGCAGAGGAAGGCCAGTTGTCGTGAGCTCATCCCCTGCCTGAAAACGGGTCTGGACGTAGGCATTCCTGCTGATGCAAGATGATGCAGGGACAGGATCAGGGACAGGATTGCACACAGGCACCTCCGCGGCGGTCTGTGCTGCCTCCTGTCCCTGGTCCTGCACTGCACCACTAGCACCAGTGGGATCCCCACCTCCAGACCCCGTCTCTGTTGCTTGCACGGCCTCCTCCTCCACCAAACCCCCCACCAACCTGGATGACTCCGTGCCATCTTCCCCCGTTGGGCCCTGTGAGGTCCCAGCTGCCCCTTCTGCTGCCGAGGAGTCCAACTCCAACCTCCGCCTCTTGGACCTCCCCCCGGCAGCTGCGGCCTGGGACATGGCACCGGACTCCTCACTCCCCGACGAGATGACACCATGGGAGGGGAGCCGGGCCTTGCCTCTCCGGCTGGCGGTGGGATCCCCGCCGCTGTGCTCCACAGCACCTTCTCCGCCCTCTTCATCAGTTGACGCTGCAGACAGGGACAGATAAAACACAGGCATCAGGGCACTGTAAAATGGACACATACACACATTACAGTTGTACATGAGTGGCATTGGCAAACCTCAGACATGTCATCACAATCCCCAACACACATGTCATTTCAACTCGCACACATGAGCCATACCACAGCCATATCGCAACTGCCAGCACCATCCATACACATACAACAGCATGAGCAGGCAAAGGTGAGCCAGACATCACATGCAACACAGGAAGTGCACCACACATGTACACACACCACCACACTTGCATGCATGTGTACACCTCTGCCAAGTGTCGCAGTGTTCAGATGGGCATCCATGTCACATCTGCCGATCAGGCTTCCACATACCGCTGTCACATGCATCCATGTTGCATCACTGTTGCACCCTTGTCAAATACACACACATGCACATGTACACAGTGCTGATACATGCAGCTGAAAACAACATACATGCGTGACATCACGGACATGTCTACTTACATACACATTCATCCAAACATGTGTGCCCACACAACTGCATTTGGCATGCAAGCCTACACACACAAGCACCATCCATGTCTCACACATTCCAGCCCTTGCATGTGTTAGCCCCACGGCCCTGTACACCCCCACCCATACTCGACCCCATGCAAACAGATGTGCAACCTGCACACTACTGAAAAATCACCACACGCACAGCTCACAATCAGGATGCATGTACACTTACCGCTCGACTCCAGACGGGTCTGCCTCTCAAGGACCTGGACGTGGAGCGCTGGGGATATGCGTTCCAGGACCCTCATCTGTTCGTCCGACAAGTGGCCCCGGCGCCCCTGGGCATCCGCTGCCTTCAAGAGGCGCCGGGCCTTGTTCAGGGTCCTGGACCTGAAGTCCTCCCAGCGCTTCTTGACATGTTGTAAGTCGCGGACTGCCACCCCCTCCGCGTTGATGGCAGTCACGATGTCAGTCCAGATCCGAGTCCGTCCTTCCTTGTCGGCGCGGGAACTTCCAAAGAGGGCATCGTACTGCCCCAGGACTTGCTCCACCAGGACACCAACTTCGGTGGCACTGAAGCTGGTGCCCCTCTGCCTCTCTGGCCGGGGGTTGTCAGTGGTCTCAGATGGTGTTTGCCCCGACATGACAACCCCAGAGGCAGGAGTGGGTGGGCAACTGGGTCCTGGGGCTGGGCTGTGGAGCGATGGAATCCCAGTAGGGAGTCTTCGGTTCCAGCAGGGGTGGTCACAGCAACAGCACCCCTGGCTGATGTGCAGGCAGCAAATGGCAGGGCGCGTGGGCAGCAGGCAGTCAGGCAGCAGGAGATGGCAGGTGGGCGCGTGCTCGGGGCTCTGGGGGGCAGTAGTTCGGCCTTCTGGGCAGGAGCGTGGTCTTCCGTGTGCTTACGTGTGGCCAGCTTGATACGGAGTGATTTGGCACGTGAAAATTCTGCACGTCAGCGTGTGAATCGAGGAAAGGCCCTTAGCGCGTAAGCGCGTCAGCACGCATACGCGATTCCATTGGACCAAAGGCCCTTAGCGCGAATGCGTGTCTGTGACGTATCGCGCACGGGCGTTGCTTTTCGTGGGGTGCGGTGCGTGTGTCTTGCAGGCGCTGGGGTTCACACGCTATTACTTCACAGCGGGTGGGTGTTGGCTATGCGTTCTTCTACACGCAAGGCAGACGGTGAGTGGTACCCTGCTCCCCCCAGGCCCGATCGCGTGTGAAAACACCCGCGAGCCCCTGAAATACACGTACCCCGCTCCCCCAGGCACGATCGCGTGTAAAAACACCCGCAAGCCCCTGAAATACACATACCCCGCTCCCCAAGGCCCGATCGCGTGTGAAAACACCCACAAGCCCATGAAATACACGCGCCCAGGCCAATCGCGTGTGGAACTTCTCGCGCACCTCAGAAATACACGCACACGCTCCCCCAGGCCCGATCGCGTGTGGAACTTCTCGCGCATCCCTCAAATACACGCGCCCAGGCCAATCGCGTGTGGAACTTCTCGCGCACCTCTGAAATACACGCGCCCAGGCCAATCGCGTGTGGAACTTCTCGCGCACCCCTGAAATACACGCGTCCAGGCAAATCGCGTGTGGAACTTCTCGCGCACCTCAGAAATACACGCACACGCTCCCCCAGGCCCCATCGCGTGTGGAACTTCTCGCGCACCCCTGAAATACACGCGCCCAGGCCAATCACGTGTGGAACTTCTCGCGCACCTCTGAAATACACGCGCCCAGGCCAATCGCGTGTGGAACTTCTCGCGCACCCCTGAAATACACGCTCCCAGGCAAATCGCGTGTGGAACTTCTCGCGCACCTCAGAAATACACGCACACGTTCCCCCAGGCCCGATCGCGTGTGGAACTTCTCGCGCACCCCTGAAATACACGCGCCCAGGCCAATCGCGTGTGGAACTTCTCACGCACCCCTGAAATACACGCGCCCAGGCAAATCGCGTGTGGAACTTCTCGCGCACCCCTGAAATACACGCGCCCAGGCCAATCGCTTGTGGAACTTCTCGCGCACCCCTGAAATACACGCGCCCAGGCAAATCGCGTGTTGAACTTCTCGCGCACCCCTGGAATACACGCACACGCTCCCCCAGGCCCGATCGCGTGTGGGCCTTCTCTGGCGCACATTTTTTTCCTGCGCAGGGACGCTACCGCCTGCTTTCGTGTGGCGGACATGTATGGGCCTGTGCACGTCTTTGGCCGTGCGCTGTTTTTCCCTATTCGATTCCATGAATACGTGTTGTAGGCGAGCGTGTGGGCGTTCTGCGCACTTGCCTCCTGTACTTCCCCCGTGACGCCCACATTTTCACAAGTTGTTCCCCATTCTGCGTGTGACACCCCGTGTTACGCCTACTTTTGTTATGTGCGCCGCGCTATGTGCGAATTCGCTGTGGCCTTATCGCACGGCGTTCGGTGACCTGTGCGCCAGCGTGCGCCAGCGTGCGCCAGCGTGCGC
Source organism: Ambystoma mexicanum (assembly GCF_040938575.1). Lineage (NCBI taxonomy): Eukaryota > Metazoa > Chordata > Amphibia > Caudata > Ambystomatidae > Ambystoma > Ambystoma mexicanum. The sequence goes on from NC_090925.1 coordinate 1,112,049,244, forward strand.
CGCGCACTTTTTCAGCGCACATCCCACATTTTGCGCATGCACGGACTTCCATGAATAGATGTGCGATGTTTTATGTGCGATAATCGCACTTGCACTGCGATAATCGCACTTGCACTGCGATTTTCGCTATTTCACTGCGATTCGCACGTTTTCGCACGCGTGCGCCGTTTTTTCGGCGCACGTTGATTCCATGAATCGGCCTGTTAATTCGTTCAGTTTCAGTCTGTTAAGCAATTTAACATATTGTACATACACACAACATTCAGCGGCATGTTTCTAAGAGGAATTTCACATTCTCTGCCGTTATCGGGTCAGACAGTTGATGCGACATCATCTCCATTTAATGCACCAGTTCGGTAATCACATTGGCCCTCATTAGGACCCAGGCGGTAAGGGGTTTACGCCGGCGTAAACCTTGCCGCCCCTTACCGCCTGAGTACGAGTTCCCTTAGCGCCATGGTGATTTTAACGCCTGCTTTTAGCAGGCGTTAAAATCCATGGCGCTAAGGGACCTTGTTGTTAATTACGCCACCGTAATTTACGGTGGCGTAATTAACGCCTTCCCCACTCCCATTATGCCCTATGGGGCAAAAATGGGAATGGGGAAGGGTAAATGGGGATTGGGGACTTACCGCCCCGCCAAGGTCGGAATGGGGCGGTAAGTCCGCCAACCCCCATGGCGGAGTTGGCAGCTTAGCGCCATGGACCATGGTGCTAATAGCGCCATGGTCCTCCGCCAAGGTCCTAATGAGGGCCATTGAGTCCAGTTCATAGTGCATATGTTTAGCACCCATTATCATTAGTTCATTAAGGGCATCTGAATGCCCCGCCATAATCGAGTCAAGTGGTATAAAATAGATAGACACCCGTCATATGCCGATTCCAGATGCAAATTGGCTGAATCGCAGTCGCGTGAGCACCACCATGGTCCATTAAGAGCATTCTTCGTTTTGCATTGAGTGTGATACACTCGGTTCATAAATATCCTGTGCTTTACATGGAACCTATACAACATAAACAACGCGTCCCGATTGCTTCCCAATAGCAAACGATGATATATGTTATTTGTAAAAAAATCCCTTCTAATAATTGGATTAGGGAAAGCTTGTATATACTGCGGCAGTTTCCCAAGGGCAGGAATACATTTGTAATATTCTGTGGGCCTCATTACGAGTTGGGCAGTATCCCGACTGGGATACCGCCCAACTGTATTTGCTTTACCTCCCACCTGTCTGGCGGTATTATGGATTGAGGGTAAACGTAATTCCCCATTCCCCATTGGGTCCACCGCGCAGTAATTGCACTGGAAATCTGCATTTTTCCAGCATGTTTACCCCCAGATCTGAGCTCCGGGTAAACACGCCATACTCATGTTTGGACGGACCCTTAAATGCAGCAGTATTAGCGTTAACGCCGCTTTTAAGGGCTAACACCCAACTCGTGATGAGGCCCAGTGTCTAGTGCTTTCGTCGCAAGATTCAACTTATTTTATTCAAAATCAATTAACTTGATATTTCTTTTAATTAATGTTTTGCAAGTGCTATTAGCACTAACTATACCAGGATCAGTAGGTTCAGGGTACTGCTTCCAATGGCGCGCTTCACTAACTATACCTTTCAAAGCATTTACCCGGTTTTAGGGCCTCATTACACGGACGGCGGTAAGGGTTAACGGTCACTGTTAATGGTACCGGTGACCGTTAACCCTTACCGCCTTACTACGAGGTCCCTTTGCGGGTTGGAGACTTTAATGCCTGCTTTTTGCAGGCGTTAAAAACCAACCCGCAAAGAGACCAGGGAGCTAATTACGGTACCGCAATTTGCGGTGCCGTAATTGGCACCTTCCCCATTCCCATTATGCCCTATGGGGCAAAAATGGGAATGGGGAAGGGCAATGGGGGAAGGGAGAATTACCACCCCACCAACCTTGGAATAGGGCGGTAATTCCCCTTTCCTCCAAGGTGGTGCCAGTATTTTACCGGCATGGACCAAGGTGCTAATAGCACCTTGGTCCACCGCCGTCCGTGAAATGAGGCCCTTAGCATCCTACATAACCGATGTATGCAAATGTATCTATTTCAGCCACTTAATATTTTTTTATGAGCATTTATCGGCGCTGTACGGCCGAGGAGTTAATAGAGGTCATCAGTAACTCCACCCTCAGCTATTCCACAGGTGGACTCTTTGCAGGGCGGGATATGTCACGCAAGCAATACTATGCATTTGATCTAATTCACTCTCCTTGTCAATAGACCACATTTCAGTTCCATATAATAGAGTAGGTCGTATTTTCCGCAAATAGATATCGCTCATTACCTCCATCGTGTAACCTGCATGCCCCATAGAGAATGACAGTGTGCCTGCAGTTAGCTGTCCAAGGGCAGCCCACACCTGCTCCATCTACGAATCCCATGTTAAATGGCAGTCAGCCATTATCGCCAAGTACTTACATTGGTCAACCACTCTACGTTGCAATAATTTATTTCTGAATTGTATTTTACCCTTTTCCTTTTCTGGGCTCTGAAACACATACTCTTAGTTTTATTTTGATTCATGACAAGATCACACATTGGTTTTCTATTGCACGAGTGGCTAAAGGGTCCATTTGTCTTTGCAATGCCCCTGGATTCGTTTCAAGCAATGTAAGGTCGTCAGCATGGCCGCAAACACCCCACCCACTTCAATCCCAGTCCGAGTGCAATTAAATACCAATTGCAAGTCAACCAAGTATACATTGAAAAGGGTGGGGCAAGGATACAGCCCTGTTACACAATCCAGTGTGAGTGTTAACTCCCTCATTTATATCCCCATCCTGTGCATACCTAACTCTTACTTTGGTGTTCTCATGTAGGGCAATAATAATTTTAAATAATCCAGATGCGATATACCATTGGAGGACCTTGTGCCACAGCCCTGACCCGTTAACGGTATCAAAACCCATGAAGGCTGTATAGATAATCTGATTTACCTGGCTTTCCCCTGCTCTATCATAGTAACCAGAGCCTTGAGATTGGTCAATGTGGACTGGCCACTACTGAATCCAGTCTCATTTTATGGGATGTTCGTATGCATGTATGCCCAATCTTGCAATTCTCTCAGTAATATCTTCCTAAATATCTTTTCAGGAGCGTCAGGGGAGGAGCTAGCTAGCACAGCCTGAGGACGTGGTTTCTTGGTGCTCCTGGCAGATCCTTTGTAAAGATCCTTTCCCCCATGGTTGTGTTACTGATCAGTGCCTGATAGTCTCACACAGAGGGCGTGCGCACCTGCGGCTACTGACTGGATATCTGCTGCGGGGATCGAGGCAGCGAAGCTGGAAGAAGAAGAAATGCTGTGCCGATTGCCAAAATGACGACACAATAATGGAGACTCACGGAGAGCGCTTAGGAGCGACTGTCAGGAAAACCTGCGACAGAGTGTCAAACAGAGCCCCTGAGGTTTGGCTCCTACCAGCAAGGCCCTGCCTGAGGAGCGTTCTGGAACATAACGGGCAGCTGAACATAGGGATATCAGAACCGGGAAGTGGTGAGCGATTTGCTGAAGACAGGCATCTCCCGGTTGGGAACTAGGGCAAAAGCTGACAGCCGAACAGTATACCGCTGCGGACGCTGGGTGAAAGGGCGAGGCTGATACTGGCTAAATAGCAACAATGCTGCATGGCAGGTGAGACTGCGGATTACTAGGGGGAAGTAGAGTTTGATCAATAGGCCTCTCTGGTACAGACTGCCAAGATGGCACCACTGTAGAATAACCTGGAGGACAGAGCGGCTGTGGGGATGCACGAGACAGAGCAGTGAACGGAGCCACTGCGATTTGGTACTAATTAAAACGGTCCTGAATGTGGACTGATTTGTGGTTCAGAGGAGTGGTTGATTATATGAACTACTGTAAAGTGACGACGTGAGAAATCTGTGGACGACTCACAGTCCCCAGGTGGAAGCCGGGACTAGAGCTGGCGGTCTGAACCGTACACCAGCTGCCCCCTGGCTGTAAGACAATGACAATACACAGCAGGTGAGGCTGGCAGGGAAAGGAAGGAGAGGGAATCGATGGCCCATCTTGATACTAAATGGGGATAGGACTCTCTGGCCCACCTGGGAGGCACTCTGGGAGTTTGACCCCGAAGTGCTGGTGTCACTGGGTTGCCTTGTGAGAAGACCCCCACGCTGATACTGACTGGAGTTTGCTCACCGAACTCACCTGGGGTGTGAGCCATACTCTGCGCCATGCCAGATCCGAAGTCAACGAGCAGGACTAAGCAGACCAAAATGGAGTCCTTTGCCCAAAAACATGTCCCGAAGGCTGACCCTACATCCACCTTGGAGATGACAGAGACGACCTTGCCCGCCACCGAACGGACAGGAGATAGCCAGATGCTAGAGGCCATAGCATGCTTGAGTATATTAGTGGAGTCCCAAATAGATTAGGTCAAAATAGACGTTAATGAGCTCCATCAAGATGTGTGCTCACTAGCGGAAAGAGTACATAGAGCTGACAATAATATATCTAAGTTATGCACATTACAAAAGAACTACAAACTGTGGTACAGGATTTGACCACGAAGGTGGAGATACTAGAACACAGAGCTAAGGACGCAGGGGGGAAAGCCCAAAGGACTAAATCTGGATACTGGGGATAGAGGGTTGGGATCCGAATGACTACGTAGAAAACCTACTGTTGCAAGAGATTGCTCCTGGGACGATAACACAGGATTTCATGGTTGAGAGGGCGCACAGATCCTTATCCAAGAAGCCGCCGACGGGAGCCCCTTTGAGGCCAATGATGGCAAAAATACAGGACCTTAAGGATAGAAAAAGAATCCAGGCATTTTCTCATGGCAGTGGGTCTATACACAGGGCGTCCTCTACACTAGCTTGTTACACTGACTACACAATACAGGTCCAATGAAGGAGGAACATGTTTGTTCAGACCAAAGAAAGACTTCATCAGCCGGGCCTGAAATACATGATGATTTACCCAGCTAAACTGAAGGTACTGTACAATGGTAAATCCATTTTATTTAATAGCCCAGAGGAAGTGCAGCAGTGGATGGACACGAACAAGATAGAGACTCTGAAGGACAAATAGAAAATCAAACGTTGATGACATAGTACATTTCGCTTGTCCTCTGTAACTTGCAGGATTGGGGCCTTGAGTTTTCATTGGAAGATCCTTTCAAGTAGACGCATCATACATGGGGTTAGATTTAGTTTATTAGGCCCTCCTGCTCAATTGAGCGCAATGAGCACCTTGTTAAAGTTACTTTGTTTTTTTATATACTTGGTTTAGTTCTCTCCAGGTGTTTTGCTACAGTTCGGTGTATTCAGGGCTGGGTACCCCAAAGCCTACCAGTGCTTATGCATTGGGCAAGAAAGGATAGGGGTGTATGCTCGAATAGCAGGGTACTATTGAGCTTATGGTTGTTGTGTAACAGTTGCTTGCCTATATACTGCTGTTCCTGCCTACTGAAAAATAGAGGGGCCCCTGGCTACACCTTAAAGGGTTGAGGGGGTGGGACTAACATTGGGACTGCTTCTCGTTTTATATTGAGGTGGCGATCCGGGGGAAGCTGCGGGAAGCCAGGCACCGCTTGATTTCAGAAATACGAAGATATATATCAGGACAGGGAAATGGGATGCCCGGACTAGCCAAGCGTATGTGTGTTGGATTAACTCATGGCAAATTAACTGGATGGGGTAACCTGAAATGTCGGTGGGCTGAATAACTATTTGAAATCCAATAGGGTTTGTTCGTATCTGCGTAGGAAGCAGGTGGCGATAGCTTTATTACAAGAAACACATCACATGAAACCAGACAGGTTGCTCTCCTGCATAGATGAGTAGGGTTAGGCTACGCTGCTACCTACTCTACATATGCTATGTTGGTGTTGATATGGGTGGATGCCTCAGTGTGGTTCTGCTTCAAGAGGTTCAAACCGGGAGGGAGAGCAGGTTGGTACTGGTACACGGTGATGTCGAACACAGGGAAGTGTGTATTATTAATAGTCATGTTCCCAGTCATGATGCCGCTAGTTTCTTCCGTTCTTTGTGCACTCGGCTGGCCTTGTTCAGAGATGTTATGTGGATTTGGGGAGGGGACTTCAATTGAACACTGGACTCTCTATTAGATAGGTCGGGTACCTAATACACGCACCCGTCCCCACCAACGCAGATTCTTGGTAAATTATTAGCGGACTTGGACCATGTGGATGTCTGCAGATTGGAAAATGCGAAAAACAGGGTTTACTTGTACTATTCCATCACACATACTGTTTGAATACGTATATACTACTTATTCACTGGGACGGAACACACCTATGAGTTCCTTATCTATATGGGCAAGTTGCATTCGGATCAGTCTCCGTTACTTATTATTTGGCGGACGCATGGCAGTCTGTCCCCTTTCCCGACATGGAGATTGAGGGCAGAAGCATTGATGGAAGTGGTGTTTAGGGACCACCTGGGAGATAATATTGACTAATTTTCTAAGATAAATGTAGCCAGCGTGGAAGGTAGCAACATGTGGGAATCCTTTAAAGTGGTGATGAGGGGGAAAGCGATAGCTAAGTCTGAGAGGGTTAGGAAGTCTCTGCTAACTGAATTATCCAAGATTGAAGCAGAGATAGGTCGACTGGAGAACTTAAGGACGATGGATGCGGAAACAGAGCAGGAACTGGTGACTCTTAGCAATGCATTGGAGCTTGGGAAAGATTGGGAAAATATGACTTTGAAGTATATGTGGAGAAGCTCCACGAACAAGGGGACAAGCTAGGTAGGCTGCCTGCCTGGTTGTGCCATACAGATATGCCGTGGTCTATGATATGTTCAATAGTGGATGAATGTGGGGAGGCCTGGAATTCCCAAATGGAGATTAATCTGATTTTTCAAGGATATTACAAAACCCTGTATGGTGAAAGTAGGTTAGAGAATATTGTAGAGATAGAATTCACTCTGTCCCAGATTAAGTTACCCCGTCTGTTACAAAAACAGGGCGATCTTCAGGAAGCTCTGAAGACTGAGGATGAAGTAAGGGTGGTGATCTCATCCTTGCAGTCTGACAGAACCCCAGGGGGGATGATCTTCCAGCAGAGTTTTATAAAGAGCATTGTAAACCGGTCGTCCTGAGGCTCCTAGCAGTATTCCAGGCAGCATTGGAGAGTGGCATGCTCACCCTCAGTATGGGAGAGTCAGTGATGGTGCCCATTCTCAAACCTGGGAAACCTCAGGACCGCATGTTGAATCAGGACTGTAAAATTCTTACTGCTATGCTGGCCGGTAGAATGAGGCAGGTGATCACGACACTCATATACCCAGATCAGACATGTTTAGCTCCAGGCAGGAACACTTCTTTAAATCTGAGAAGAGGACAGCATGTCATTGATAGGACTAGAATGCTAGATGAGCATTAAGCTGTGGTATCCTTGGATACTGTTAAAGCATTTGATTTGGTATGCTGGGAGTGCATGTATGCTGCACTCAGACATTTTCGCCATTGGGGAAGATTTTCTGAGATGGGTCCAATTGATTTATACGTTGCCTAGGGCTAGAGTGAGAACGGGGAAGATCATTTCAGACACCCGGGCCTTGAGGAAGGACACTAGGGAGGGATGCCCACAGTCCCCTATGTTATTTATTCTAGAATTAGAGCCACTAAGATGGAGTTTGCTGAGACAGAAAGTATCTAGACATGCGATTTCCCTTCTAGGGATAACTATAAGCCGCAGTAAGTCATCTCTTTTTCTGCTGCGGTGCTAGTGGAGCGTGGGAGTTAACAACTTTCTGATTTAGGGCTGCGATGGGCTACTGCAGCCTTTAAATATTTAGGGGTGGATATATGTCAGGATATGAAGATCTCTCATGAACGCAACACTGTGAGAGCACTAAAAAGTATGGAATGGTCTATGGGGTTCTGGTGGAAGCTTCCCCTTTCTGTGATGGGCCAAGCTGCTTTGGTTAAGATGGCGGTACTGCCTCGATTACTGTACCACTTTACAAATGTCCCAATAGACATTCCCAGGATTTTCTTCCGCCCCTTGTATGTTATGTTGGGGGAGTTTCTGTGGGGGACTGGAAGACATAGGGCCTCATTACACGGTAGGCAGTAATGGTTTACCAGTACCGGTAAGGGCACCGGTACAGGTAAACCCTTACCGCCTTACTACGAGTTCCCTTTGCGGGACCCGACCTTAACGGCTGGTCTTACCAGCTGTTAAACTAGGGTGCCGCAAAGGGACCTCGGTGCTAATTACAGTACCGCAATTTGCGGTACCATAATTAGTGCCTTCCCCATTCCCATTATGCCTTATGGGGGCAAAAATGGGAATGGGGAAGGGCCTTGGTGAATGGGGAATTACCGCCCCCGCTCACCTTGGAGTAGGGCGGTAATTCCGCAATCCACCAAGGTGGACACGGTAAAATACCGGCGGCAACCATGGCGCTAATAGCACCATGGTTACCGCCTACCGTGTAATGAGGCCCATTGTTGGATAGTCTCTGCTTGCGTTATGAGTGTGGGGGTATTAAATTGCCTCACTTTGAATTGTATTACTTAGCGGAACAGATCCAGTTTATCTCCTGAGGGTTGTCTGATGAGACCCCTTTGGACACAAGATTGATGTTGCCATCTATTGACGATTCACACTGAAAGAGGTTCTGTTGGTGGATACCAAAAAGCTCATAGATTATCCTTATCTTTTGAAATTGGGGAAGACACTTTGGCATAGGACCCTGAAATGGGGGAAGAGTATGGGAACCCTACTCTACCAATGTGCCTTTGGTGTCCACCTTTCATCTGGTAAAGGGGTATTCAGACTATTAGGAGTTGCTGGAAGGCCAAGGCAGTTGCTGTATGGGGAATATGTTCCGTGATGGAACCCTATTGGAATTCCCTGTAGCTGTAGAGGAGTATGGAGTACACTCTGGGCAATTCTTGACATACATTAAATTAGTGAGTGACACCAAGACTCAATGGCAGAGCCTGCCCAATGAATCAGATGCTGATGCAACAATGCAACAGTGCAACTGCTGTATGATTTGACTGAAGGGGGGCACAGTGTGTCTACGGTACGGGAGGTTATTAGAAGGTCTGTGTAGGGGAGATGGCCAAACTACTTGATTTATCCACAATTCTGGCAAAATGTAGGATCACGATGACATGGAAGTCACGGTCTGGTCTGCAATATGGAGCCTGGTGCGCTGATCTAAACCTTTGGTCGATGGCTGAGACTAAGGTGCGTTATCGGAATGCATGTTGGAGAAAACAGGAAGTAAATGATAATGGGCCTCATTACAAGTATGTCATTAGTAAAACTGATTTTCTGGCATGCCGGTGCCACCGAATCCAGTAACCCGTGATGTCGGAATCTCTGGCATATTCCATGTTGGCGTGAACCCGCATTCCTGCATGCCGGAAATGGCGGTACTGGCATGCCGGAAGCACCATCAAAACTCCCACAAAATGACTTCACTGTCGTTCTTGGTGCCGGTGACTCCAATTCCGGCAACACGGTCCCGGAGCCACCGGCACCGATAATAGTTGTGCCGCAAATAACATGACCGGAAATACAGTGATCTCCGGAACAGGAAATCGTCCAGCGGCCATTACTAAAACACAATCCATTGCAATCCTGATAGAACAGGCAAATTCCACCCCTCCTGACCACAGAAACCCAACCCTTACCATGGCATCAAGAGTCTGTGAGACCCAGAGGCGCAAGTCATGCTTAAGTGAGGCTGAGCTCAACATGTTATCGGACATCATAGTCCACAGCAGTCGGCACAACCTGCCGCAGAGTGCGAGACTGCCACAAGAGATGGGCCGACCTGCGCTTGAGGGTGCGCAAACTCCTCTCGGCCCAGCACAGACAGAGCATGGCCAAAATACGCCTGCTGCCCTGGGAGGAGACGTGCAGCAGTGTGCAGCACCTCAAGGCCATCAAAGGGGTTGGTGCTGCGGAGGCCGCAGCCAGGACACCTGAAGAGGCAGGTGAGTACACATAACCCCAATGTAATCTCAACCTCCCTGTCCACCCTGCACCCACTATTGTATCACCATATGACATGAATGTCTAGTGCATAGTCCAAAACAGCAATAAAGCCCTGCATGCTCCCTCCCCCCCAAGAGACCAGCAGCAACCTGGATGCACACACCAACATACACCCTTCCCCAAAACATCACTCATACCACTAATACACCTAGAACACAGCACAGGCACGGGGAACTGCCAACAAAAAATGTTTCCACTGCCACTCATACCCACATCCCACTGCCACAGCTTAATTTTTGTGTGTGCTGCTGTGCATCCCCTGACACAAAGTCACATCAGTGCTAAGCCCCTTCTCCACCCATAAATTGCCAGCCTCACACAAAGGAAACATATGACTCCCACATCCCAGCCAGCCCAACCCATGAACAGAAAAGGCCACATATCCCTGTAAGTGCCACAGACAGCAGGCACATGCCGGCCCCATCCATGGTACACCCCTCCCCAACCCAACATCACACAGACTGAAGGCCACACCCCTAACACCGTACCCAGCAACTGTCAGTACACCATAACAGTATCACTGGCACACCACCCTGCCATGTATGGACATCACACAACCACCTGCTCAGTACATATGACACAAGCATGTGTGCACCATGCCATGTCACCTGCCATGTCCCTGACACAGCAGAGGCACAAACAAGATTATGCATGAATCTCTGCCTCATCAATCCACACTGTTCACTGACAACCTGCCTTTCTGGCTCCCTCAGGCACATCATCTGACAATGAAGAGGCCCATCCAAGCACCTCAAGGGGCACCAGCCGTTCACACCGCCAGACCCGACGGACCACCACCACATCCACCCAGGATTCTACAGCCTCAACAGGCACAACTGCCACTGCCACCCCAGCTGCACCCATCGAGCCACCACCGGTCCCACAAGCCCAACCCATTGAGCCACCACTGGTTCCACAAGCTCAACTTATTGAGCCACCACTGGTCCCACAAGCGCAACCCATTGAGCCACAACTGGTACCAAAAGCTCAATCCATTGAGCCACCACCGGTCCCACAAGCTGCAGCCCCAGCTGCAGCAGTACTACCACCACAGCCACATGCACGTGCATGCGTGCATTGTTGATGACATAGCAGATGATGGTGGAGTGGACACAAGTGAGACCACCGACCACAGTACTGATGAGCCTCTGCTATTCAACTCCATGGGCTCACTTAGCCCGCAAGGCCCACCGTTCCCCAGTGTCAGGGAAATTGATGGCAGACTCAGCCGCATGGAACAACGGCAGGATGCCTTGACATCCCTGGTGCAGCAGCACCTCCAGGAGGCGCAGCTCATGCGTGAGAGCATCCGGGCTAGTGGGTGACGTAATGCCAGTGCAGTTGGCCGGTGTACACGAGTGATAGTACAGATGTCCAGGAGGGCACTGGAGGGGAACAGCATAATGTCATCTATAGCCGAGACAATGGCTATGTTCCTCCAGGCCTTCATGGACTGACGGGCCCACGGAAATCCACCACGCCCCATCCACCAGTAAAACACCTGCTAGTTCCGTGCAGTAGCAGCACAAGCCTGCGTTCAATGCAACTGTCCCGCTCAACACACAGCTGCACGCCTGAACCGGAAAGAGGACGGAAATAGGCCAACATCACACATGTGCTCTGTCTGTGACTTGTGTAAGTCATCCTTGCAGACATGACAGGAGTTGCGTAGAGACATTAGGGGAGAGGAGGTGGGGAGGGATATTTGGGGAGGGGGAGTGGGAAGGAATAGTTGGAGGGAGTGGGTAGGGATAGTTGGGGAGTGGGGAGGGATAGTATTGCCAGTTTTTGCAACATGTGTAAATATTTACATTGTACAAATTAAAGTTGACGTTGCATAGAAATCATGACTGGACATTGATTTTTCAGTGTAAGTGAGTGATTTCTTTACTGTGCAGCGCACAGTGCGCTAGCTGGTCTGTGCCACGTGCGTATGTGAAGTGATCAGAAATAGTGGTAAATAAGTTCCTCTCATGCAACACGGCATCCATGCCATCACAGCGATGTGCAAATGACAGTTCATCATCTCTGTCATCCTCCTTCGCATCTTGTGGGTGCATGTCCATGTTGGGGGGCAGTGGGATGTTGCACCGGATGCACAGGTTGTGCAACATGGCACAGGCAAAGACTTCCTTTCTCACCTTCACAGGGCTGTGCCCCCCAATCTGCTCAGGCAGCGGAACATTTGCCTTTAACATGCCAAATGTCTGTTCTATTGTACAACGAGTACAGATGTGAGCATGGTTGTATCCCTGCTCGTGCTGGTTGTGTGGTTGCCTCACGGGGGTCATCAGCCATGGCATCAGGGATATCCAGCATCACCTGCACGGGAGCAACAGAAAGTGTAGAATGTCATGTTAATGTTAAAGAATACTAAATACTAAACATGTGTACCGCGCACTATCTACACCGGAGTGTACTGGTGCCCGTATCATGTTGGTACAATCTGTATAGTGTTCACTAAACAATGCAAAATTACACATGGTCATTGGTGGTTATGTACCAAATGGTCAGTGTGATGGGATGACCATACATTGTATGGACCATAATGCGTAGGATCACAGTGATCTTAGGGATATATGTCTGCAGTCATCAATGTCAATGTAATGACAAGCGCTAAATGCAATTGTGGAATGTGCAGGTGTAACTGTGCGGGTGCCATCACGACGTGGCAATATTTAACGGCCTGTAAAATAGTCTTTGGCCTGACACAGCCGGTGTGCCCGACACAGCAGACCCTTCCGGGTGCCGCACACCTATAGGCATGGATGGCACGGGTAAGGACATTAATCTGCATTGAGATGTGCTTCTAAATTTATTTGCAATCTGTACACGCATGAAGGGGTACCTGCATTCTGAGGTACATGACGTGCTGCGTGGGAGTGGTTGAACAGCTTAAATGATTATTGAAAAATGATGGATGTGGACATATTCACAAAGAGATACCATACGAGGAATTGGATGGGTGGAGAAGGCAATGACAACCTAATGATTGCCATGAAGCCAATACACGTGGTGGGTGTGTGGTATGCAGTCATTTTGGCATGGCCCATTCACAGCCACCATGGGCGTAGGATATGGGAGGGACACGGGGGACAAATCCCCCCCACAATTTTAAGTGGGGGGAATGTAATGTCATTTATCCCCCTCAGAATATGTGTTTGGTGTGTGGTGCAGGGATCTGTTTTTGAAGTGGGGCCAGGGGCTGCTTACTCGGTAAGATGCCTCCTCCCCCCTGGCCACCAAAGCAAGTGAGCAATACTCTGGGGGCAGATGGGTAATCATCTGCCCCCAGGGAAGGGGGGGAATAAAAAAAAGATATTTTTTTTTAAACGTAGTTTTGGGTGGGGTGGCTGCAGCTTATGTAGCCCTCCCTGGGGGCAGATTTCTGCCCCTAGGAAGGGGTACATGAGATGCCCTCCATCCATTTGGGGTGGGGGGAGAGGCTGCTGCAAATATTGGCAGAGACACCCCTCCCAAGCCTGGGGCAGTACGTTTTGCCTAAGGTAAGACATCTCTTGTTGGCGGCGTGTTTCGGTGGGTGGGGAGAGGGAAATGTCTGTGAAATTTGGTGCAAAAAACCACAATTTTCAGACATTTCACTCTGGCCACCCACTGAAACAACCCGCCAACAACACATGTCCTACCATCCTGCATTCCCACAGGTGTCCCGACGAAAACGGTACCTCACATGTGTGGGCGCACCTACCTGGGCGCAAAGGGAAAAGGCTAATCCATGGGTAACCTCAAACCTTTCGGCAGAGCAGATTTTGCTCATGTGGACAACATACAGATTTGGGCCTAGGGTGTCGAAGCCACCAAGGAAAACAGGGAACCCCATGCATTTCCAAAAAGAGGACACACGTGGAAATCCACAGAGGTCTGACTTGCGCAAATCGCCCCAGAATGTATTACCCACAATCCCCGGCAAAGTCTGATATTTGGTGAAAAAACTACAATTTTCAGACATTTCCCTCTTGCACCCACCGAAACACGCAGCCAACACCACATGTCCTACCTTCGCGCATTCCCACAGGTGTCTCGACGTAAACGGTACCTCACATGTGTGGGTGTACCTACCTGGGCGCAAAGGGAAAAGGCTAAACCACTAACCCCCAAAGGGTTTAGGGAGACAACCTACAGATTTGCACCTAGGGTGTCGAAGGCACGAAGGAAAACAGGGTACCCCATGCATTACTGAAAAGAAGACACCCGTGGGAATCCACAGAGGTCTTACTTCCGTGAATCGCCCCATAATTTATTACCCACAATCCCAGACAAAGTGAAAATTGTGTTTTTTTCCACCAAATGTCAGACTTTGTCAGGGATTGTGGGTCAAAAATTATGGGGCGAATATGTAACACCTGTGTTCAGCACCTGGCTTAATCATCCGGTGGGATAATAGGCAGAGTGAATGCATTCAGCTTCCGATGCAACACAGCATTTTCCAGGTCAATTGGTTCAGAAAAAGTGGTGGAAAACACTTAGTCTCGCTTTTTCTAATTGGACAGATTTTCGTGCATTTTCTGGGTGGAATTCGGGAGCCGAGCAGACACACCAGGACCCCTTATATTTCCCGCTCCACTAGACAAATGCTGCCTTAATGCCAGCGTGGATTCTCATGCTGGAAATAAGGAAAGAGATTCCTCTGGGATCTGCTTGGAAATTATACCTGGTAAAAGTGGGCGGAGTCCAGAGGAAGCCATTGTCAATTCCGCCAGCAATCGCTAATTGCACAAGGTATTTACACTCTTCCAAAGTGGAAAAGCAATGTGATTTCATCTGCCTTTTATGCTAAAATCTTCAATCTTATGGAGGAAAAGTAAAAACGTGCGCCAATGGAAGTGGTCCACTCCATGCAGTTTATTTTGCGCCTTGATGCTTGGGGGTTTTGCGTGATTCTAGACATGTAATAAATAAATAAATACATTTAACATGACCCCAGATAAATGGCAATTCATGATCAGAATGAGTGAGCATGGCATGTCGCTGGTAGGAGGGTGTCCTGTGCTTCTTGAGTGCGTTGGCAAATGCCCTTAATTGCCATCTCGCGTTAAGCAGGTGCTTAAACCCATCAGTGTGGATTGCGCAATAATACGTCGACAGAGGTATTTCAAATGGCCAATTTCGCTCTTTGGGTGACATTGTCAAAGTGGAAGAATGTTGCCCAGCATGTGCCACTTTCTCTGTGAAGTGAATTGTGCCCACCCCGAGGAAGAAGTGGGAAAAACCCACAAGGGCACTGTGCCCTGCTCTTTCTGTGTGTGTCTTCCCCACAGGGCGACAGGTGTCGACTCAGACATGGGAAAGTCTCAGGTGGCAAGCCTGTACCCTAGTTGATGTGGCAAAGGATTCTGGACTTCTGAGGTTGATAACATTAGTAGCATTGAGTTACATGCCACCTGACAGGTATGTGTGATAAAGTTGCAAAGCAGAGCTGTTAGTGGGCTAAAGCAGGAGGCAATGTCTGCCCACCCTCAAAGGGTACGTACAGCCAATAGTAATAGGTCCCTTCCCCCATCATGGCTGTAGGGGCCAGGCTCCAAACCAGGGCAAGAATACCCTCCAATCATCCATGCCCACGAGTAAGGTACCCCTCATAGTCCAGGAACCCTGTTGAGCAACCTCTGTGCTTTCCAGGTGATACTAAAGTTATTTAAAGCCAGAAGTCTAAAAGGTAATCACTTAATTGCAGCTGAAAATTAGCTCCTGGCGTGATCAAAAAGTCTTAACCAAGTGTGACATCATCCCCTTCCTTTATAAGCAATATGTGTGTTCTCGTGTTTCTTCATCCACTGAATTACTGTTAGAAACAAAGGCAAGAGTTGTGTCTCTTGTGTAGGCATTAGGAAGGCAGTTGCCAGCCTCTGGTATAATATGCCCATGTTCTTCCAATATTGGCTAGCTGTTGCCCTCTTATGGCCAGGTAGAACCATTGTGGCAGTGACTGGCAAATGCCTTTCCCATGCAGACAGAAAATCGGAAATAAGAGGCCAATTCAAGACACAGAACAAATAGAAGTTACGAGAGACTGCAGCTGCCATTGCTGTGTTAGGGAGAATATGTTGAGTGTTCAAGCAAGGAGGTATGTATAAAGCAAGCAAGCAGTGAGACAAGGGAGAGGCAAAGAAAGGCCAGAGGGGCTCTTTGAATAATGTAACAGGGCAGAGGACCCATGCTCTGCCGTTCTAGTAACATAGAAGAGAATCAAATAGATCAGGCTTTGCAGCCAATGTTAAACGAGAAAGGAACAGAGTCCAGCTCTGCATTCAGAATAACAAAGGCAAAGAAAGGCTCTGAAGCCAGCATGAGATGGAATAAGAGGGACCAGACTCATTGTGAGAGGCTGGCCCGGCCCTCGACCTGGGTCCACATACACCCCAGCTACTAGGCATCCCCCGGGTCGACACATCTGGCCGCGGACCTGGGGAGTGCTTATAAGGGTGTGGGCTTGCAATTGCTCATCCTCGTTGTTTGCTCTACCCCACCACCCCCCGAGGACAGTCAAAGCAGCAACATCACACACCCGGTCCCTCTACTCTCATAACAGGTCTTACTCAGAGGTACAAACAAGATTTCCTCTTTCTTTGAAACACCCATCCTTACATTCCAAGAGACACACACACGTCTCCCTGCCCCACACAAAAAAAGTAGCAACTTGCAGTTGGTAGAAAAGGCTGCAACTCCTTTATTTGGCAGGAGTCCACTTACAGGTGATCTGCCTCTTAACAAGCTGGCGTCCTAGCTGTGGCCCACTGGAAGTAATTTTTATTTCCTCCCTCTTACCATGAGCTCATAGTCAGATAAAAAATCCAGAAATGCAACATACAAAGACATGTTCTTTGCTGCTGCATCCTTTAATTTTCTTCGGTTTTCTTTTCTTCTTTTCTCTTGTTTTATACAGTGATATTTGTCATTTAATACGTACAGCTATTTGAATTCTAATTTTGTGAAAAGTCGAGTTCTTTGACTAAAACACAATAAATAAATAAATAAATAAATAAAGCAAAGTCCCCAAGATGTCCCCTGTCCCCCCCAGATTGTATGTCTTCTACGCCCCTGAAAGCCACCATGACCTCTGACCCTTTCACAACAACAAACACAAATGAGACTTGTGTGTGTTATTATTGTGTTCTAATTCAATATTCCTATGATGGGCATGTCACACAATCATATATATTTGTGGGTCATAATTTGAACTTCTGGTCACATGCATATGTGTATGTGCACTTCAAACAGGCAGGGGACCTGGATACTTGGTGTGCAGGACACTAATGGTATGGAGGTGGGGTGTTCTGATGCTTAAGTATTATCGGTCTTAGTTTCTAAATGTTCTCAGCACAGCATACGTCCAACCAGTGGTGCAACACAAAATGTGAGGGCCCCCATGCAAGCCCTGCTGACGGGGGCCCCACAACCGCAACTGCCACCCACCCCGGTGGGCAAGAGCTGGGCAAGGGCAGCATGGGTCCCCCGCACTGCTGGTGCTGCAGGGGCTGCGGGGGCCCCTATTAAGCTAGCCCAATTTACTGAATTGAATGATTTAACTGCATCTTATTGCGCCGCTGCATATGGCACCTCATAGGCCCGAGTCCTGTTTATGACAAAATGGAGGGATGTACTTTTGCCTGGCAAAAGCCCTGTTTGGTCACGATGTATGAGGTAGAATATTACCTCCATGACAATAGCGCAGTAAGGATCTTAACATCCTGATCTAAATTGGATAGCGGCCTATATGACTCACACAAGTGTTGTGGTTTCTCAGGTTTAAGTACCGTTACTATCAGTGCTTTAAGTGGGATGGGCCAGCCAGAGTCAGGCCCCAGCAGTCTCCAAAAGGTCAGGCTGAGCCAGTCCCATCACACCACTGTGGGACCCATTATCCCGCCACGGCTACAGCCGCGACAGGAGATGCGCCCGCCATTTTCAAGTCAGGCAAGCTGACAGAAGTGCCAGCCACAGAGTCGCTCAAACTTGCAGTTTGAGCGACTCTGGGGCTGGCTGGCACTTCTGTCAGTCACTGTAACTTCCTATTGTGGGAAGTTACTGTCCTTTTGTTTCCCCATGCGTCTTTGACCATCTGTGAGCCTGGGGAGACTGTGCCATATTCTATATTCTATGTTTATAAAAGATGGCTTGAAAAGTACACAATTCAAACCATCTTTTATGCAGCTTTGCCGACGGACAGAGACGCCTCAGACTTTGTCCGTCGTCAAAGCTTTATAAAAGATGGATTGAATTGTGTACTTTTCAAGCCATCTTTTATAAGCTTACAAATATGTTAAATATTTCTATGTTTAAAAAAGATGGCTTGAAAAGTACCCAAAACATAGTAAGGCGCACAAACAAATAAATAAATGTAAGCATTTACATATATATGTGCGTACCGTACTATGGTTTGTGTACTTTATAAAAGATGGCTTGCAAAGTACACAAACCATAGCAAGGTACGCATGCAAATATATAAATGCTTACATACAATTCTATATTTGTTTTTGTACCCTACTATGGTTTGTGTACTTTTCAGGCCATGCCCATTGTTATATAGTTGAGCTGTGTAGAGAGTTTGGAATGCTGATGTCAGCCTGTTGTGTAGATGATGAGCTCAATGGAATGGGGAGAATGTTTAGCTTTGAAAAGGATTCCAGCTCCGGAGTCCTTACTGTTAGCCTTGGAGGGTAGAAGTACTGGGTGTCTGTTCTGACATGTATTCTTAATAAACTTGCATCAACAAGAAGAAGAAGCGTGCATGTCCATTCTTACACCCATCCTGCAAGCCACGCCCCCAAATGAGCCCCCCCTCCCTCCATTTCTTTCCCGAATTAAAGCCCTGGTACTGTCACTGACTCTTGCACACTCAGAGGCAGGATTCCCCCTTATTTAGCCAACTCAAACACCTTCAGTAGTCTCGGTAACAGGGCGTCACTATACGTCTTACAAAATTCATCGGCAGGCCATCCCCTGCTGGCGTTTTCCTAGATCCCAAAGAAGCAACCACTGCCCAGAACGTGTGGAAAACACATAACTTGCTACTTCTATTTTTGCATTTAAAGTTTTTAATATACTACACATATTTCATGTATGTTTTTCTGTATCTGTCATATGCATTTGCAATTTGATGGTATTTTTCCGAAAATAAAGGATTTTTTATGTATTGATATATTGATTAGTGAGAGGAGTGGTGTCTGATGGTAGGCAGGGACCAGGTCAGGAGCTGTAGCAGGCTCAAGGGATCATGGGGTGCTCCAGGCCATAAGCTGTTGGTCTCAGGCAGGTGGAGGCAGCTGATGGCAGCCATTTGCAGGCTGAAGTAGTAATTCTTTTGATCCCAGTGACCGTTTTAGGTCGCGACCAGTAATATGCAGCAGCAAACCCAGTGGATATGGGGTGTTCTGGCACACAGCAGAAGGTGTCTGTGGATGGAGGAGCAGAAGGTGTGGGTCGATGGAGGAGCATAAGGTGTGGGTGGATGGAGGAGCAGAAGGTGTGGGTGGATGGAGGAGCATAAGGTGTGGGTGGATGGAGGAGCAGAAGCAAGTGTTGACATGTTATTGGTAAGTTAGTGGGGGCATGGTAAAGTGCTTAGCTGGATTCCCAAGCAGGTGCACCATCAGTCCCCGGGGTCATCGATCACCTGGGGACCCAAGGCGATGGTGCAGGTGGGCGGGGAGCGCAGCAACTGAGGAGAGCACGCAGCAGACACTGCTGGTGATAGCTCTGAGTGCTATTCCCAGAGCTGCCCCCTCCTTATCACATTGCTTCCAGAACTGACACATGCTATGTCCATGGCACCTCACATTGCCCATGTCACACATATTGCACCGCGAACTATACATCCCTTCTTCATTTCTCCCATAACTGCCTCATGGATGTCGATTGCCCCCCAAGAAGTGTTCTATTCCACATCCACTGCCCCCTGATTTGCCTCATGCAACACATATTGTTTGAAGGACGGCCCCATGAAACACTCACTGCCCCAAGAACTGCCACATGTTAGTTCTATCGCTTCCTAGAACTGCTCATTTCATGTTTTCATGGACGCTGATTTATTTCCCCCATGGCATTACCCCAGGCTGCCACAAGGGACTGAGGCAGAATGCTGATAAGTCTGAAGAAAAATTACATGTGCAAACCGAACATCCCCAAAGAGAGCTTGGGAAAGTCAGGAGCAGAGAGTAGGGGAGTGTTGGGCAAGTGGTATTGGAGTGCACACAGGGCACGTGCCTGCACCATAAACAAAAGGGTGGGTGTGACACATCAAATTCCAGGTACCAGTGGTCCAGGGGTCAATCAGTCAGCCCCACACCTCTAATACACCAGAATGTATCCGAACAGATTGGATTAAACAAGCATACAATTGAAATTATAAACGCCCTTGTCCAATTTTGGGAACTTAGATGGTACGGCAGGCTTATCTCCACTAAAGGTCGTGGATCGTTGGTTATTTACAAAACAGTCGAAATACAATTATTACCTAAGGATAAAAGGAGTGTCCAGTCAAGGTTATATAAAAATATCTACTTTATTATTATCACAACAGACAATCTAATGCCACTACTAAATACAACCCACCATGTAAAGGAATGCAGAGAATAGTTTCTAAGAAGGAAAAGGGATCTACTCTGGATACTTACAGGTGGGTAGTTGGTATGGTAAATAATCACAATAGATTTTTTAAAGGCCTCTTGGCTTCAGCAAAAAGGGGGAAAGGGTCTTAAAATGCCTCAATGGGCCTTCTGGGAAGGACCATGGGAACAGAACCACAGTGAACTGACATGTCTGGGACTGTGTGTTCAGAGTAGACAACCCCCACTAGGGGGACTCCATTTATAAGATACAAGAATGTGGTTTGCAGAAGCCAGAGTCTGGTCTCTCATCATCTTCAATGGAGATCTGCTGCTTCAAAAAGGAACCACACCAGGAGTGTCATCTCCGGGACTGGAGAGGGCCAGCCTTCCCCCTGCCATGGCAAGCCTGATTAACTAAAAAAGGTTCCATGGATCCACCCTGCTGTTTTGTTAGGCCCTGCTGCTTGTGGCGGCGATTAACACATCCATTAGACAGTACTTCAAACAGGCCCACATGGGGCCTGGCTGCAGAGGTTAACAAAGGAGACAGGAAACCCAACAACCGTTCATATGTAACTTTGTCAACCTGAAGCCAGCTCCCTCCCTCAGTATAAATGGCAGTGAGCTGGCATGTCTGGGACAGTGTGTTTACAGTAGGCAGCCCAGTAGTGGGAACCCATTCATAAGGTATGAGGATGTGGTTTGCAGGAGCCAGAGAGTCTGGTCTTGCTGCAGCTTCAAGGGACACCTGCCAGTTTAATCAGGAACCTCAGAGAGATCCATTAACCAGATAGACTCTATGATCAACAACAGACAGGAAGATGGGTGGGACTTAGTATCACATGTTTTCACCCCTTTACCTTTCCTGTTGCAAAGCACTCTGGTTATGACCTCATGCATACAGGAGGCTGTTGGTAGGGACCCAGGATTGGTTCATTAAGGTAGGCTTAGCCTACACCAGTCACGGTGGCCCACTTGGCTTTAGCAGAGAGATGGTTGAGCCCCTCCTTTGGCAGATGATCTGAGCGAGCCGCCCCAGAGCCAGTACCCAGCCGGTACCCAGCCAGCACACAGCGTGCCCTGCTAGGCTCTGCAGCAAGTTTCTTGGGTAGGAAGTGCCAAAAGGTCAACAAACCTATAACCAAGGACAAGGCAGCTTCCTGCAACACACTCCCCAGCTTTGGGCCATCTGCCATAAAGGATGACATAAGCCCATTGAAGAAGCTGGGAGAAGTGCCTCGTTGAGCATCTACCGACGTCTGCCTTAAAGGGCATTGTGAGCCAGTCGAGTTGCTCAAGCTGCAACCGACTGCAACGCTGACTTTTGTCAAGCCGCAGTCGCTTCAAGACATCCGAGACGTCTCGACCAGTGCTTCAGACCCGCTGAACAGCACTAAGACAACGATTCCTGACACAGAGCCGCCATGTAGGCCAACCTGCAGCCGTTCCTCCAGCTTCACTCGCCGAACCGTCTTGCCACCTGATACCCGCAGCTGATTCCCTTCTTGAACTCTGTCACCTACAGCACAAAGTACATTGCGATTCTGTCCCCTGGTCCCAACCAGAGAGAATTATATGGCACAGTTATACTAGCCCTCTGGAAAGCGGCAGCAACCAATCAGGGCGCAAGGAACATGGGCATTGACATCAGGGAAAAGCACAGGTTCTGAGTTCCCTTGTCAGTGCTGGCATAACCCCAGGCACCATTAGCCCTGTTGCAGTCCCCACCCACCATCCAGGTCCTACTTCATCTTGTGTGCTCGAATCCACCTCATACTCCTCTTTGTACCGGCATCCTCCTCTCTGTTCTGCTCCAACCTAGCCAGGCTCCCTCCTAATATATCATGCTGCTGCTCTTTTGTGTACCCTCAGGTGGGCGTGCACCGGGTGTCCATCTGCACGCCCTCCGCTCACTTCCTTGTTTCCTTTTTTAACACCCATACACCATTTTGCCAATAGCCCAAGGGTGTTATTGGGGATTATTACCTTGGGGAGCGAGCTTTAAAACGTATTAACGGCCTGTTTCCTACGGAAATGTCCTTGTTCAGTGCTGACCATTACCTCAGCACGACAGGCCATCACCAGATTGTTCAGCCGTATCCCAACGCCATTATCGCTATATTAATACATTGAATTTTGGCAGTTCCATTGAAGCCAGTGGTGGAAATGGTAAAAAATGTAAAGGGGATGCCACAAGGGCCAGGGTGGGAGCGGATTTTGGAGGAGGGGTGGAGTTCCGAGGTGGTGGTGTACAGAGGGGGCAAAGCTGCCAGTTGAAATCCTAACAATTGTGACACTTTTTCATGCTGGTTCTTTCCAATAACTACGCTTGCAAAATATGAAAGGTTCTCACCTTTTAAACCCAATAATCTAAAGTGCAATATTCCATGAAAAACAAAATATCCAAATATGAGACGTGGTTTGATGACAAATGTGTGTAGTCTTGTGGGTAAGCATCAACACAGGGAACGTGTAAGCTGGGTGAAATCCTGTTAGCCAAACACTTCAGCAATATTTTCCGGTCTCAAAAACATCCAAGGAGTGCTCTGTGTGCCCTCTGAAAAAAGCAACACTCTCCACCGACATGTATCCTTTCCTTGTGCCCTGAAAAGCAGCAAAGGGCCACAATGAGGGAAAATAACTGCTCCAGTCGCCAGGATTGTAAATTCTCTTGCCACATGACATCCTGGCCAAATATTCACGACTCCCTTGCACGCTCATCTCTCCTCCTCACCCCCCTGGTTGGCTTTCAACTTTCAACAATGCTCTGCTTATTATTTAAAAGATGGCCTGAAAAGTAAACAAACCATTGTGAGGTATGCACACAAATATATTTAAGTATTGATATATTAGGGTCCGTACCTTACCAGGGTTTGTATATTTTTCAAGCCATCTTTTATAAATATAAGGAAAAATATTTCAGGCAAACCGTGTACAATTGCGATATTACCCTCATTTTGATATGATAAGTCATTTATGACGCGCCTGTGCACAAGTGTTTCGAGGCGCGAAAGTCTCAGACATTTTGACTGAGGCAACAGACACCAGAATCCATCCTGTCATATTTCACCGAGCCCCCAATTTCCCTTGTGTTCCCTCAGCGAAGCTGGGAGCTCGATAACCAGTGGACCCATATGCAGGCAGACTGATACATAACCTGGGAGTGAGAAACCAATACCCTTTCCCCCCAGGTAGTACACAAGAGCATTTGGCAAGTGTTGGCAATAAAAGGCCATGGGATTTTATTGCACAATTATGGTCATAACAAAACATAATCATAATTACAGTAACCATAATATGCTGTACTTTTGGGCATTGGGTCCTGAGGTTACCCCTTCTGGCCCGTGCTGCCATTCTTGTCCCACCACAGTGTGTGGTCACCGCACAATGACCTGTCTTCTTCTTCTTTCTTCTTGTCCTTTTTCGAGGGTGGGAGGGTTCTGGGAAAAAGAAAGAGACTCTGTGTACGCAAAGTACTCCTTAGTTTGGGTCCCGTGAAGGGACCCAAACTGATTCTGGTTTTCCGTTCCAAAGCAGCCCTTATGTTGGACCCAGGGGCGGGCCCTGGGTCCTTGTTGAGTGGGGGCTGTGGTGCCAACCCCCAGGCCAGCAGGCGCTGACTGTCTGAGCACCAGGGGTGCTTTTCTTTGTTGTAGGCCCTGCTTCCCTGCGCATCCTGTGCGCCCACACCTAATTTGGAAGGAAGGGTGAGGTATTGTTTTGCACCTCGTCCATCCCTCCAGTCCTCCTGGCCGGCGACTGCATGTCACCTTGTGGCAGTGGTGGAGGTGAGGGGGAGCGCAGCCCCCTTTGTTGGGCTGCTGCACACCCCTCTCCCCCAAGCCTGGCTGCCATGGGGCACAGGTTACCAGGCCTTGCTTGGTACCTGGCGGCATTGCCCATAATGTAATCCGCTCTACTTGCGCTCGCACGGAGCAGATATGATAATTGAGTCGCCAGTCCAGGCTTGGGCTAGGGCAGGCTGTGACCCGGCTGGGACCCGAGATCCGACCAGATATCTGATGCCAGATCTCGGACCCGGCAAGAGCCGGCCAACTGGCCAGCGCTGGTTGAAGGTAATGGGTGGCAAAGGGCTTCAATGTCAGGCATAAGTCATCTGTCCCAACTTTTCAATATTGTTCCCCGTCTTTGCTATATTTAATATAAATAAATAAAACATTCTTCCTTCATTGATTGTAATGTTCTAATCACGATGCCCTGCTCGTTATGACATTACCATTTGGTAATGTCCCTTGGTTCAAATTGTAGCATTATTTTTTATTGGTGCTTATATCTGCCATTTTATTTACTTATTTATTTATTTTTATGGTTAGCCCCTGTGAGGCTGCGGGAACCAGTGGGGTTATTTGGAATGTAGGCTTATTCTAACGGTACACGCCCACGTTCTTGGCATACTCTCAGCCTTTGCAAAAGAATATGTACCTTTTCTTAAATTTGTATTCTTCTGTGCCACTCCCAGACCATGGGCCTCATTACGACCCTGGCGGAAATCGAAAAACGATGGCGGAAATGCAATACCGCCATCGAATAGCGCTCGGTGCGATTATGACCCGTCACCGCAAAGTACGATGCCATTAGCGACACCGTAGTGAACGCCAACGCTAACTGCACCAAGTACGCGCGCGCGCGCCAGGCCAAACCGTAATTACCACCATGGCGCAACGGTACGCAAATTCTGACCCTAGCGGACATGCACCTAACGCCATCAAGCACGGCGGAAAGTACCATTCCGCCATGGTGAGAAGTACGGCATCGCGAACCAACCGTAAACGGCCCCACTGAGTGCCTGTACACCGCTCCCTGGCCACATTGTACAACTCCCCGTAGGTGCAATGAAGTCTCACAATGCAACCAGTGAAATGTACTAGTCATCCATGCCTGCCAACGAACAAATGAATCTCAAGAGGGGCCAATGGGAGCTGCAGGGCACAGATAGCACGAATACAGAAGCCATACAAATGGACATGACCTCAGTCTCCCACCAAGAAACGCACGCAAACACAGGCACCTGTGACCAGCAATATTCCGATAATCACATCATTCCACCAATCCAACTGGCTGACCGGCATCTGTTACACAAAAGCTAATCCCCCGCCCCTGAGCATGACATCATCAAAACAGTCATATTGGCAGCCCTTATCCCTGACCTCACTGGGCTTCGTAGGCAAACGCGCCCAGCACAGTACCACGCAACTATACTCCGAAGCTGGAACCCAATGCAGATCTCCTCACAATACATCGCTCCCCAAATAGGAATATGCAACATCACTTGCAAAGAAGAACGCTACACGGTTCATATCAGAATAGAAATTTAATGCACAACAAATTCACCAAGCCCATACAGCCATTAGGCCATGAACTCCAAAACACATTTCACCATTGTGGGCTGCATCCGCAATAAATGACCAGCTACTTCTTGTGTGACGCCCTGTTCCTTCATGGTACACAGGGGCTACATTCTCGTACGAAAAGGCAACATGGAAGCGCCTAGAACCGCAGGGCCGTCCCAATAGGGAGGCACTAGTCCAGCTGAAAGGCCGAAATGTTGCTCCTAGCCACTAGTACTGCGTAAGGGCATGTGGCCCATTGGCGATCGTCCCATAAGATCGTAATGCTGCTCCACTGATTAACACGAAGCAGCAGGTGTCGGGAGTAAAATCCATCTGCAGGAGTGGCATACAGATGGCAGTGGCAAAAGGGGAGGAGATACCTGTCAACCAAATGAAATGAAAAAGAATAGTATGGCCATCAGAACTACATTTGAATTACTCACTTCAATGATCACACCAAATCCACAGCCATATGCATGCTAGCCCACTCCAAAGGATCATCACCACCCAAAAACCACTTGCGAATCATAACTATCTATATCGAGGTGAAAACACCATCACAAACGAGTGTACCTGTGCATGCGTCTGTTAAAACAGAATCCATCAGATGGGATTGGTAACGTGCATAGACACAAGTGTCTGAAGGCGCGTCGAGACAGGGAGGGCTCAACAAGGCCAGATAGACGATGGTCCCACTATGGCAGCCCTGCATCACATAGCGCAGGGGAGGCGGATAGATTCCAAGAAGCCCTGTACATGGCAAACTCTGTATCAAATCATCTGTCCATGCATCCATACATCATTCCCTCATCCCGTAATGAAAACGCCTGTTTCCATACTCACATAACATGTGAAATTTCCATTGAGTCTGTGCGTTATGCAGCCTGCAAAATCCACTGTGCCCCAGCCCGTAATTCCAGTGTTGTGAAGTAACATGTATTTGGGAACGTCCGGCCTCATCGCCCACTTCGCTATTGCGCATCCCAAACTATTCATATCAATCATTGCATCCTCGCCATGGCCCCTGTCCCAAGGACATTGAACAATAGAACGTTATATTTGCAGTCAGACCTGTGGGCATCTCCTCGCCGCTAGCTGAAAACCGAAAGCGCCGCCCTTCGAATTCCTCATTTGCAACATCACGTCGAAAAGGCATCTGTGGCCGCTTGAAATCACAAATTAATCCATCTAGTGCGGCTGTGTGTGAAAATGGCAACTGCCTTCACTCACAAATGGGACGCCCCGCCCGTCGGTGAACCTCGGTACAGTGTTGCATGAGGGTCCACCGTTACTCGAGTACTACGTTCCACTGACCCTTCACAAGTCTGTTCGCGACTGCAAAGATAGTATGTGAAACAATGGGACCATAGCCGAATGAACATATCAACCAATGTTACACTGCCATCGGGTACAAATACATGATTGTAATAGCAAGATGCCATTCGTCGAATTGCAGCGTTGTGTGCGGGACGTGCTCGCCCAAAGGGGTGAGCAGCTTGCACAGGTGGAATGAATCACCACAGGTGGAGGCCATACAGCCTGAAAACACATAAATTGCACACCCAGTCTCCTCCCACAACCACACCCACTCCGAAATGCTACCGGCAGGACTAGCTATGTTGGCCCTGGGGGACCTGATAGCACTGCAAGTACTCCAACTTCAAGAAGAAGACGAACACCAACTACAACCGGCCGCACGGAGGAGACGCAGGAGGAGGAGGAGGGCAAGGCAGGGCCAGCAAGGGCCGCCAGCACAGCCACTACCACCACGCAGGCAGCCCGCAATCCCACGCCTCCGAGCACATCCGTTCAACCTCACTGATGAGCAGATCCACACCCTCTACCGTTTGGACCGGGACACCATAACCGCCATTGTGGACATGACACAGGCTGACCTTGTCAGCATGATAGATAGCCCAACCGCCATCCCACCCCTACTGAAGGTGGTGTCTGTACTCCACTTCCTGGCCACAGGCACCTACCAGCACACAGTCGGACAGTTGCATGGCATATCACAGCCACTGTTCTCACAGACACTATTGCAAGTGCTCGATGCCCTCCTGCAGCACGCAGACGACTACATCTCTCTACCACGCTCGGAGCAGGAAATTACCAACACAAAAGTGGGATTCCATGCACTTGCCGGCATACCGGGTTGCATTGGTGCCATCGACTGCACCCATGTGGAATTGGTCGTCCCACATGCCATGGAGGCCCAGTACCGCAACCGAAAACAATTTCATTCTCTGAATGTACAAATGGTGTGTGACTCCAACAGGATCATTACACATTGTTGTGCCCGATTCCCTGGATCAACCCATGATTCTATGGTCTTGAGGAACTCTACAATACCACGCTACATGGAGCGACACGCAGGGAACAGATCCTGGCTACTCGGTGAGTCTCATTTCATGCATGATGATGTGGGGTATGTGATGCGGCAATGACCTGGCAGGAAGGGGGGGGGGGTGCGTACGTAGCAATGGCATTCCACATAATTCGTTTATTGTCCACATACAGGTGATGCCGGGTATCCACTGAAGAGATGTCTCCTCACACCAGTCCGGAACCCACGGGACCAGCATGAGGAGGACTACAACCATGCCCACTCACGTACCCGTGTAGTCATAGAACAGGCATTCGGCCTACTGAAGACTCGTTTCCGATGCCTCAGCAGGTCTGGCGGGGCACTCCTGTACCGCCATGTGAAGGTTGCAAAGATGGTGATGGCATGTGTCATGCTACACAACATGTGCGTACGTAGAAATGTGCCCATGCCCCCTGACGCAGAACTGCAAGCACCTGAAGATGGTCATGATGAGGGTGGGGATGTGGCAGCACCTCAAGGAGTCTGCGAGGCACAGGAGGGCCGTGACATTCGTCAGCATCTCATAGATGCATGCTTCTAGCACTCACGCCTGGTGGCTGATACATGGACACGGGACTCGTGGCACTGTGTGTGTCTGGAACATGCACAATATGGACTGTACGCCTATAATGGCCTCGTACACAAAGATCAATGTCCACACATCTCATTGGATGATCGTGCATTGTTTATGGCATATGTGATATCATGTTAAACACCCTATCGACCCGCCACCCAAGTGAGCCCAACACACCCCCTCCACCCTCCTACCTCCCCCCCGAACACCAGTGTCCAAAGATGCTCATTGTCAGTGGGCAGTCGCTATTGCAAGCCCCCTCTGCGGGTATCAGGGGCACCCCTGCCTGTGGAGCGCAGGTTCCTCCCAGATCTACGTTGGGGGCTGCCCTGGACGGAACTTGCAACA
Source organism: Ambystoma mexicanum (assembly GCF_040938575.1). Taxonomy (NCBI): domain Eukaryota; kingdom Metazoa; phylum Chordata; class Amphibia; order Caudata; family Ambystomatidae; genus Ambystoma; species Ambystoma mexicanum. The sequence continues at coordinate 1,112,078,497 of NC_090925.1, forward strand.
GATGATGTCTATGCCTGCTCACGTCCATGCATGTCCCTAAGGGTTTGTGAGAGCTCAGTGAGCACACGGCGCACTGCGGCAAGTTCGGCACATACGTCTTTGGACGTCGCATGCAGTTCCCCCCTCAGGCTCTCGGTGCTTCTCTCCATTTGTACTCTCAGGCTCTCGGTGCTACTCTCCATTTGTGCCCTTAGTGTCTCTGTACTTCTCTCCATTTCTGCCCTAAGTGTCTCAGTTGATGTTTCTATGTCTGCCTTAGTGCCCCCACATTCATCGGCATGGTCCTTGAGGAGCGTGGCCAGTTGCTGCTGTTGCACGATTAACTGGTCGAGGGACTGTTGCCTCTGCTGGGCCATGGCCATTTGCGGTGGTGTCACAGAGTGGCTGTTCACCTCATGTTGCCTTGCCACAGGGCTTGTGGGGGATGGCCAGTCGTCGTCTTGTGGGTGCCCCTGCGTGGTATCCTCATGGTGTACGGGATGGAACAGACAGGGGGATTGGGACAGGTCATGGATGGATCTGACTTCGACATCCCCGTTTTCTGTGTCGGAGCATGCTGCCATTAATGCAGTGTCACCTATGGTGCTGCTGCCACCAGAAGCAGTGCCTACTGTGGCATCCATTGGGGGGACCTGTGGTGGTGGTGTTGTGGGCATGCTGGCTGCTGGGGTGCCTGTTGGAGTTCCCTCCTCTGTGCTGCCACTTGATTTGTGCTGCTTCCGTGTCTTGATGCGTGCAGCTGAGGTGGAGGGTCTTTGGCCGTTGGTCTTGGCCCTCTTTGCAGGTGTGCTGGTAGGGGTGTCCTGGAGCTCGTCGTTTGGATCGGACCCTGTGGTGGAGTAAAGGAGGGCGAGCGTTATTAATGGGTCTGTGGGAATTGGAATGGCAATGTATCACATGCATTGGGGTGGTACCTGAGGGTGATTTGGGTCGGGGCCTTGGAGGTGGTTTCATTTGTGTGTGGAGTGAGGGTGCAGTTGTTTGGCAGCCTGCAGTTAGGGTGTGCCTGCTGCACGTGTAGAGGGTGTTTTTAGGATTTTTAATTATTTATGTTTTTGATGTGAGTTTTAAAGTGTGCTATCAGGCCTATGTATGTGGACGTTCTCCTGGACATGTGTTACTGTTGCACTATGTGGGCACGTGGTACTTCACATGATTGGACATTGTGGTTTTGGCATTGTTTTATTTGGGACACCTACCTGATTCTTCGGATGTCTGCACTCCTTTCTCCATCCCTCCGACTCCCTCTATGCTCTCCATTCCAATGGTGGAGGCACAGATTTCTTCCCAGGGGGTCAACTTGATGGGTGATTCCGATCCTCCCCCGGTGGCTGTGGCAATGTTGCGGTTGGCAGAAAGTATGCTACGGACGCGTATCCGCAGGTCGTCCCATCGCTTTCTGCATTGCTGTGGGTTGCGGGGTGCGGTCCCCACCGCACTTACCCGCTGTGCCACCAGGGACCATATGGCCTTCTTGTTCGCAAGTGCCGTCCTGGTCATTTGCGTGGAGAAGACGGCGGCAGCATTCTCCTGGAGGGTCTCTGTGAGCACGGTGAGTTCCTTACGGGAGAAGTGGACCTGCCGCTTGCGGTCGCACGCTTTCTTCGCTACTTTTCCCATTTTTCTTGGTTTCACTAGGGTGGATGACGGGTTGGGATGTGTCTCAGGGTAGTATTTTTAATGGTTGTGTGGAATTTGTGGTTTTATAGGTGTACGGCGTGATGTTTCCCGTTCCGGGACCATGCTTTTACTTCCGTTTCCGTATATTTACGGTCACCGTACTTTCCGGTTGGCGCTCACTGCGGTGTCCGCTGAGATGGGTGGCGGTATTGCACCTAGGGCGCCGTACGGCGGCGGTGTGGGCCGTTTTGGGGTCATTTCCGCCATCGCGGACTTTGCACTTCCGCCATGGCGTGGTGCTCGTGCCCGATGGGTCGGAATGAGCCGCACTTTGCTCCATCGTGCAATGGCGGAAACGCTATTTACGCTATGGCGGTCCGGTCGGTTGATTTCCGCCAGGGTCGTAATGAGGGCCCATGAGAGTTGTTTTTTACTCTTTATTCCGACAGTGCAATGAGAGTTAAAATGGACTTCCGCTGCTAGGAGGGGCAGAAAAGAAAATAACCTTGGGAAAGGGTAGGTTTGATTTTTTTTAAATTGCATTAGCACACACCAGTGACACTTTGTTCGGGGCCAAAACTCGATGGCAGCATCACTGGCCAGGATGGCGCACATAGCTGGTATAAAGCCCACGAGGGGTGCCATACTTTTGCATAGAGGAGCTGGTACTTGCTGTTGGAAATAACCAGCGATGAGGGGGAAAGGGAGCAAGTAACAGGCAAGGGAATTTCTGAAGGGGAACCTGTGCTTGGTGAAGGTTTTCAGGCCTTCTGTATCTAGCCTTTGGCCAGGGACTTGTAGTGGGCAGGATGGTGCACTCAGACCGAGCTGAGCCCAAGAAGCTCAGGGCCCAGCCAGGAGAAAGGGACTCCAGACAGTGGAAGGCAGCTGAGATGCAGCTAGAGCAGTGAATTGCCAATCGGACACTGTTCTGCTCATGTATAAAATCCATGCTTTCATGGTGCTTGGATAAGTCGGCCTCTGATTAGCGGGGGTTCAATTGAGCACGCCACGATTATGCCTTTGAAATTTCAAGATAGAGCAGGCAGTTGAAGTCAAAATGAATAGAGGTGTCAAGGGATCCGCTGCATTCGAAGCCACTCTTTCGAAAAAAGGTTGCCATTTCTCCGGTGTGAGAGCAAGGCAATGGCTGTATTCAATGCGTTCCCTAGAGGCCAAGGTTTCCGGTGGGTAGTGGCCTGTCCTAGACCTCAAGTAGCGGTGCTAGTCTATCTCATGACTGAATTGATCTAGCTTTGTGGAGTTTATTTGGGATCCATGAAGTTGCCTGACTTTTTTTGGCAGTGTTACATTTTGCTAAATTTGCTTTATTTGTTTTTGTGATGGTTTTACCACAAAAAGTAAGGAGACCCTTGAATTTCTCCCTTCACTCCGCCTTTCTTTATACTCAACTCAAACCCATCATCAACCTTTTTTGCGGTAAAACAAATGGCAAACAATACAGCAAAATGTTATTCGGCCAAATGGTTGGTTGAAGAAAGTGGGGGATTCCCTTCTTTGCGGTGAATGGCAAACAGCCCCGAGAGTGTCAGTCTTGGTGCCCCTGATGCCACTATTGCAACAGCCCCTAGAGTTTCTGTCAGTCATGACGCCCCTGATGTCACTGTTGCAAGAGCCCAGAGAGTTTCCGTCACAGTCTTGTCGCCCCTGATATCATTGTTTTAACAGCCCTGTGAGTGACCGTCACAGTCTTGGTGCCCCTGATGCCACTGTTGCAACAGCCCGTAGAGATTCCGTCAGTCTTGGCGCCCCTGATGTCACTGTTGCAACAGCCCATAGAGTTTCCGTCACAGTCTTGGCGCCTCTGATATCACTGTTTCAACAGCCCTTAGAGTGTCTGTCACAGTCTTGGCGCCCCTGACGTCACTGTTGCAACAGCCTTGAGATTGTCTGCGACAGTCTTGGTGCCTCTGCCCAATGCCAATGTTGCATGAGTTCAGGTCCAGCCTTAGGGCAGTCCCGCTAGGCGACCGCCGAGGGAGCCATCAGCGCCCCCCGCCATGCCACCTCCGGTATCGCCCAAGCTAGCATGTTGGGAGAAGGTGCGGCAGGCACCCTATTGAAATTAAATGTACACTGCTCTCGGGAGCGGCGCGCGTTTAATACCATTGGAATGTTATTACTGTTTGCTGCGCAGGGATCTGCGGCCTGTAAGGCCGGCCCTACATGAGTTATGTGTATTTTCCAGTAGTGGTCGTTCTTGATGTACATGCCATTCTTTCTATGTGAAGGGGCAACATTCTGGCAAACAGTGCTTGAAAATGACAGCAATTGCTAAGAAGCGGTATAAACATACTTGCTTTGAATAGAACAGTACTCAAAAGGGGCAAATACCAAGGAATGCGGAGTAGTCAGTCCCTCAGGTTTAAACACGGTCATAAAAACACGAATAGTGATTATTACCTCTCAGGCCTCCTCTAAAACAAAGGTCGGCGTGACCGTGAATTCGGGTTTCCCCTCCGATGCTTTTGTTGTTGTCAAGCGCCTTCCCGCCTGCTGGTTCGGGCTGGTTTCATTTTGAGCGTGACAGGATTACAAGTTCAGGGGATGCCGCTGGCTCCCGACCTTTGACCTCATTTTCCATCATGAGTTTCCCCTGGGCATTGTCGGGTCGAGGTTACCAGGTTCCGATCAAGCCCAGATCTACCTCGGCCCGTAGTCAGTTACTCTGATTCAAACGTCTTATTACGTTTACGTGGAGGGATGTATTCGTCTGAGGTACTGAACACACACGCCTCTGGGACACGGCGTCCCAGAAAGGCCATTGCCATAGGAACTTGATGGAAACCCTTTTAATGCAAGCACGTTAGGGACCTTTCACGGTTTAAACATTCACTTTTGAAAAAGCAGCGCTGCTACCGAAAACATTTCTAAAGGGCAACGCTACAATTAGTAACCATGTGATACCTGTATTTTGGAGGTTTATTTAACATAAACCATTTGTGTAGAGTTTAGCTGGCACTGCTGGTGAGTGGTGTCAAATAAGACACCAATGCATTACGTGTTCCAAAGTATAACCGCGTGGAAGCCCACGTGACTTCGAGGGGAACCTGGAGCTGCCGAATTTGTTGCAAATGCTGTCATCGACAGATAAACCATGGTTCATTACGAGGAACGGTACTGGAGGCTTCAGCGGGTCCTGTGACTAGCAGTAGTAGAGCAATGTTCTCGTGTACCCTGCCAACTCACACCGGAAGTGGTCTTAAAGCACCCAGGCTTGTCTGTAGGTACCAGGGAGTATCTCCCTTGGTTATATCTTGTACACTGCAAAGAAGGTCTTATCTTAAGAAGACTCTCAGCCGCCATGTTAGGCAAATTAAACTTCTTTACTGAAGTCCAAGTTGACAAGGTTTCAGAAGCAGGTATGTGCTTAGGCAAGTTATAAAGAAGACATAGGAGAAATGTCAACACATTACTAAAACGGGTTTTATTTGGGTGTGGAGAGGAGGAGAAGCTATGGCAAATATGGGGTTTGTTAGAGAGAGTTTGGTTGTAAAGGTGCACTCTCTGCTCGTATATTTCCTTTAATGAGTCTCAGTGATTTATCTGTATTTATTTATAGTCTTAGGTCCAATTTGTTAAGTCTGTGCTACCAGACTGAAAATCTAGACAAATTGTGGAGGTCAACCGTAATGAACGGAAGACATAACAAATGCACTCTTTTTTGCTGAATTACAACAGCCAAGCCATATTAATGAATTTAAAATTTGAGAATTTTTTAGAATTTTAGAACACAGGATTATGTGTATATTTATTTTTCATGATTTAGAAGAGAGACTCCCTCGCAGTACAACGTCTCAGCGACGCGACGATCAGAAGCGCGGTGAAGGGATCAGACAGCCGATAAGGTAATGAACGAGCGCAAACGATATCGTGACTGCAGTCATGACCATTCAGTGAAATCTAAGTAACAAGCGTGTACCTCTTTACAAACGGCGATGCAAACGAATCCTTGCTGAGACGTTGTACTGCAAGGGAGTCTCTTTTCTAAATCGATGCCAGCAGCAGGACGCAGTGCTTTCTTTCAGAGCAGCAGGCGGTTTTCAATACCTAACTTCACGATTACGAAAGACAGGTAGGAACTATTCCAGTGTTCTCAATAATGAATTGGCAAAATATAGACAATAGAGTGTAAGTGACCCCTATGGTTAAAAATCTTTTCAGAATCATTAGAAATCCCTGGAAGCAATTCAGGTCACAGTGTAAACTATTGAAAAGAAACCCAGTTATAGTTTACTAAATATACTGTTGCCCCTTATGTTATTAAAATAAACATAGTGACCAATCAATTATACAAGGGGTGTGCGAGAAGGCCCCCACTATACTCTAGTATATTGTATACCAGCTATTAGTTTCTTGCTTTGCTAATTGCAAATTAGTTTAATGTAACATCCCTTGATGCCCTGGGGAAACAAAGACTGGTGTGACTCCCTGCAATGTAATTTTCTGGGGCATCACAGTGATATCAGTAGATAGATTGTGGTGGTGGGAGGGCAGGACACCTAGATTGGAGTTTGTATTACTGGATTGTGTTGGGGGACTAGGGACGACATGACACCAGTTAGAGGGTCTAGCATTTCAACATGTACATGGCCATTCCTTTAATACCATTCCTTTGCTACCTGGGCTCATATTTGGCTCTAACAGCCAAGCCAGAACCTCTGTCTCAGCCATAAGCAATTCCACATCTCCCCAATTCCCTATCTGCCCCACCTCCAGTTTATACATATTCTGTGTTTTTAAAGCAGGGCTTCACAGATACACGAAAACAGCTGAGGCATCTGCCTCAAGGCGTTTGAGCTTTAGAGCCCTTTTTGGTAACACGCATGCAGTGGATGGGAGACACAATAACTCTGATACCAAATAACCGAAGCAACTCAGGAAGATGGCAAAGTATTCTGCTTTAATATCAATGATCTAAAACGGAGTTACAACGGACGTAAGCGGACATCGCACAAGCCTTCTCGTACATTTCATGAAAAAATCACAATTTTATACTGAAAACTCGTCATAAGTGACGTCATACTATGTGGCAACTAAGAAAAACATATGAGGGATTGTGAAAGGACTAAGGGGAGCATCTAAGTATACTTTCTATAAGTGGTCAGGTTGTGATTGGGTCTCTACTGTCAGGTGGACAACTTGTGCCCTCCTCTAGTGCAAGTCATCCTCCACACTATTAAGAACGCAATTTATCATCGGTTCTCAAACTATAAGGCTCTTTGGTATATGGCCTTCTACAGTTGGTTGGTATGTTAGCTTATACCTAGGTGCTGGGAGGTGGACATGACTGCGACTCCCCATGCAATTAGCCCAACGTCCATCACCCATGCCTTCTGCCATGACAATTGTCTTTGAACTTTGCCTTGCAATGTATTCTAATCTCTGGGAATATAAGGCAATATGGGCACGCACTTATCTTAGTTCTGGAAATGCATACCCATCTCTATTTTCATCCTTGGCTGACGTGACAGTAGACCACTATTTGGTCCATTTTGCAGTAATTAAATGCCTTTAAACGAATAAACTTGGCACACATGGGGCCTAATTACAGGTTCGGCAGTAGCCTTGCTGGTAACACCAGCAGACTGCCGCCAAAATTGCTAATTTTACCGGCACGTTGGAATGGGCAATTGCCGGGTCATTACGGCCCCGCCGGACCATGTATTTGCCCATTCCAAGGCGCCGGTAAAAAATGCTCCCCTTTCCCAACTGAGCCCCATAGGGCTAATTGGGAATCGGGAGGCCGCATGCACCGGCACCATTCATGATGGTGCCGGTACATCCGACATGCTCTGCTCGCGGGTGCTGGTCAGACTTTTCTCAAACACTCGTCATGGTCACAACTACTGGTGTCAAGCATGGTGCAGTTTCAGGTCCCCAACATACCGGAATGAGGGGAGTGGGACTTCCTGCAGAGGCATTCAGCTGCTCCTCTACACTCCCCTCTGTGGTCGATCCATCGACCACTCCTTCATTGTTTTCCACATCTTGATACCTTCTTTTGAAGAAGTCCAGATCTTCATTACTCCTTTCAAAGATCTGGCCGATTTGATATGTTCATCCACACTCCAGGTCATGTAGCTGCACTGTCCATTCGGATTACAATAGACCCATCGTCTTAAGTACTTCTTGTGATGCTTTGGATACAGGAACTTTGTTCCCTCAGGTGCTACAATGCTGTCCTCTATGTATTTTCTGATTTCTTCATCAGTCAGCTCCTTGGGTCCAAACCCTGATTCGACATCGATCATGATCTTCATTCCTACAGCCTTCTTTGCTGTCTTCTTACACTGAGCAAGTATTATCCCGATCACACAAAATCCAAACATCACCAACACTGCTCGAAGGAACTTGAGGATGTTTGCCATCCATTGTGGAATCCATGAGAATATGGACGCAAACCAACTGTCATCTGCAATATCCTCCTTCTCGTCTTCCATCTTGGTATGCAAGTTTGTCAGCAACATTATGGTCTCTGTCAAGGTCTCATTCTCATCATCATGGGAAGGTATGAACGTGCAACATGATGGCCCGATTTTGGTGCAAACTCCTTCTATTGCTATGATCATGTCAAGGACATATCATTTCTGGAGGGTCATCAGTCGTGTGGCCCTCAGCTCTTCCTTGATAGCATCGAATCCCTTAATGGTGGTGTTAATTGTCTGCAGAAGCTCCCATATGGTAATCTGTAACCATTTAAGGTTGACCATCGTATGGATCCCAAACATGAAGATAGTCATGAAGATTGAAGTAGTCTTGCTGAACAGTCTATGCTTATATGTGTTTATTTATTTAGCTGAGAAGTAGTTTTCGCTTCTGGTCCGATTTAGGAATTCAAGCGATCTTCTCCTTCTCATATGGGCATCTGGCTTTGGAAATTCACCAGTTTTCAGGTCACCCTGAGGAATCACTAATGCCAGAACATGCACAAGCACCAGGGAAAACGTTCCTCCCCAATCCTTGGCCAGCTTCATGTAGGCTCTAGCCCCATCAGCCCAATATTGATCCATCCGGACGGCTGTTCCTGCTCCCATTCTGGAAACATAAACTGTGGTTTTGCAGCCTATATTATCTCCCACACGCTTCTTTCCTTCTCTTCAGAAGCACATTGTTGCATTCGCCAATGCCCCCGATTCATCTTCCACCCATGTCAGGAGTTAAGCATGTTTGGCCCATGACTTTAAACATCCATCATTTACTTTTTGTACTTCTTGTACATATTTTGGCTTTCATAGATGAACTGCACAGGACATCAATCCTTCTTCCCACCCTTTCTTGGACTTCACTTGTCCATAAACTAAGACTTGAGTTCTTTCCCAGCACCCAGGTGATGTAGCTATTTCTGTTCTGTCAGGACAGTCCATTTTCTTCATTTCTTCTATGACCACTTCATCCTGTCCTGCCGTAAGATACGTGAGGATCTTTTCCTTGCAGGTACCTTTTTCATCTGTGTAGTCTTGATATAATCATCCTGGAATGGAAATTAGCATTTCTATCTCCACCGCAAAGGGGCCCAATTTCCTTCAAACTGTCCTTGAGGCATGCATGCTGCAAGGTGAACAAGGCATCTAGCATCGTGTTCTGGAATTTCTCTGTAAATGAAAATTTGGCAGCATTCATGGCATAGGGTATGAGAGCGCAAACGTAACAATTCTCCTTAGACATTATATCTCCAACACTTTTCATGTGCTAATACCACAGGTGGTGACCTAAATGTGCTGCATTGTCTAGGTAGGTATTTATCCCCTCATCATCCTCCTTTACTCTTCTCTTATGTCTCCCGAACAGAAGAGTTGCGACATATGGAAACAGCTCTAAAGCAGCTCTACTATTTGGGGACATCACAAAGGTTTCTGTCTCAGCGGTAATGGTAAATCAACAGCAGTCCCCATAGTGGGGGGAATTATAACGTGTTCTGCCTCTGTAGATGCACTAATGTAATAGTAACTTTGAAACGTGAGGAATATAAAGACAAAGAGTGTAATTGTGCAAGAATACATGATACACCAAAACATGAGTAACCACCTTTTAAGACATTTCACCACTTGTGGTTCTAGAGGATGAACAAAATCAGCTTCTATAGCTCTCATGTTGGTATACTTTACCAAAATGATTTACACTTGCAGTTGTAGTACTTGTTCAATAAGTGCAATTAGCAGCCTTCTAATCACTCGGCCATTTTTAGGATCCTGTAAAAAAGTGTGAGCATCAACATCTCTTCTGACAAGAGCAGGATAAGCTTGAAGCATGAACACAAAAACAGCAAGCACAACCCTATGCACATCACCTTTTTTAATTACCATAGAGTTTGATTACTTAAAACAAGTATGCACCAAGAAATGAATCCGGATATTGGGCTTGTTTCCAATTGATAATTAGAAACTGTCGTTTAGGCATAACTTTGATACATCAGTACATTTCTAAAGTTCCATTTTTCAAGATCCTTAAGGTTCTCAGCAAGGGTTTGTACTCCTGCTAAAATAGCTATAAAGGAGTGTCGCCTGAACCTCCCCAAATGGAAAATCTGCATTTATCAGCTAGTGACTTTTTCGACCTTCTTCCTTGGCATTGATCGATTCTGCACAGGCTGAAATTCTTCTTCTTGTCTTGCTTCTGGATTGGCAACAGTGGGAGGGTGGGTCTCGGCTTGATATCATTTTACATCTCCTAAGTGTAACCAAGCTCACCTTCCTTGAACCTTGACAGCTGAGGGTGTTATATTTTCAATGCAAAAAGGGCCATGGAAATGTGGCTCATGCCACATTCTGGTAAAATTCTTCATGAGGACCGATTTCCAACAAACAACTTGGGTGCTGATAACAGTTTGAGTGGATTGGTTGCTGGATTGTCTTCATCTGTGTTCTGAGACCTACCCCCCTGTCGCCAAAGTTGAATGAGAATCTGAAATGAGAGAGATGCTAGATGTCATACATGTCAAATAGTCATTTAATTCATCACCTAACTTTTTAGCTGTACTCTGGGCATCACTTCTACTTCTAGACAGAGGTGTAAGAGGCGTTCTAATTTGCCATCATGTCACTACCTTGTGCGGGTGATGTGATGGTCCAAACCAGGCTGATTCCATAGGGCATATAAGGCTAAGGGCAGGCAATATAGCCATCCGTTCTTCAGACTCAATTTTATTTTGGGAATCCTTTCCTTAAGGAGGCTGTTGTGTCTCTCACATATCCCGTTTGCTTGTGGGTGATAAGCAGAAGAAGACTTGTGTTTAATATTTAGTAGGGGCCCTATCTGTTCAAACACCTCATTGACAAAATGTAGCGCATTATCGGATCTCAGCACATCACGCACACCTCACTGTGGTAAGACTTCACTGCGCAAGTGGCATCAGGGTGTGTGCATGGTCCCGCCTCAATCCACCTAGAAAAGGGACACACCACCACTAGCAGATACCTATATCCCTTACATACTTGCACAATATCAACATAATCAATATGTAAATGCTGAAATGGACCATTTGGTTGAGGTATTACCCCTCTAATCGTTCTAAGTGTATGCCCAGCAGTACATTTTTATCACACAATGCGATTCGTTATGAAAAATGCAGCATGCTCTAACAGATTTGGAATGAACCAGTCCTTTGCAATGGTTGAGGCAAGACTCTCCCTACTCACATGTGTGGGGTAATGCAGCTGTTTGATTGTGACCTTTAATAATGCCACTGGCATCACCGGCTTTCCAGTGCTATCTTATCGCCACAATGCTTCTGTAGGGGATAATGTCAGACTCTAGTGCTTCCGCCCTCCCTTCCTCCTCACCTTAATCTTCCATTGAGCTGTCCAGTGACTCTGTCTTCTGTCTCCTCTGGTCTTTCTTCTTTTCTTCTCCCTTCTTATCCTTCCCCTTGTCGTGAAACTAAGGTCGCTCTCTTCTGGAAGCCACGCTGCCAGAATTTAGGATTCTCCAGGCAGCGAGGATTCCCTAGGAGCGCGTCCCCCAAGAAGCAGGGAAAAAGCCTCCTGGCTAAAAAAAACCTGCAAGGATCCAGGTAGTTGATAGAGGAGAGTCTGGCACACAAACTGAGGCAAAAGACTCCTAGAACTCCTGGATTTTCCTTTCTTGAGAGTCCGGGATCCGTGGACTTCACAACAGTGGAACTGTGTGAGCTGTCAGTGAACAGCAAGTGCTGGTATGGTCCGTGAAGACTCCACTGAGGCAAAATATGAGAAGTATCCATGATAAGAGAATAGAGCCGGCCAAACGAGAGACACCTCTGAGAGAAAGAGAGCAAGCAAGGCGCTGACTCGTAGTATCGGTAAGCGAACCAGATGTAAGGAAAGACAAGAGCATGAGAAACGAAAGAGAGCTCTGGGGCGAGACCCAGGTAAGCAGGTTCGGTCACAGGAAGTAGTAACAGGAGAGAGGGAAGAGAGGCTGGATACATGGGGGAATCGAGCCATACTGCAAGAAGGCAAAGAGCACAAAACTCGGCCGGAGACGCTGGGAAGACACAAGGGGGAAAACACAGAAAAATAGCTAAAATGGAAGCGTAAGTTCCAAGATTGAAAACACACTAGCGTCTAACTGAACAAAGCAGTGGGTTGCAACGCGCCGGCTGCAACATACCGTCCCAGGCTATAGTGGCGGTGGCCATCTTGGGAAAACACTAGACTGCTCACTGGAAACGTGAGGAAAACGTGGTGGCACGCTAATGGAATCTCCAGCGGTTCCATAACTCGCATTGGGAAGGCATGACACATAAAGAACACCCCCTTCGCTTCCATAATTCCTGCTCTTCCTGCAGCACACTTTCTTGAATCTACGTTAATTGAGTCATTGGCAATTTATTAACCCTACTGGCACTATCATGGTTATGACTACCTTCTCCTTAACATTTGCAATAATTAAACTTGAACTATCTGGAGAATATGCAACCCTTTTGGCTTCTACTTCTGCAGCTTCATTTCCGCAAGAGATAAAATCTGTTCGCTTAGTATGAGCTGCGCATTTAATGACCGCTATGGCCACTCGGAGTTGCAGTGCCTTAATAAGCATGTCCAATAAGGATGCATGGTGCACTGAAGTGGCATCCGCACGGAGGTAGCCCCTCCTTTTCCAACATGCTAGCCCTGCATGAATGGTTGATTTTACATAGGTGGAGTCACTGTACACTGTCACTTCCTGCCCTTTGTGTTTCACAAGCGCGACAAGAAGTGCTACCAATTCTGCTGCTTGCGCCCAAAAGTGAGACGTAGTCTTGCACTGGGTACAACTTCATATTCTCCATTTAATCTGTGCCATACTACCGCTGCGCCAGAATGCCTCTCCACACTAGTTTGATAAATTTTCAAAGAACCATCAAGGATGAGAATTTCCCCTCCTGACACATTTTCTGGGGTATTTCATCATAGAACTGAACATAATTAGCACAGTCATGTACATGATCACCATCAACTATTGGTTCGGCTACAACCATGGCAGGTTTCACTATTTTACATCTCACAATTTTAACTGTTGGTTTGAAATCATTACTTCATAAGCTGAAGTTCTTTGGGATGGGTTTTTCTAAAATGGCAAACAGAGCATGTTCCATGAAAAGGGTCCTAGAGCAGCCTATGGCAATACTTGTAGGCTTTATCAATTTTGAACACAGCGGCTGCCAATGACTGTTCGCACGGAAAGTGTCCCTTCAGAACCGGGTCTAAAATCCCACTGTAACATGCTAGAGGTTTGTACGCCATTGTAGTCCTCTTTGTAAACACTGCTGTCATGGCTGTCCCATTTGTGTGTGAAAACAAATAAAATTCCTCGGCATAATTGGGAATTACTTAAAACAAGAGCTGTACAAATAGCTTTTTTCAACTCTTCAAAACCTTCCTCCATTTCTTCAGTCAATTCTATTTTTTACCTTATCCGCTTGTGCTTTCTTTAAGGCTTGAAAAAGGGGTCTTGTGTATGAACTGTAATCAAACACCCAGGCTCTAACATAGTTGCATAATCCCAGAAACTGTTGCATCTGTTTCTGGCTTTGCAGTTTTCATGATCGCCTCAGCTCTTTCAGCTGTTACCTTCTTTCCCTCATGTGAGATTAACTGCCCTATGTATAACACCTCTTCTTGACAGTATTGTAATTTTTCCTGGTCTACTTTGTATCCCTTGTCTGCTAGAATAGTCATCAACTGAAATGAGTCTGTCTACACTCATCTTCTGTGGTGCTACAAATTAAAATGTAATTTTTGTACTCTATCAGCACACTCTTAAGATCAATATTGCCTAAATCCATCTCCAGGACACTGTTAAAGATCGATGGAGACTCACAGTACCTCAGAGGCAAATGAGTATGTTTCAGTCAAGTTCAGCAGAAAATAAAGGAAGTCAAATCTTGTGAGTCTTTGTGCAACGGGATCGAGAAAAACACATTTTTCAAATCGATCACCGTAAAATATCGAACTTCCACTCGGATACTGCATAGTATCATCCCCGGATTAGGAACTAAAGGAAACTCCGCTTCTACAATCTGGTTAATCGGTCTTATATCTTGTATAAATCTCCATGACCCTCCTTTCGATTTCTCAATAGGATACACTGCAGTGTTAGATGACAATTCTGATGGGACCAGAATACCTTGTTCCATCAGTGCTGAGAACGTCTGAAATATTCCCTCATCAGCTTCTTTAGACATGGGGTACTGTCTTTCTCAAGGTAAATTTTCCCCTGGCTTCAGCTTTATTTTAACTTCCCCTATCCGATTCAGCAGACCCATGTCATAAGGTCCTGTAGGCCCCAGGACACTTGGCACCTTCTCCAAATCTTCCTGAAAATATGCTGGGCGCTGCCGCATTATTGCCATTCGCTGTGGGATTTCCCTTTTTCTCTATTTTCATCCAATATGTGATGCTCAGAAAAAACACCACTGCATCGTCTGATTGGTCTTCTCCAAACATGTCATCATCAGTAATGTCAGTCAATCTATACCCTTCTTCAAGAGCTATTACTGTTCTCCATGCTCTACCGCCATTGTCCATTCCTTCAAGCATCACCATTTTCCTTCGTACTGTGGCTGCTTCCAATTCTATAGGGATTGTCTGTCCCCCACATCTTAGTCCATAGGTATCTGTGGTCTGAACAAAAACTCATTAGGTATCCTCACAGTTTTCCCCACTAAGCCAGGTAACAAGTAGAATGCTCACTGTGTACAAGAAAACCTCTGGCTCTGGTGGAACGCCCCACAGAGCTACTTTCCCTGTGAACGCCAGTATACATTTGTGCACGCTTAAATAGTGTATTCCTGGAGTGGAACACACTATCCCTTGGTCAGTAAATGAGATTGTCATGTTAAGTTTTGTCATTAAATCTCTTCCCAAAATATAAACTGGTGTCTGACGCAAATATAACAAAGGAATAGACATGTCACACTCTCCTATAGAGACTGGTAATTCATCAGTAAAAAAAACTCGACTTGTAGCTCCAGGGAACCCTTGAGCATACATTGCAATTCCATCCTGTATACATGAGCGAGTAGCCCCAGTGTCTACTAGAAAAGAAAAGGATTTACCTACTATCGTTACATCGACCCTCGGTTCCTCTTGGGGGTCTGGTGTCACAGATAGTACTGAACTCATCAAGTCACCCTGTGAGCTGCCTTATTGTGGGTATAGGCATATTCCCGGTCCTGTGAAAGGATGTCCCCCTACCACAGTGGCACCTCCTATCTTGGGTGTCAGTGCCTATCCTGTGTTTGCGTATTGCTGTGTCTGCATAGGGGCTTTTTGCGATTGCCCGTGCAGTGGATTCATTTGCACTTGCTCTGATTGCTGTACCCACTGTACTCTTGGCGCTTGTGTCTGATACAATATTTGGTCTTGGGTGAACCCCTCTCTTGTCCGTTTACTATATGGTAGAAGATAACCTGTCCCCCCTCTTGAAAATTGCCCATTCTGTGCATTCCCTTCACTTCCAAACACACGCACAAAGTTCCCTGTCATCCCACAAGCCCAACATACTGGGGGTGCTCACCTAATAAGTCCCCCTTGGTTAAATCCTCTGTGTGTATTCCGATTCTCATTCTAGGCATTCTAAAATCCTCCTTGATTATTTTGGAATCCACCCCTTCCTCCTCTATGGGACATACCTCTGCCCCGTGGCATGAATCCATATCCACCTTGATCCATCAGGCGTTGATAATTCGCATGCGAAGCACCTATTGTTTGCTGCATTCCCAACCCTTCTCCACTCGTTAATACCGCTCCTTCTAAGTCATATTTTGTCAATTTTTTCAGAACTAGTTTGGCTTCCTCAATTTTCCTAGCCTCATCCTATTTTTCTCCTGCATTAGCCGACAGTGATGCACTATTGTCAACTGTATCTCAGCCCATGGTTTTTCTTCCATTCCCACTGGTTTCTTCCTTCATCTGTCTCTGTACTGACTCGGGCAACCCTTGACATAAAATGTGGTAAAATAATATCACTGTTTTTTTCCCTACGGCTCCCTCGTTTCCAGCTGCCATCACTCTTGAATATCCTTAATGTAAGTAATAGGGTCTTCATCTTCCTTCATTTTACATTAATTGCACCCATATCTGATGTATCGGGATATTGTACTCTGAGAGCCCTCCAGACATCTGCTCTACAATGGCTAAACAGGGCTCCATTATACAATGTATTCTGTGCCGTCACACCCGAATACCCTGCTCTCCTCCTTATGTCATCAGCTCTTTCCCCACGAATGGCTGCCAGGAGACCCTTAATGTCCCCTATGGCCGCGTGTTTTCCCCAGTAATTTTCTCTAATTTGTATATCCATTTCCAAGTGCCTGCGGTCAAACTCGGGAGCTTGCACCTTAAATTATCCTTGTCCATTTGCGGCCAAGGGATATACTGTGGTCTGGCTCCTCCTTTTTCCAATAAGGGACACTGTGTAAACCCCAACCCACAATTGGCTCCCATCCTCAGCCTATCCATGGTGGGAACAATCATCCCTGACTGTCTTCTTGCTGGTAACAATCTTAATGTGCTCACATATGGCAGTGATTCTCCCATTTCACTACATGATCTTCCTCGGGTACGCTCTAGATATGCTATATGATCTGGCGTTCTATCCTTGGGTGTTCCAAATCTGACCATCTCACTTCCTTGTCTAGCTGCAGGCTTTCTTCGGGGATGCATGCGCTCCCCTCTCTTGCCTCAAGGATGGACTCTCTTGATCGTCTGACATCTCTTGTCCGCAAGAAGTTGACTACCCTCCCCTTCACTCTGTTCCAAGTTCAGTCTGCTTAAGGACAATGCCCTATGCTCAAGACAGAATGGATTTTCTTGTCCACTCTGTATCTGGAAGGCTAGGGACTGATCCCTTCTTTCTCGAATTCCATAATTACTACCTTCTTTTAATTCTTGATAGGCTTTATTGATCTTATCTCTGATACTCCTATGTCAATATTGTCTTCTTCAGATGCTATTCTGGATACCCCTGGCATTGCTTCCTTTATCAGAAGGAACTCTTCTATTCTATCCCATCGTATTGCTGGGCTCGGCCCTACTGGCTCATTTCGAATAAGGTTGGACTCAAGATCCCGCTGCCTCCTCCTTTTGTTCTAGCTCTTCATCTAACTCCCTTTTTTTCCTGGATTGTCTTCTAATTCTGTCTTCCTCTTGCTTTCGTTCTTCTCTTCTAACTCCTGCCCTCCTTTCATCTTCCTCTCTTTGCCTCAGTATCCTTCTGTTCCTCAATCTTTGCGCTTCTTCTTCCTCCTCTCTTTTCCCTTCCAATCTATTTCTTTCTTCTATCACTCTCTGCCTATTGTCATATTTTCTTTGCCCTTCTGCTCTTTTTTCCTTTTTCTCTTGCTCCTCTTGGTACATCTACTCTCGTTGCTCCCTACCCTTTCTCTTATGCTCATATTCTTTCAATCACTGCTCCCATTCTTTATCCCTTGTATCCTGTTCGTCCTTATCTTACCTTTGCCTGACTTCCTCAATGCTTTTCCCAATCCCAAAGTAATATTTGTCCACCCATCCATTTTGTTCTGCACAAGCGTTACCTCGTCAGCTTTATCCTTTTCTCCTTTCCATCTCTTGATCTCTCTTTCTATTTCTGTCGAAACATTCAACCGTTTACTCTTTTCCTCTCTGTCTTGTATAGTCCTAAAAATCTCCTCTATTCTCTTATTCTCCTCTGGACTGCCATCACTGCTATAAGTGGGCGGTTCGTACATTGGATTACTATAACGCTGCCACCGCTTTCAGTTCCTTTAAAGGATACAACCCTACATTGTGCATACTAGTGCCTTTCTCTTCAGGTGAAGTAAGGGGAGCTGAAGGCTCAACACCTTCCTTCCTACATTGGCTAAGCATCCACTCCTCAGGTGGCGGATCCTCTCTCTTCCTGGTAAATTTTCCAGAGCTCTAAAATAGCTAACCTTTTCTCCAATTTCTTCACTGTGTACGCAGCGTGCAAGTAAGTGGTCATGTGTTGCAATACCGCTTTTGACAGCAATCCCCCATGTGGCCATGGCCTGAACATCTTATCTGCCGTGCTTATCGCCCATTCTGCAATATACTGTTTGAGCTTGGGCATGTGTTTTGGCAGTGTCTTGCATAAGTGCATAAGAGGAGTATCTCCCATAATGACAAGTCTCAATTGACTGTCGATACTTACCAGATTTATTAAATAACCCTTAAATCACCTCTTTCCAATACTTAACCTTAAAAATAATAAATATGAGCGTGCACCATCAATTGCCGCTCAATCCTCTAGTCTCTCAATTAGCTATTTCTACCTTTAGATTGGAACCAACCTCTTCACTAAGGTATTTACTTATAGCTTCTCAATTTCTTCTCAATGATCTCACAGCCTTTACTGCTTCTTCAATATTTCTACTCAGCAAACAAAACAAACCAGTCAACTTCTCATGTTTACATAAATCACTATGATCACACTTTTCTCTATCTGACCTTTTATTTAAATACCCTATACAGGATGTGAGACTTCACCTCATGTAAATCTGTTTACACATTATATATTTCTCCCTATCCGACTGGTGTTTGAGATGTCTCCTTCTGAAGCCCCGTTGGGCCAGGTCTCTCTAGGCGGTCTCTCTATCTCTACACAATATTTCTGGTTACGTTAAAATCACCACAATCCCGCCCCCTTAGTTTTCCATTCCCCTTAGTCTACTCACCATTCGTTTGTCAATCGATTCAAGGCCTTCGGTATCATCTCCTCCTCCAACCGACCACTTCGCCTTCCGTCCGCAGAGCGCCTGTGGAAACCGAGCAGGGATTTCGTCTAAAAGGGAACCTACCCACTGTCTCGATTCTACTTGCAAGTTTTCTATTCGGCCACTCTCCACAGGAAACCCTGTGATCTTCCAGCTAGATGATGGTGGATGTCGGATCGTCTGATCTTCGGGAGCTGAACTAGTTTGGATCTTATTAAAAACCATCCGCAGTACTACCACGTGAACTTTAGAGCCCTTTTTGGTAACACGCATGCAGTGGATGGGAGACAGAATAACTGTGATACCAAATAATCGAACCAACTCAGGAAGATGGCAAAGTATTCTGTTTTAATATCAATTATCTAAAACAGGGAGTTACAACAGACGTCAATGAATGTCACACAAGCCTTCTCATACATTTAATAAAAGATCACACTTTTATACTGAAAACTTGCTATAAGTGATGTCATACTAGGTGGCAACTAAGAAAAACCTACGGGGGATTGTGATCGGACTAAGGTGAACATATAAGTATACTTTCTATAAGGATTCAGGTTGTGCCCTCCTCTAGTGCAAGTCATCCTCAACACTATTAAGAACGCAAGTTATCATTGGTTCTCAATCTATAAGGCTCTTCGTTATATGGTCTTCTACAATTGATTGGCACACTCTTGCCATGTCTGGAACATTTACTTCATATAGCAGCATGTAAGCTCATAACCAGGTTCTGCATGGTGGACAAGACTTTGCCTCCCCATCAAATCAGCCCAACGTCTCTCATCACTCATGCCTTCTGCCATGACGATTGTCCTTGAACTTGGCCTTGCAATGTAGTCTCACCTCTGGGAATATAAGGGGGTATTGGCATGCATTTATCTTAGTTCTGAAACTGCATGCCCATCTCCATTTTCATCCTTGGCTCACGTGACAGGAGACCACGATTTGGTCCATTTTGCAGTAATTAAATGTCTTTAAACTAATATATTTGGCACACATGGTGTTCTTTTCTCTTCTCTTTAACAAGGGAGGATTCAGCTTCTCACGTTCACTGCCTTTGAGAATAGATAACCAGCCTTGGCCTGCTCCAACTTTGATACCAGGCCAGACAACTTCACCATCCAAGTATGCGATCTCCGCTAATTTCTTGCTGCGACACAGCTTGCGATCCTTCTTTCTCCGTGAGTTTGAGTTTACTAATATATGACACAGATTTCCAGTTTCTATACAATGGCAGCTTCGCCTGCAGCCTATTCACTATGCATAGCCAGCTTCCATGGTCACTTTGTCTAATTGCATTACTGCATCTGTACAATTATTGAACAATGTATTTCTCTTCAGTGCGTCACACGCAATCTTCTTTTCACATATGGATGTTTACTCCATTCTTAACCTTGTCATTAGTTTCTATATGGTTCATACATTCTCTTCAGCCAACCTTTTTAGTGTGTCACTTCTCTTTCCCCGTGACGTCACTAGCTCCTCATTTGCTCCTTCTCATATTGCTTTGGGTAGTTCCTCCCTTAGGTTATCATCTCTTCGGGCATACATCTGGTATAGTTTTCTCAGTGGATACCTTTTCTCAAACACTCGTCGTGGTATGGTCACAACTACTGGTGTCAAGCATGGTGCAGTTTCAGGGTCCCAACATACTGGAAGGAGGGGGGTGGGACTCATTTTGCTATAATTCGTTGGCTTACGCCACCAAAATTTAGAAGCCAACGAATTTAGCCCAAGTTCATGTATTATTATTGAATTGGGTACAGATTTAGGTAAGCCCAATACAGCTTTCCATATTTTTCCTTGCAGCATATTCAATATCTTTGTAATATCCAGAATGCACAAATCTAGACCGTAAAGTAAGACGGCTTCCACCTTTAAGGTATAGAATTCAAACAGAGGTTTGAGGGAACATTTTGCATATTTATAATATATAACTTTCATCTGTGCATTTGCACCCATTTCCTAAATACCTGGTCACACAACCAAGGAATTATATGACTTCATTTCATAGGCCATTCCGTTTGGTGACATAACAGCACACTCTCCCTTGCCAGCACCCTTGAGGAGCACCAGGAAGTGGACACTGTGCTGAGAAGTGCTGGGTAAGCACATCATTTGGGGAAGGGTTGTATTTGAGGAAGGAAACATTAAATGTAGGGCTTGGAAAGTAGGCCACAGGGTGACACTAGTGCGTGCATATATACTAGGGTAAAGTTATTATCAGGGCGGGAGCAAGACCAGACTAGGAAACACAGCTTTAGGAAATTCGGATCATTGTGGAGGGGCTCAGGTCTGCTTGATACGGAGTACATGGTGTGACGAATCAACTTCCAGGGCACCAGTGGTCCAGGGATGAATATCCGTTTCTAAACCATCAATCAGTCCCACACCTCCAGTAAACCTGAAGATATCCAAAAATATTGGAAACACAAGCAAATTCAAAACCTCCTGGTCCAATTTTGGTAACGTGGATGGAACGGCAGGCTTATCTCTGCAAGGTTGTGGAACGTTGGTTAGTTGCAACACAGAGAAAATGCAATTATTGCCCAATGATAAAAGGGACTGTCCAGTCAAGATTGTATACCGATATATAATTGATTATTATCACAACAGACAGTTCTAGCACACTATAAAATACAACCCACCCTGTAAAGGAATGGAAAAGACAATTTCAAGAAGGAAAAGGCATGCACTTTGGATACTGACAGAGGGTAGTCGGTAAAGTAATGAATCACAATAGTTCAAGGATACTTAGTTTTAACACAAAGGGAGCAATGGGTTGTTAATATCACCAGGGGCCTTCGGAGAAGGACCAGGGGGAGAATCACAATGTACCTTGTGTTCGTAGAAGTTCTTGGTGCTCGACAGCGTCAAGTCGGTATTAGGGTGCTATTACAGCTTCTGCGACAGAGTTCAAGGTGGGAGACAGCTGCAGGTATAAGGCGTCAGTGATTTCGGCGAGCGAGGCTGAACAGACCACTGCAGGCTGGCCTATACGGCGGCTCGGGTTCAGGAATCGTTATCTCGGTGCCAGTCGGTGGGTCTGAAGCACTGGTAAAGGCATCTCGGACGACATAAGCGACTGCGGCGTTGCAGCTCGAGGAGCTCGACTGACTCAAAATGTCCTTTAAGGCAAACATCGTGGATGCTTGTCGATGGGCTTGTGTCATCCTTTAAGGCAGCCACTCCAAAGCTGAGGAGAGTGTTGCAGGCAACTGCCTTGTCCTTGGTTTGGTTCAGAGACTCTCTGGCTCTTCCCACCTAGGAAGCTTGCTGCAGAGCCTAGCTGGGCACGTTGTGTGCTGGCTGGGGACCTGTTCCGGAGCTGCTGGGGGGTCCTCCAATTCAGTATCTCCCTCTGTTCCCTGGGAGATGTTTTGGGATCTTGCTTCCCTCCGGGAGGCCCTGGCCTTCCTTCACTGGCGGAAGATGTAAGGCAGACTGTATCTTCAGCCAGGGACCAAGGCTGAGTTCTTCTTGTTTCTCCTGGCAAAGTCTTCAGATGCTCTGCCCAAAGGAGGGGCTCAGCCCTCTTTTATAGCCAAATGGCCCACAGTGATTGGTCTAGGCTAAACCTACCTTAATGAACCAATCCTGGGCCCCCACCAACAATCTCCTGTATGCATGAGGTCATAACCAGAGTGATTTGCAACAGGAAAGGTAAACGAGTGAAAGCATCTAATACTAAGTCCCACCCATCTGCTATTTTGGATGAAAGGGTCTCTCTAGTTAATGGAGCTCTTTGTGTTTGTTTTCTGATTAAATCTGACGGTCTCCCTCGAAGCTGCGGCGAGAACAGACTTTCTCCATCAATCCACATACTCGTACCTTCTGAATCGGGTCCCCCTGCGGAGGTGGTCTACTGTAAACACATAGTCCCAGACATGACAGGTCACTGCCCTTCATACTGAGAGCCTGGAGCTAGCTTCAGGCATGTCAAAGGTTGTTGGGGTTCCTGTCTCTTTTGTTAAACTCTGCAGCCATGCCCCGTGTGGGCCTGTTCGAAATATACTCTATTATTATGTTTATTATGTTAATTGCTGCCACAATCTGCAGTGCTTACACAAAAGGACAGAGAATATTAATGGAGTCTTTGATAATTGACTAGGCTGGGTTTTGCCCTCCCACTTCTGAGATGTCTTGATGTACTCCTGGCGGTCATATCCCAACTAAATATGACAGTGGGACGGCGTCTGGAGGCTGTGTCCACACAGAGTACACAGGACTATGTGTATGTTGTGCGGTGAACATAGGAAAATGTGTTCAGATTAGCCCCACAGAGTTTCCGGAGCTGATCTACCATCATTCAATGTCATTTAAAATGTCCAAAAAGCCCGGGTGAGCTCACATCCAGCGTGCGGATGGTCGACTTCCTCACATATGACCTAGGATTTGTTATTCTTAGAGTAGCCAGGGCGGTATGGCAGATGAATACACTAAGGGCCTCATTACGACTCAGGCGGTAAGGGGTTTACGGCGGCGTAAACAGCGCCAACCCTTACCGCCTGATTCCGAGGTCCCTTAGCGCCATGGAGGTTTTAACACCTGCTTTTAGCAGGTGTTAAAATCCATGGCGCTAAGGGACCTTGATGTTAATTACGCCACCGTAATTTACGGTGGCGTAATTAACGCCTTCCCCACTCCCATTATGCCCTATGGGGCAAAAATGGGAATGGGGAAGGGTAAATGGGGATTGGGGACTTACCGCCCCGCCAACCTCGGAATGGGGCGGTAAGTCCGCAAACCACCATGGCGTAAACGTAGTTTACAGTATCCATACAATAGGGCTGAACAACTTCCAACCCTGGGTGAGCTCGCTCTCACTCCCCTCAACGGGTTTCAATTCATTCTCATTAGTAATTTATATTTCTTCATTAAGTAATCCACCATTCTTGTTATAATATTTCCAATATTTCAATTGTTTATTTATTCCTAACCAATCAGTGTTTCAAAATTATTGCCAATGCATTTCGGACATCCGTCCATCATCAGGGCTATCAACACTATTTGTTATCAATCAATGATATTCACAACACCATGACCCATTCCCAATGGTTCACCCAAACGTGAAATCGTAAAGTAAATGCATGCACATACCAGGTTGAAGTTGTGTTCCATCATGGCATTCACATCAATATATCAAGTCAAAAAAATACAAAAAGATACAAAAACATCCATTATAGATCATTGTTAAACCTCATTTCACAATATAATATCATAATATACCAAACGCTTTCTACCTGTTTGGCTTTTCGTCCCCAGAGTGTATGTTCACCTCTGTTGCCAGTATCCTTATCTAGCGCGTATCCTCTGAAACAGATATTTATATGTATGTATATAACTATTTCTTTATCTGTGGTCCCCCTCCTTCAGTATTCCCACTTAGCCTCTTCTTCCGTTGTGCTTACCTCTACTCTCCTGCTCTCCGTACGCGACAGCTATTCAAAAAAGAGCTGCCGCCACTCGTAATAGCATTTATCAACATTACTCATTTCCGCGCATGCGCGCTGCTGGGCGCGATGCCGTGATGCGTTTCACTAATCTCCTCCGCGCATGCGCGAATGTGTCTTTTCAACACTTCAGAAATCTTATACATATATCTGCTCGTATAACTGTCTGTCTACTTAAGTAAGTTTAACTCTAGGATTCACGGACTCTTTGATTATACAACAACTATTATTCGCTATGAATTCACTCCATTTATACTCGCATAAATAACTTAGATCATGGGGACCCCCGCTCATGCTGTGGTCCAATCATAGTGTCTCTATATTGTGCAGTGTGTGAATGTAAATATTAATTCTATATCAAACAGCTACCATTATAACCTTGATCACTTTTGTTGGAGAATCCCTAACCCTGGGATCAATACGTACTTACCAATAGGATGGAGTTCACTGTTAGGCAGCGGGACATACTGTGAACTCCAACGTTAGACACATTATTGCAATTGACTCCATTGTTAAGTAGTGATAAGCTGCCTTAAGTTCCACAGGGTATAAATTCCAGCATTTTTATCAGTCATGATTTTTCTTTACATTTAACAAATCTTTCTTATGTAGCACACATATTTTTCATCATAGAAAACACATAAAATTCAACTCCTCATTAATGCCCCCTGGTCTCAGGGAGTCAAGCCGGTCAATCCAAAACGATTCTCGTTGATTCAATCTTCTTCCCAAATCCTCATGTGCATTGTTCTGTCTAATAGCCTCCAAGACTTGAATCCTCATCTGGCTGATGTTATGCTTTCATTATGTTCCAATGTCTGGCTACTGCCGAATTCGGATTGTTATTTCAAATACACGATCTATGTTCGTTCCATCGCAACTTGCCAGGTCTCTTAGATTGTCCAACATAGTAGATGCCACAGGGACATTTGATACTGTATACTATGTTCGAAGTGTCACATGTTGCGTATCCCTTAAGTTTTATTTTTTCACCTGTACGAGGGTGATCAACTGTATCCCCTTTTATTATGAAATTACAGTTACTGCAATGCAAGCAGGGATAAGTTCCTTTTCTCAATATATCCATTGCTCTCTTTTCAGGTCTTGTTTTAACCAATCTATCTCTCAAGTTCGCACTCCTCTTATACGCAAAAGTTGGTAATTTTTAGTTGGCACTCCGTGAACCAACAACATTGTCAATTACATTACCTTGGAGAGTATTCTGGTGAAAGCTAAACAAAGCTTAAATGCACTGGGTGAGTATGAGGATGTAGCCTGGGGGTAGCGCGCATGTGAAGTCTGTCTCTGGGGCACAGGGTGAGTATGTGAGGAGGAGCTCTATGTGTGGTGTGCTATTGAGGGCCAGCTGTGGGGCACTAGATGAGTATGTGAGACAGTGACCTGGGGGTTTTGTGCCAGTGAGGAATGGCTATGGGCACTGGGGGAGTATGTGAGGATGAACTATGAGGGTAGTGTGCTTGTTAGGGCCTGCTGAGCGGTAACAGGTGTGAATGTGAAAAGTGACCTAAGGGTAGTGTCCTTGTGAGGACTACCTGTGGGGCACTAGATGAGTATATGATGATACCCAAGGGTAGTGTGCTTGTGAGGGCAGGTTGAGTATATGAGGACGAAAGCTGGGACTAGTGTGCTTGTGATGGCCAGTGTTGAGGCACAGGGTAAGTATAGATGATTTGGAGAAGATTATTTGGAGAGGGTACCATTCTGAGGCATAGAGCATGCTAGGATATGCCTGGGTGAGGAAAGAACGCAGAGTGTGTTATTGTGGTTATGGGGTCAAAGGGTTCCATCAAACTAGGTGAGTATATGACCTGAACAGAGGTATTTTTGTGAGAGCAGTTAACAGTGTTGTGAGGCACTGGGGGCGGGTATATGGACTTGGACTGTGGTACTTTGATGGTTCGGCCTAATGGCTGTAGACAAAGGGTTGTTACATTGAGCTGTGAATTGTTACTGTTCAGGTGAGAGCACAGAGTTGGGAGACAGTGGGGTGAGCATTAGCACATGGACGTAAGAGATGTAACCGCAGCGGCAAAGACTATAGCACAATGGGTGAATATGCAGATTTGGAGTTTTTAACGAGGCTTGAGGCGGGGAGTGAGTGCCAAACTGTGCTGGGGGACAACATGTCAATATAAGGAAGGTGGTATTTAAGGGGTGATGAGAGAAATACGTGTCCCTTTTGGATTATAAGTTTAGAAATAAGCATGTGCATGTGTTTTTTAAATATTTATTTTGCAAAATGCTAGCAATGTTTGTTGGCATGGAGATGTGTGCATGCAGGAGTCCAGAAGCTGAAATGCTGCTGTCAGATGGGCTGTGGAGAGACTAGAGTCAATGCTTTGGGCCCTGCCTGCTGTAAAAGGAAAGCTTCTGGCATGTGGGGTTACAGTTATCAATAATCAAAGCTCTTCCCACTGTAAGAAACACTGTACATGAAAGAAATAAGTAAAAACAAAGCAAATCATACTGCAAACAACATAGGGCCCACTTACAAATGTGATGGTGCAGTAAAAAAAAAGAAGTAGTGGTATTTCCATCACTACAACCATGTCTGGTGGTTACAGAATAACTTTGAAGTGGGTGATTTACTTTCAGCATGATGCTGGAGCTAAATCCTCCATTTAACGCAAACGATTTGCAGATTTACAGCGGCCAAATTAGCACTCATGGTAAATCTGCCAAAATCCAAACGGACTCCAAAAATGGGGACTAACACTGTCATACCACCACTCGCAATCCTGTAGTAAGCCCACAAGACTACGTGGCAGTAACAGTAACCTATTTGGCAGCAATTCAACAAATCTACTGCTAAATTACCACCAAACTCGAAATGAAGCCCATAGTCCCATAAGAAGCCCCAAAGAACTAAAGCATTTGTGTTTGTCTTACCAGGAGTGGGAGAAAGTAAGCTCATGCTGTGCTCCGTAGGGTTCAAAAGTGTTTCAACTCAAGGGCGAGTGCATGTCTGCAGGGCTGGGGCAGTGGAATGTTCTCTCTTACTAGTCTGACACGCGCCACAGCCTCACTCTCTCTGACCTGGCTGCTATCACTTGGGTGGGTTGTGTGGGCACATTGAGCACCAGGACAATCCATCGGCAGGTCTTACTTGACCTCTGCTCCAGAAAATAAACCCCAACGCAGTCCGACCTACAAGCATTATGAATGGGGCCACCTGTCAGTTTCTCAAAGGCTGCGTGTGATGGGATTCTATAAGAGAACGTTGAGATGCCATTGCGCGCACACTTATCCTTTAAGCAATATGCCCCGAGCGGCGGGGGCATTACCAAGTCGGGTAATGCCCTGGGGCCCATAGTTACTTAACAAAGGCCCCACGGCATTACCTAACTCGGTAATGCCCACGCCGCAAGGGGCATATTGCTATTAGTACCACGGCCTTCAAGATCTGCGAGACCGGGGTACTAAAAGCAGTTGTTCTGTCCCAAAAACGCAGTGGCGTTTTGGAACAGAAAAAGAATAAAAATAATACAGAGAAAATGGCTGCGGGGGAAGTGAAAATGTTCACAGCGCGTCTGCTCCTGAAAAAATAAAGAGAAGAAGGTAAGTGGGGTTGGGAGGGTGGGGGAGGGAGGATGAAGGGAGGGAGAAAAAAAATGTACCCGAGTCCCCGGCAGGGGACGATGGCAGCCTCCAGCCATTTGGAGGCTCAGAGCAGGGATGGCCCCGCGTCGAGCCTCCACACGGCTGGAGGCTGCCATCTTCCCCCGCCGGAAACAAAGCAGGCAGAAGGTAAGTAGGGTTGGGATGGCGGGGAGGTGGGAGGAAAGGGAATACACATTTAAAAAAACATACCCGAGTCCCCGGCGGGGACAATGGCAGCTTCTCAACCGTGTGGAGGCTCGGAGCAGGGATAGCCTCGCTTCGAGCCTTTTCATTGGCTGAGGGTCTGCCATGCCCCGCGCCGGGAACGGTGGCCGTGGAATCCCAGCCGAGTAACAACCCGGCGAGAGCCAATCAGAATGTGTTTTACATTCTGCTTGACTCTCACCGGGTACTAATAGAACGTATGTTCCACCTCCCACATAACCTGACCGGTAATAAAACCATATAACATTTTACACAGACTACTCTTTAAGAATATAAATACATAAGAAAATTGACTGAAGATAGTTCTGGAAAAAACAAAGAAAATGAAACTTTACAAGTACTAAACAAATGATCACATACTGAACAATATGGAAATTACATGCAGGAAGTTCATAAGTGATACGTGCCTATTGCGTATCAAATATACAACAAAAGCAAAAATAATAAGTGCATGTTGAATATACAGAAATAAATTTTAAGCCCAACTATAAATCATATAATCATCTAACTTAGCAGGCCTCCATCTCAGCTGTCCTGTCGCACCTCCCCCGCACCCATTTCCACCACCAACATTCTCCCCCATGGCATCATTATCATGATTCTGATCCCCCCCGCCCAGATTTCCATCCTGCACACCACTTGGTTCATCACCAACCGGATCACCATGGGAAGTACTTTCCACCCCCACAAGTTCCCCAACAGAACCTACTTGCCTTTCCATATACCACTCACCACCCACCACATCCTCATGTCTCTCTCCAGAAACACATTTCCTTAATTCAGGGTGCCTCACTACAGCCACTGAGCCCATGCTCCAACGCCTCCCACCACTGGTAACAAAGTGTCTCTTGCCCACTTTTACTACCTCAATAGGTTCAAAGAAATGAGACCAGCCTTTCGATACACTGGAGGGTTTCTTCACCCTCACTACATCACCCTCTCTCACACGACTCCCTTCAATCACACACTCATCCAACTCCTGATTTCCTGCATCCGCCAACCAATACAGATATAACTCAGATCACATATCCCTACCCCTCATCTTTTCAAATGGAGTAACACCTCGCAATACATGTGGAGTATCCCTGAATGCCCTCATCTCACACACACAAACCCTGCAATCCAAGCTGTTGGCTTGAGTTAACTGAATCATCTCCGTAATTATTTCATTTGTGCATTCCACGAGACCGTTAGCCTTAAGATTGTACAAAGCATTACAGTCTAGAAATGTATGCATTTCATGTGACACCAGCTGGATACCATTATCCGAAATGATAACCTGTTGATACCTTTCCCTAGTAAAAAGCTTCTCAAGATAATCAATCACACTTTTGTCGTAACATTCTCCACAAACTACACCTCAAACCACCTAGACGTATAATCCACCAAATCTATTTTCCTTCCCCAACAAACTCATAGGACCCATAAAATCAATCGCCACCTTCTCCCATGATTGCTCAGGGACATCCACACACCCCAACTCCACCTTTGGAGTCTTTAATGACTTGTCACTCACACTACATTGAATACATGCCCCTACCTCTGCATCAACTCCTGCATCCATCCCTGACCACCAAACCTTGGCCCTCAACCTCCGCTTGGTCAAACTCTTTCCCAGTAGAAAATAAATGCCCAAGCAGCTTATGATCGCTCCTAATGATACAGGATAAGCCCCAAACATGCATCTTAAAGTATTTGGAGACCCAGTAGTATGCAAGACTCTCACGCTCAATTGTAGAATATCTTATCTCCGTCTCAATCAGTACTTTCTATGCAAATGCCACAGGCACCTTCACCCCTTCCTTGTTTGTCTAAGAACCGCTCCCAAACCAAGCGCACATGTATCCACCATTATAACGGTTGCAGCTGCAGGATCAAATCTGTGCAATGTTGGCTTAATTGGCTATCTCTTCCTTCATCCTCCTGAACACCACCTCTTCCTCAGACACCCTACACAGAATCATTCCTCACATTCAACAGGTCTTGTAAACCAGCATATTCCTCTAAAATATTCTCCACAAATTTAGCATAGTTTTAGAGCAAACCCAAGAGTGATCTCAATTTATCTGATGGAGATTTGACCTTTAAAATAGCATCTACCATTTCCTGCAAAGTTTCCAGCCTGTTGCCAGTACGCTTATGTCCCAAATACGACACATGCCGTACCCTAAATTGACATTTCTCATTTCTAGCTGTCAATCTCGCTCTTTCCAACCTCCTCAAAATCTCATACACCCTTGCATCATGCTCTGACTCGCTTACTGCACTAATGAAAATATCATCCTGGAAACATCTTACCCCAGGAACATCCCCCAGCAGATTTTCCATTACCTTCTGAAATACAGCAGACGTTGACGCCAACCCAAATGGCATCCTTTTAAATGAGTATGCACCCACTGGTGTTATGAACGCTGTCAACCCTCTAGACACATGATACAATTCTACCTGGTGGTAAGCGAACAAGAGATCAAGCATGCTGTACCACTCTGCCTCCTCCATGGTGGATAACATTTCATTACGTTTAGGCCTGGGGTGCCAATTGACCCAGATGTTTCGATTCAAGTCCCTTAGATCCACCCACAATCTGATTCGGCCATCCAGATGCTGCATCACCACAATAGGAGATAACCACTCACTGAGTTCTATAATATCCTGATCACATAACCCACGCAACTCCATCCTCACTTTCTCCCTCACAGCCAACCACAAGTTCCTAACCTTATGCACACAAGGCACATCACTAGTAACCAACTGGATATTATGGCAATAACCCTGTAACTTCCCAATACCTTTCCAAAATACATTCCAGAATATTGTTCCAACCTCTGATGCAAACCTCTGCGACCTATTCTTCCCCACCATCCCCACTTGCAAAATCTTTCAGGATGTAACTCCAAACCTAGTTTGCCAAACCTATTTTGCACTGTGTGCAATATTACTCCAGACAAAACCAAAAGTATCAATCGTACCAGCCCATACGCTTTTGGCCAGATAACACTCCTGTGCGAAGTATGATTCCTGTCACCCCAAATATACTTATGCTTCACCTCCGGGATGATGGTGTAAGTTGAACCAGAATCCGCGAATGCCTTAACAGTACAACCCACCACCACAATCTCCACTCCAGGGGGAACATATTCACCATCCTCATCATCCTCCACCTCACCAACAACGTGGACAATCTTATTAGACCACCCTACCTCCTCTTCTTCAACATATCTGATATTTATGTCTGTCTACAATACTTTGTTGTTTGACTTAGTTAATCTGACAAAATGCCCCATCTTCCCACATTTCCTACACTTGACCCTCATGGCAGGGCACTCCATGGGATTCATTGCATGTTTTTCAAAACCGTACCTCGGAGACTGCCCTTGTGCAAATCTTGATTACCTTGTGCAGCCACCCCAATTTTACTGTTTTTCTTGAACACACAAACCTTATTTTCTTCACCGCCTGACTCTTTGTCACTCTTGATATCTGTGACCACCTGTACACTTTCCTTGCCATTTCTAGAATTAACTTCCTTCAATCCCTTACTTCTTATCTCCATAATCCTGGCAATGGACAATGGGGGTCATTACGACCCAGGCGCCAATTGCGCCAACATTACCACAATGGTGTAAACTACGTTTACACCATGGTGGATGGCGGATTTACCGCCCCATTCCAAGGTGAGTGGGGCGGTAAATCCCCATTTCCCATTTTCCCTTCCCCATTCCCATTTTTGCCCCATAGGGCATAATGTGAGTGGGGAAGGCGCTAATTACGCCACCGTAAATTACGGTGGCGTAATTAGCATCATGGCAGGTTAGCGCCATGGATTTTAACGGCTGCTAAAAGCAGCCGTTAAAATCAGAATCAGGCGTTAAGGGTTAACGACGGCGTTAACCCTTAACGCCTGGGTCGTAATGAGGCCCAATGTTTCCTGCAAAGGAGGATTTTTTGGTTGCCACAAACATTACTGAATTTTGGGATGTGTGCATCATGAACTGATCTCAAAAATATTCATCTTCCCTCCTTGTAAATTCACACAATGCCAACAGACCCCTCAAATCAGCATCAAACTAATCCACTGATTCGCCAACCCCTTGTTTCCTTGAATGAAATGTAGGGGCCTCATTACGGGTTTGGAGCTAGCTATGCCGTTAATAAGGAGATGGCTGCCTCCAAACTTGGGTCTGGGTCCGTGGTCCTTGAATGGGGAAATACCAGGCCATTCCGACCTTGGAGGGCCCGGTACTTCCCCATTCAGGGAACACGGACTCGGACCATCCCCATTCCCATTGAGGCCCCATAGGCCTCAATGGGAATGGGGAGCGTGCTAACAATGGGCCAGTTAATGACGTCTGACCAGATATCCTGAGCGGGTCCCGCGAGGGGACCTCGTAATGAGGCGGTACAGGGTTAATGGCACTGGTGCCTTTACCGGTGCCGTTAACCCCTTACTGCCTCACTTGTAATGAGGCCCTATATCTTTCCAGCACCAGATTAATCTGTTTGCCAAATTCTGCCTCCAATTTTTTCATAGCTTTTCCATACAAACCACCCCCATCCCCTCTCACCCCTTCGCCCTTTCATCATCCAGTAACTTTTTTATTATCCTTACAGATTCCGCCCCAAAAAACGCACATGGGTTGAAAATGTACACTCTTCAGAAAATCTTTCCATCAGAAGTAACAAAATAAAATGTGAATAAATCCTTCCGGTCTTCCCAAAGAACCAGTGGTTCCCTAGGGTGGCCAAAAACCTAGGTGGTGTTTCCAGGTTTTGCATTGTCTCACACTTAAGTCAATAAAGAATAAGACACTACTTCTTGAAGCAGGATCGACCTCCCACTGTCTTACATTGTACTTCTTGCTTCAAACAGGAATGATCACCACGCCTACAGGCCTCAGCAACCTCTCACTACCATTTTCCAGCACACTCAACCAATATATTGCTGCAGCAATGACTGCTCCACCGTAGGCACCTTCCCTCTTTTTTTTTATAACCTAGAAGTACTGCGATGAAAATCTGCAGCAGGAGTAATGCAAATACAAAATACTGTGACATGTAAGAAGACAGCTGTGGATTGAGGACACGTTCTGATGAGCCCTCAATTAAGACTTGAGACAGGAGCAGATGTTGTGTGGCCCCCAAAGCAATGACTAAAATGCTGGATGGCCCTCCCTCTCCATTTCAGGGCTAATTCACTCTTCTCCAAGTGAGGCTTCCAAGAGCTTGAGAAAGAAAGCACGCTCATAAATAGTCCATGTTCTTGATAACTTCCACCTGAGACCCTCCTATCGCCATTTTAAGCAGAAGTATATATTTCTTCCCCATGACCGTCGACTGGGATTTGGAGCCGTTTATGTCAAGGCCCTTTTTTGGATAGTACCTCAAAGCTGCCCATCAGAATGATAAAACCTTTCTCTGTGTTAAATAAAAAATAATACTATTTTCCTTTGAATAATCTCAAGGCACCATGAAGCACTAGGACACAGTGTTGATTTTAAAACGCTCAAAGAGAGACTGGTTTATTATGACAGATGCAGCTTTGCTCAGGTGGTGTATATACACCGTCTGAGCCCTCTCTCTCCGTCTCTGCTCCCCTTCCATTCATAAAAGGGGTAGATATACAATTTACAACCTAGATTACATTACAACAGCCATTGACTTAGTGCTAAAATTGAACTGCAGCCTAAGTCTCACATTTCCTTCGACAGCAGCTTCTGGCTAACTTAACACTTACGTGCTCTCAACGCAGGCCCAACAGCTGTAACCTACCAACGGCAGTTTGTGTGTGTGTTTGCAGGCTAATGCTATTTAAAACATGTTCACAGTTAACTGTTTCAGAAGCAAATGTATGTTAAACACTTGCAAAGCCTACAATTTTAATACATATTGCTAACAATCCTTTTTTAACATAATTCTCCAACTGTACCCATTTCCTCAATTAACCTAATCTTCCTTATCTATAGCTAGCATCTCTCTAAACACATTCTCTTGTATAGAAGCATTTGAGGTGTGTCTTGAATTCACTTGTGATCTGAGACATAAGGCTAATGCATGGCACAAGGCAGGCACACAATTAATACAGAAACAAATAAAAAGAAACATAGCTAATAGAACAAAAATAACAGAAAATAGTTTCCACCCAAATGTAGCTGTTAAGGGCCATAAAGATCCACTGATGTCTTGTGTACCCGGGGGGAAATGTGCCTGACATGCAATGCCCTGGAGATTATTAATGGCATGCCACACTGATGGTTAGGAGTCAGGCATAAATTAACAGCATTTTCTTCCAAAATCAAATCGAGTGCTGCCCTGTTCTGTAATGCTACAAGGCGTACAGCTCAATAGTGATATTAATAGGGGCATCTGATGTTTCATGTATAGTGGCTTCTAGCAGTCGTGACAATCTGCTTACATCTCTGGAATTATCATAAGGGCCATACCATGGAACGATTGCTTTAAGGATATCTCCCATAATTTGTGGTCCAGTATCATCATGTACTACATAACACTTTTGCTGTGGGAGAGAAGACCAATTGCTATCTTTCACTGTCATAGCAGGAAGCACAACCCCCACATGACATGGCACTGCCCAGTTAGAAGGTAACCAAGAGTACTCATTAGTAGCGCAAATAAAATACACTAATTCCCCCATATAGAGAGAGTCTTGGATGACCTTAGCTGGCAGGTACAATGGGCCTCATTATGAGTTTGCCGGAAAAAAAGAAAATGACCTACATGCCGGTGCTACCGTGTCCGTGTAGCACTGCTGCTGGAATCCACGGTAGATTCTGAGTCAGCGTACACGCACATTACGGCATGATGGTAACGGTAGCACCAGCATACCGCTAATAGCCCCCAAACCCTCAATACCGGCATCCACGATGCTGCAGGCACCGACACCAATGATGCCGTTATTACCGGTATGCT
Source organism: Ambystoma mexicanum (assembly GCF_040938575.1). NCBI lineage: Eukaryota > Metazoa > Chordata > Amphibia > Caudata > Ambystomatidae > Ambystoma > Ambystoma mexicanum. Next base: position 1,112,113,540 of record NC_090925.1, read on the forward strand.
GATGCCGGTAATACCGGCACCGGAAGCAACATCATCATGCCGGAACGGGAAATGCACCGGTGGCCATCTTTAAAAATGTAATCCATTGCAATCCTCAATCTACAGCAGTCCAACAGGAGAACTGAGTAGGCAGCAAGAATCCTGCGGAACATGTCATCCAGGCAAGGCACCGTCCGTCGCCGGAAACCAAGATTCAGCGACATTGAGCTCAACATGTTGGCAGACACACTCGTCGAACATGCAGACGTGGTCTTCTGTGCTGACCTACGGTGGCCAGCCCAACTACGAAAGAAAGCCATATGGGAGGCGGTGGCCCGCAAGGTGTCGGCAGTGGTAACAACACTGCGGACTGTCTGCAATTGCCGCAAGCCCTGGGATGATCTTCGTCTGTGGGTCCGAAACCTCCTTGCTGCAGAGTACAGCCAGGGCCTGGCCACAGGAGGCGGACCACCATCGCCCCTCAAATTGACATCCTGGGAGGAGACCTGTAGCACCGTCATCCATATGGAAAGAATCGAGGGTGTCGGAAATGCAGAGATCGGAGCTCCAAAAACAGATAATGGTAGTGAGTGTCCCTTACCGTAATCCCAAATGTACACCACGCACCTTCATCCCCAATGCCAATGGCGAAGTCCAGTAGCCAAGTAGGTGGCGCCAGATTACTGCTGCATTTGCACCCAAAAAAGCCACCACCCACACAACTGCAATATACCTGCCATGAACATATTCAACAAACCCCACTGACACACCCCACAAGCATAGTAAACATGAATGCATCAACATACTCAATGGGAGCACATCAGTCCCACAATGAAACACCACATGCCATACAGCCCCTGTGGCATGGCCACAACTCGCAAGCCACTACACACCTGTACACTGCATCCCCCCCATTCTTGTGTGCACCATGCCAGTCCCTCCAACATGTCCATGAGAATGCGCATGACTCGGAATGCACTAGCATCAATGTATGTCAGATGAATGCACACCCATAACTAAAATCCTGCCTCACTGTCCCCCAAAGGCACAGGAACAGACACAGACAGTGAGGGGGAGCATGCCACAACTCCCCGGAGAGCTGATGCATGTCGCCGCTGCGGCGAAGACGCCTCCTCCAGCCAGGAGCCATCTACCTCCACAGCAAGACAGAAGTGTGGCACTACATCCACGCACACCTCCCCGCCAACAGGAAACACAAGCTGCCCATCAGATCAGCCACCATCAACCTCCAGCAAGGCCCCCCGGCACACATCCACTCTTGCCAGCAAAGCCCCCCTGACAAACATCCACCGCTGCCAGCAATGCCCCCCGGGAAACATCCACGGCTGCCGGCGATGCCCCCCGGCAAACATGCACTGCTGCCGGCGATGCCCCCTGGCAAACATCTACACCTGGGCCACAGGAATCACTGCAAGTGGAAGAGCCGGAATCCCTGGTGGCCTGTGAGCAGGAGGAGGCACTATCTACAGTGCAGAGTGAGCAGGGTGAGGCGGCTCAATCAGCACTGCACAGTGAGGAGGAGGAGGCAGCGTCCCCAGGCCACAGCCGGCATGAGGAGGCCGATTCAACGCCATTAAGGCGGGCAAGCACAGGTGCCACACCTGAAGAAGCCTCTGGTGCACACGGCGCAGTGAAGGCCAGTGGCCCCGACACCCACAGTGACAACATTGGGTTCAGCCCCATAAGCCCTCACAGTCCACCTCCCCTGCCAGTACCTGGTCTACAGGACATCAGGTACCTCGAGGGGCAACCGTATGCATGGAAGGGTGCCAGAAGGCAATGCAGGCCCTTGTGACACAGTATGTGTCAGATGCAGAACAGACACGCCAGGAAATGCAGGAATCCATGCAAGACATGACAAGGATGGTCAGCAGAGCCATCTACCGCGTTGCCAGGCATGTGCGGGAACGCAATGATGTGATGTCTGCCAAGGCCCAGGCCATCACACAGTTGGCAACTGCCATAGCGGAACAGCGCAAGGTCACCACAACCCCACAACCTGGCCCTTCCACCAGCACAACACCAGCCAGTTCGACCCAAACAAGCCATGTGCGTCGCTCACAGTGACTCGGTTCATCGCACAGACGCTGAAATCCCTCCTCCAAAAAGGTGGCGTGAATAGGACAAGTCACTAGTGCATGTGGGGATGGATTAGTTGTGAAGGCGTTGTGGGGGTAGTGGGGGAGGGGATGTTTGGGTATTGGGTATGGGGGTAGTGGGTGAAGGGGTGTTGGGGTATTGGGTGTGGGGGTAATGGGGAAGGGAGTGTTGGGGTATTGGATGTGGAGGTGGTGGGGAAGGGGTTGTGGGGTCAATTTAAGGGAACAGTAGTGGTAGGTAGTAATTCACATTTGTAAATAGTTATACATTCTGCAATACAGCTGGTGTTTAAAAGAAAAACACATGACTGGACATTGCTTCTTGAGTGTGTGTCTATTTAATTGTTTAGTGCTCAGTGCCCAGTGTGACCCATGCCCAGTGCCTTCTCTTTTCCAATCCATCAGAAGTACTGGCCAATTAAATCTTGCTGTATCGCACATCCTTCATTTACATTGTGCCGCTGGGGAATTCCACCATCTTCCTCATCATCATCATCATCCTCAGGTGGCATCATGTCCATGTCAGAGGGCAGGGGGACGTTGCGCCGGATCGCATGTTGTGTAGCATGGCACATACCAACACAATTCTTCCCACCTTGTCAGGCTTGTATATGAGGGACCCTTGCCCCACCGACCTGCTGAGGCAGCGGAACCGGCCATTCAACAGGCCAAATGTCTGCTCAATGGTGACACGAGTACGTACGTGTGCACGGTTGTAGTCCTCTTCGTGCCTGTTCACTGGTTGCCTGATGGGGGTCATGAGCAAGCCCTCAGGGGATACCCGACATCACCTGCATGGGAAGAAGAGTATGGATACTTGTGGTTATTTTGCTAATCCCATGTTAGCACTGCCTGTACAGTGTTCATGATCAAGAGCTACTAAGGATACATTACTGTACATGACTGTTAGGCAGAATCCTATACAGTGCCCTTAGGGACCACTGCACAGAGTGAAGACTACAAGTGGTAATACAAGTTCACCTTTGGTACACGCCCATACTACACAAAAAGAGTGGTAGCAGTGACTGAGCAGCCAGACTTATCTCAAGAGCAAATGAGCAGTAGTAGAGATTACACAAAGGACTACAATTACTGCGACTCAAGCAAAACACTGACTCAAGGTTTCTGGTTAAAAAATATAAGTACATTTATTTTTAAACCATCTGTTCACAAAACACTTCACTTCTAGTAAAATAAAACCACACTTCAAATACACTACACACAACCAATTCCCCTTGTGCAGAACAATTCAAGGTAAGTACCTTAGGATTTGACAGATCGGTGTTATAAAACAAAGACGTTACCGGGAGTACATATGCTACCACTTTTTGAAAGTAATGACAGTTCAGTCTTACTAAAGATACGCGTACCCGCGGGAAGCAATGTAACCGTAGTCAAACACACTTATCACATGGATTAACACAAGAGAGTTGGGGATACAAATCATAGGCAATACTTTTGTCAAGGCAGAGAGAATCAGAGGGCACCTTCTAACACGAAGATAAAAGTCAATAGGCGTGCGCCAGTGTCAAGTGGAACAGGGTCCCTGTTGCCGAGGATCACACAGTTCGAACAGTTCACGATTCAAGATTGCCAGGAGTACTTAGATATTGTCAGAAGAGGAGGCAAAAGTTATAAGAGGGAAGGAAAAAAAGGACAAGCCTTTGGTGAGGAAGAAGGGTTCACCCCAATTCCTCCAAGTCTGACACAGTACATTATTTGTTGAAGAACGCTGGTGCCACGGCAGTTGTTCCTGGTAGTTTCCTGCAGACTCATGGTTCCTGGAGCTTTAGTCGTGGAGACAAGAAGGAGGACGTCTGGAGTGATCTGCACTACCCAGGGATGAGGCTAGCAGCAGCGATGGTGAATAAAAGGTGTGCTCCTTTAAAAACAGGAGAGGCTCTTCAGATGGCTATCCGGACCACTACAGCAGTGTGCAGCGATTTTGACCATGAAGAGGATCCTCTGGCTGTGGAAGATGAGCTGGTTGACCCCACAAGGCTCAAGGGAAGAAGACTCCGGACTGGATCAGGTTTATGGTCATTGAAAGGTATTTAGCTTAGGACTGCAGCAGGGCTTCACCGGGACTCGGGGGTGCAGCAGCCGTCTTCTTCTCTGCTTCTCTTCGGTTCGTTGCAGTTCCAGTGGCACCTCTGACTTCCAACCCAAGAGTCCTGCCTTTTATGCGAAAATCCCCCATTCACACAGCCTGGCTGTCAATCACTCAGCAGGGGGCGTTGTCCGGCCCAGACAACCACCTCAGCCAATCAATACAAAGTGCAACTTGGGTCTTCAAGGAGACCCTGTTCAGGGGGTGACTACACCCCTCCCTCACATTCAGTCCACCTAGACACCCAGGCGCCAAAGGAAGGCTTCTTCATAGAAGCCCGCCAAAAGACGGTGAACAAAGAAGGCAAACCTGGTTTGCCGCGCAAAGTAAAACACAAGAAGGACTTTAACAAAAGGAAATGGTGACTAAACCCGACCAGAGCCAAAAATAAAAAGTATTTGGGCAAGCAGGTTTATGTTCGAGGCTAATACAATAGCCTGGAACAGTACCACGTTTATATAGTATAATCGCGGTAGAAAAGTTAGGGTAGATACCACTGCCACCAGCCAAGTCAATATTGTTAAAAGAGCAAAACAAAGCTCAGAGAGGCACAGACAAAAAGGGGTAGGAATTAACCCTTTCCAATACTCCATAAAAGATGGGGTGTACTGGGTCTGTAGTTTAAAGTGACTAAATAAAGTTAATGGCAACTTTACAGGTTTCTGGGGGACAGTAGTCAGCCCCAGAAAAATGGAGTCGCTGGGAAGTCTCAAAAACAACCCTGTGTCACTGCAATGAAGGTGCTGTGTAACACACACAAAAACTGGGGCTCATGGAGTGGTGTGGCTCCAGAGCCCAAGATCACACAAAAGGTAGAAATACACAAGGCAAAACACATGTAAGAGGGGAGAAAAGGCTCACACTCTTACCAGGTGGAAAAGAATAAACCCCAGAAATCCAGCAAAGCTGTTGAGGGACTCACTAGCTGAGGGAAATTAGCCATAAAATGAGAATTCTCCCCAACAATGACATGTCCAATTTTCAATGAGCTAGGTAAGTGTACTTAGGGTTGACCCATGGGTGGGTGGATGATTGCAATTGCAGTTCCAAGAACCATTCAATGTGAACCTGCACTCTCAAATATCAATTCCAAATGTCCATGATGGGCTCAATTTCATTGATGTGTTACCAATGGAAATGGACTGTGCATGTACAGTGGATAATCACACATTGGCCTAATTGACTTCATGTCACAAAGTGATATTCCCAGTAGGCATTCTACTTATGCATGTCTCCATTTACATGTCCTTAGACACCATCCCCCATTTGAATAGGTTAGATTTACATTGCTGGTATGAGCCACGGGTGAAGTGTTTCATTTCTGTGATATGGCTGGGTGGTGTTTGGCATGGTGGAACAAAAGTACTTTGGATGAGTCCTGCTCCTCTCAAACATATCTTGGTGGTAGTCAATGATAGCAGGTTGTAATCTTCTTCATACTTGACCCATTGTACTTGGAGGTGTTCCTTAAGGTGACATGACAGGCATACAGATCTGTGGTGTACCTGTGGACTGAGTGCAGTGACTCATATTATTCAGTCTGGCAAGGCAGCATGACTCATGATTCCTCTGCTGAGATCATGTAATTCATGCATTGTCACTACAGGGTGGTGCATTGTGGTACATGTGGGTCATGTTTTCTGATGTTCCTGATACATGTGCTGGTGTGTGCAATGTGTCTGTTCATTGCATGTGCACACAGCTGTGTAGGCCTTGCACATCGTCAAGCATTGGCTGTGATGCACATCCTGTTTAATTTACTAAGGTCACAGTTGGAGTCACCCAGGACGCCGTGTGTGGTCTTCTTCCATTCTATTGTGTGTGGTTGTTGTTGTGCTGGTTTAGAATGTGGAGGTTGCTAGTTCTGATTCCTCATCCGACTTTGCCTTCTATTGCCCGACCCAGTGCCTGGTAATGTTTACGCCTATTTGCAGGAGTGATGATGGATTAATGCATGCTGTGTGCACTTGTGCTCCTCATGCATGCAATCCTATACTATGCTCCAACACCCCTCATGTCCAGGCCTGTAGACACGTTCACTATGCTTGGGAATCCCCCACTCAACACCCCGCTTGGCCCTCTTGGTAGACTCAGCCAGCAGCCAGGTACGTTCTGCAGCGTCTCGTGCCATGTAGCGGGGAAGCGTGGAGTTGCGCAGCACCATGGCGTCATGCTTGAAGCCAGGGATCTTGCACAGCAATGAGTGTTGATTTTGCATGCATCGCACACCATCTGTACATTGAGGGAATGGTACCGCTTCCTGTTGCTGTACACTACCTCCACAGCATGCCGGACAACCAGCTCCACATGTGTGCAGTCGAGGGCACCGATTACATTTGGCATGCCTGCCAGTGCTTAGAATGCTATTTTTGCTGCATTCACCTCCTCCGCAGTCCATGGTAACTTGATGTGGTTGCTTGCGTGTTTCAGGAGTGCATCTGTCACCTGCGTCAGCACATGGGAGAAACAGGGTTGTGAGATTCCATGCAGCTGCCCCACTGTGTGCTGGTATGTGCCTGTGGCTAAGAAGTGTAGCACAGACACTACCTTCAGCAAGGGGGGGATGGCTGTCCGGATATTGATCAGGTCATCATGAATGGGGTCCACTATTGTGGTGATGATGTCCCTGTCCAGCCGGTACAGGATGTGGATCTGACCAGGGGTTAGGTTGAATGGGCTGGCCCTTAGATGAGGGATTGGTGGCTGCCTGCGGGGTGCAACTGCCTGTACAATGGGTATGTTCTGGCCCATTCTCACCCTCCTTCTCCTCCTGCGCCTCTGCTGTATTCTGTGCCTCCACAATGAGTAGCAGTGCAGGCATGTCCTCCAGCTCGAGTACTGCAAGTGCTAATGGTAGCATTGTGGATTTGGGAGAGGTGTGGCTTGTGGGAGTGCTCCTTTTGTGCTGTGCCAGAATCCATTGCCTCCACATGTGCTCATTGTGTGCACCTGTGGCAGGTTTCTACACACCTGATTCCTGTTAACACCTGCACCACGATGCCGGTGATAAATGCATCATTGAATTCCTTATTACAGGCATGTCCATTCCGGTAATTGCATGTCTGTGCACCTCTTAATGTGCACTTAACTGCGGCATGCCGGTGTCACTGGCACGGCTGCTGCTCGACGCTCATACCGGCAAGGGTGAGGCTGGTCACGACGGGTCCCTGTCGATGCTGCCAACACCGGCATCGCGGCTCCTAATACTCCGGTCCGGTAAACGATGCTGGTACTACCGTACCGGCATCGATTTTACCGAACCGGCAACCTTGTAATGAGGCCCAATGTATAGGTACAGTTCAAGGTAGAGCCCATATCCCTTGTACCATTGCTGGAGAGGCACACACTGCCTAAAACAGCATTGTTTCTTATATGGAGAGTGGGTGCATGGGAAGGCAGTTGAGAGGCTTGATTGCTGTAGGTTGGCACCTTTATAAGAAAATACCATTTCTGCCATTCCCTTGGAAATAGGTCAGTTAATGGGAAAACTCCATTAAGCATAGTGACACCCTCACACGCCTCCTTTTTAAGAAGATTCCCATTAATATCTGATATGGGATTTCTGGCAAGTTATGCTTGCTGCCACCTATTTTTGCATGTATGCTAACAAAAGGAGGTCCTCTCCTAGCCACAGCTAAATGCAGCACATAACATGAGATGGAGAATGGTTGTGGGAGCAGCTGCAATGGTAGGCCTTCATCAGCATAGGCTGGGTAATTCAGACAGATATAACAATTGCTTCTGTTGATGATTTCATGTGTGTTATGTAGCAGTGAAACAAAAGTATTTTTCTCCATACATTTCTCCCTGTGATATTGTTGCACTGTGGATAAAGTAGGCATGGCAATAGCGGTATTGGAGACAGCTGGATACACAAGATATTCTACCAATAACCACCCCCCCCAATAACACATAGTGTAATGAAAATCAACATAACATAAATAAAAGTCTTGGTCGTATACCACTTATTCTTTCTTTCCTCATTGGATGAACAGTTATGAAGTGTTATGGGTGATATAACGGTATTCTCTTGATGTGGCATATTGTATTTCTTCAACCAGGTAAAAGGTAAGGCAAAGGAGCAGGCTGCAATAACACTGCAATTTTATGGAGCATCTTTTTCTTCTCTATCTCACCCCTTATATAGGCAAAAAGATGGTGGGCTCGCTACCTGCCCGCTATTCTTCAGGAACAACATTCTTATTCACTGTTTGTGGTTCTGCTTAAAGTTTCCTCAGTTTCAAGGTGTATCTTCTTTCTTCTGGTGGTGCACTAATGTCCTCAGGCATACTGCTTTTGCAAAGGTCAATAGTCTCACCACTGAGAGGGGGCTTTTGGGTCTCCTTACCAGAAAATGTTCTATCCACAAGGGCAGGTAATAGTGAGCAAGGTGCAAGCTTCACGTGAATGGTGTGGATCCAGATTTTATGGCCATTGCACTTCATACTAATCTGAGTGGTCAGCAGCACCTGTGCTGGGCCCTTCAATCTGGGTTGCAAGCCAGATTTTTGCTGGAAGTTCTACACAAAAATCTAGTGGCCCGTTTGAATGGCCCCTCCAGCCGGTGTGGCAATTTGTCAGTGACCTGTTTGCGAAGAACAGATAATGTTTGAGTCAGCTCCTTTCAGTAATCTATAAACAAAGGGTAAGGTACAGTATGTAAACGCTTTTGATTTGACCCCACACATTAGCTGGTCGGCCCATGACTAATTCGTAACAAGTTAATCCAATACCTGAATGCACAATATTTCTCATTTAGAACAATACTAACGGAAGTGCATCTACTCATCCTAGGATGGGACTGGTGCAGATTTTTGCCAGTTTATTTTTTAAAGTAGAATGTATTCTCTCTACAAATCCAGCTACTTGTGGATGGTATTTGGCATGAAATGTTTGCCTGATACGTAATGCCTCACATACCAAATCCATAGTGGTATTTGATATGTAAGGCCATTTTTAATGGGAATGTTTCTACCCATTTGCTGAACATACACACTACTTAGTAATGCAGATGTTATTTCTTGACATGGAGGCAATTCAATTAAGTCCATTTGCAGGGCTTCAAAAGGGAACTCTGGAGGTATTACGTGCATTATAAATAAGCTATCATATATCATATCACACACAAGGATACTAAGGTTGAGTGATAAAAAAGAACAGTCATTTGCAAACATTGCTTGGAATGGACAGGGCACTAGAAACATATTTTAATAAGGACAATTAACAACGAAGCATCTCTTGTTTGTCTTAGTTAGGCCTATGTTCTGTTCTATCCTATAGTTTCTGTTTTTGTGTATTGGTTTGTCACTTTATCGTGGAAAACATCTCACACGTTAAGTGATCGCCTCAGACATAAGTGCATCCTGCATATCCAAAATCTAAGCCCATCAGGTTGGACTCAGCCCTTCATCCATCCAAGAGCAATACATTGAAGCCATTAAATATGGAAATAATTAGTATTATAACAGTAGTGGGTGGTGCACATGGGGTGCAGGGCGCCACCCTCTCACTTTCGATGACCATCAGAGTCCCAAAATAATGTAATTCCTCTCACTTAAGGAGTACATTTCTTTCTGACGCTTTGCTCCATAATGCATCTGGAGTTTATGTGCATTCATTTTGCATTTGAGAAGAAGGTACACATGTATAGATTCCTCACAAATGCAAAGACTTGTGGATCCCCGCCATTCTGCACAGTGACAAGCATACCTCTCTGCTTTCACATTCCTCTTGATCTATTATTTTGCAATATTCCTCTGTTTCTTTGTTAGGTTCGCTGCTGTTTTCCACCAATGAAACTCAACTTTTCTATTGGTAGCCGGATTGCGAGCCTACAATATTTCTTTCAAGATGCTGCCACATCCTTTATCATCCCAATTGGGTGTTCCCATTTCACTTCCAGGACGTCACTGCTTTCTACTGTTCAGTAGAAAGCAGTGACGTCCCACACCTCATCCCCATCCTCCTTTTCCCCTTCAACACCTGTTTCTTCTCTCTCTCTCCTCTTATGTAATTTCCTCTCTCATTGGGCCGGGAGGACAGCTCCGAGGCAATGCGTTTATCTTGGAAGCAAGCCAACACAGAGCAAAACAGGTTTGTAGAGACTGCTCGCCGGTAATGAGCACGTTATAAAAGATGAATTAATGAATTGCCACCACCAAACTGTCTTCCATCCCATCATCTCACAGTCTATCAAGAAACTAACAACTCTGACCTGCCCTTACCCCTCCCTTCTCTTCAGCCTCTCTCTTATATCCTGGACCGCGCCTGCCTGCTCCAAGACTGCTACCTTTATTACCCATCCTCAAAAAGCACTCTGCTGACCCTGCTTACCTTGCCAACTATCACCTGTCTCTCACTCTCACTGCTACTCAAAACTCATCGGCTGCATAGGGTTCAATCTGCATAGGGTTTACATCTGCAACTTAGCTCTGGACTGGATTGCCTCCTGTCTATATAACTGGTCCCCCTCCATCTACTGAAATATTGGAATCTCCACCCCCACTTTCCTTCCCATGGGTTTTTTCAAGGGTTGGTTCTTGTCCCAAAATTCAGCACGCTCTTCACCTCCTCTCCCAGCAAACAAATATCTGCTTTTGGCCTTACCTATCACTATTTGCCAATGGCACCCACATATTTTTCCTTCTTCCCTTCTTTTACTCCTGCCCTGCTCTCTTGTATATCTAATGGTCTCGCACCTTCCACCATTGCGTGGATTTCAGGTGCCTTATGCGCAACCCTTTCATGACAGAACTCATCTACCTCCCTACTCCCAACGCTCCACCTCTCCCTACCCAGCTTGCTATCCTTTCCTCCTGATCTACAAACTCAACCCTGGTCCCTAGGCTCGCAACCTTGGGGTCCTCGTTGACAGTGACTTAAACCTCATGCATTTCATTACCTCCCCTGCTCAATGACATAATGACCCTTTCTCAACATTTTCATAATGTGTCCATGCCTTAACTAGCACACTAGTAAACTCTTGATCTACTGTCTGGTCCTCAGCCTCCCTAACTACTGATTTAGCCTCCTCGCTGGGTATTCCAAACTACTTCTTTCTCCCCCTCGACAAATTTGTAAACCTTACCACTGGCACTCTCTACAAACTACCGCACTTCTCCCCTGCATCTGCCCACTAACTCCACTCAGTCTAGCTCTCTGTGCAACACGGGTCCCACATTTCATGAACTGGTATTCAAGACTAATTATGGATCTCTCTCTCTCTCTCTCTCTCTCTCTGTCTCTCTCTCTCACCGCTCCCCTCTGTCCTCTCCCCTCTGTCCTCCTCAGACCCTTCAACCTCAAACCCAACTCAATCTGACAGCTCCCTCCCCTGGTGTGCTGCATCCCTGTTCTACGCCTTCATCCTCCTTGCACCCCACCACTGGAACTCCATCCACAAGTAGATAAAGAACACAGCAACCCATGCTGTCATCTAAACTTCACTCAAAACACTGCTTTTATCTAAGGACTGAGCTTCAGACCGCTACAGAAGAGCCATCCAACCCCACCCCTAAAGTAACCTCTTCCCACCAGCATTGCACCCCTGCATAGCACTCAGATTTGCTTAGGGCTACTAATTGTTTATATTATCTGGAGTTATACTTGATCTACATTATTCACCTTGTTAGTTTGTGGGAGCCTCGGTCAATGCTGCCAAATGTACTTTTTCCCTCCTCCACCAGAAAATGTCATGTTGCACCACAAAAGCTGTAAAGTCTTCTGCAGGGGTTTGCGCCTACCTCTGCTATTGTCTTTTTCTACACCGTTTTTGGTTGAAACGCTAACCACCTTGCTCAATAACTACAAACTAAATATGCACTGCAAAGTTGTGCATCAGAAATACCCACTTTTTCAGCATGCTGTAGGTGAATGGATGTGCCGGCGCATACCTTAACTTCATGAAAAAAAGTCCCAGTCATCTGAGAAATTTCTTTTAGGTTTACTTCCACCTGTTCTGTGGAGGCAAAAATGTGAGTACATTTCATACTCTATATTAAATCATCAACAGGTATCATTGACCGCATGATGTATTCAGAGGAATGCCACATGTGATAAAAAAAACACATTCCGTATAAAATGGCACACAGTAAAAACAGGCAGGATTTGAAAGACCGCCTGTTTTGTCACTAACACCAAAATGATGAGGGCCTGTCATAAAAAACAGAAACCTTTAACTTCCTTGATTTCAAAATATTCTTTGTACACACAGAGCAAGAAAGCGGGCAGCGTGGCATATATTTGTGAAATGGGGCAGGTGATTTCCTTAAGGCGCAGGCAGCATTTTACAGTGGCAATGCTGACATAATGTTGGGCCTTGGCAGCATGAACATATGCTTGCAAATGGCTATGTTGATGAATATTTTTAAGTCTGGTCATACATGTAGTATCACATGACTGGAGGAAGGCGCGCAAGGAACGCTGAATGCGCTGCTTGCATAAAAAGAGCCACACACAATGGCATATGAACAGTAACTGCTTTATTGGCGCGCCAGGCGCGCTTACGTCATGTTGGGACAACTGTCCCGAGTCCATGCATCGCGTGTCCCCACAGGGTGACTACGTGAGATGCTACTTTCCCCCTAAAAAAACATCATCCTACCCCATTTCTTCGATCCATCATCTGGGTCTTCGAACGATGCCGCAGGGTCTTGCATGTTCCTGAGATGTGATATTGTTCTCTTGTGAGACTTCTCTAATGATGCTGTGTTCTTCTCTTTCTGATTCATCGTTGTCCACTGAGTATCCCGATGGCTCTTTTGTATACTCCTCGTATTCACTCCATGACTGACTGACCTGCGGGGTGCCAACCCCGGCCTTTCTGAAAAAATGAACTGTTCCTTGTTATGACCTATCCTTCTCTTTCTGCCGTCATCATGGATCCACTGACATGTGATATGGTGATGGGTCGTGGGTCAAAAGGTGACGTGGCCTTGTGAACTTGAACTTGCCGTACTAGGACCTGTTCCCTCACTGCCAACTCTGCAACCCGTGCCCTTCTCCTTCTATCTGCATATGACTTCACTCTTTCATCTCTTCTTCTCACTTAATTCATGTTTTCACTAGCCTCAGTTCCTTGATCCTCTTGAGGCACTCTGGAGCGCACAGGGCGGCCAAACATTATTTCGGCCAGGCATGTCCCCATGGAGTCGTATGGTGTGTTGAGATAATCCCTTAGGAGTTGGCACAGAGCGTGTTCTACGAGCATGTTCGTGATGGTTGTGATGCCTGTGGCCCCCTGGATGTTTGCCATAAAGTGTTCCACAACTCTGTTCGCCTGTGGTCAGAGAGGAGTGACCTTGCAGTGTTAGAAACCTAAATAATTAGCAAAGTGTCAGGATTCCTCGAGTCAAAAGGCACGTCCTGTCATGTCTCAGTCCTCTACCTGTAATGAGAACTACAGAGGCACCGAACCCCGGTGTAAAACATTGGGTTTTCCATTAGCCATAAGGGCACTGTATAGCTCAGTTACCAGTTAAGCAAAGTCATCAGTTGACACACTTAACCCTGCCTCTATGTCTTCTCTACAACCGGATTACAACATGGAGGTTGCCATGGCAACTCTGGCATCCGTTACGCGATCGCGTACGACACGTTCAGGGGTGGGAACCTTAGGTGTTTAGCTTCCGGGATGGCGTCACTTGTTGCTTCTGATTTTTCCTAAAACAGTCGCTGCGTTTTTGCCTTGTTTTTGTCATTGGTCCTACTTCCTTGTCCTTTCCTGATACTTGCCTTGTGCCTTGCTCCTTGATTTCGGATCCCGCATAACAATTGACCTCGGACCACTACTCGACCTGTCACTTGCCTACGAATTCGGCCATTATTCTACCTGTGAACAGACACAGAACGTTAAACTACCTGCAATTCGCCACACTATTTTGTCTCATCACAGCCCGCACGGTAAACGACCTTGGATTGTTGTCCTGACTTCTCTGCCTCCACTTAGTTGCACCGTTCAACGGAATCATCTAGCACCTTTCCCCTGGCGTGTATTGCCTCTACCAACGCAGGAGCTCTTGGACTTCCATCCCTGGCGCTAGTAGGTCGTAGGCGTCCGTGTTTCTTCGGGATAGGTTTACTCGGGACTGGAGAATATCGAACATCCTCGTATTAGGTGTCCTCGTGCCGTCGGGACAGTGTACCACAGCAATACACACCGAGGGGCGACGGATACACAAGTCTTAGCATCAGACCCAGCGGGTGAGTGTTCTGGTCTTTTCTTACTGTACCTCTCTTTTTTCACTGCTAACTCCTGCTGGTTCATTAAGTCATTCTCTATCTCCTAGGGAGAGGGGGGAATCAGCCTGTTCCGTATACCATGCCTCCACCGTGGTACAGACGATACTGCATTCGCTCTTCCAGAACCCAGGATTTTCTTCAGCAGGTTAGCAAGGGTGTTGGTGGTTAGTGATTGTCTTATGATATGTACATTGCCTAATGATCCTGTTCTTCTACAGTATCCAGACCTCGGCAGCTGCACTCCACTCTCAACAGATGTTACTGGTTCCCGCTCGTGTCCTTCATCTCTCGGCCAATTTATCCCTCTGTCTGTACCCTCACCCAGAGAATTACATTGGTTAGGAGAAATCATCGCCTACACTACGTGGGCAAGATTTCCTGTGCTCCCCCGGTACCCAAGGCTGCATATCTGACACAAAGTCCCAAAAGTCCCCGCTGGTGAATGGGGGAACCATTGTCCTACTTTACCACCTTCGGTACTCCGAAAGCAGAGAATATTCGATCCAGGGCTGGTATCAAGGCTGTGGCAGCTGTGAAGGGTAAGACTTCTGCTTCAGGATATCATGCCTGTTAGTCTAGCACTACCAGGACATAGGGCCTCATTACGACCCAGGCGGTAAGTTACCGCCTGGGCCGTGACTTTACCACCATGGCGTAAACTACGTTTACGCCATGGTGGTAGGCGGACTTGCCGCCCCATTCCGAGGTCGGCGGGGCGGTAAGTCCCCAATCCCCATTTACCCGTCCCCATTCCCATTTTTGCCCCATAGGGCATAATGGGAGTGGGGAAGGCGTTAATTACGCCACCGTAAATTACGGTGGCGTAATTAACTCCATGGTCCCTTAGCGCCATGGATTTTAACACCTGCTAAAAGCAGGTGTTAAATCCGCCATGGCGCTAAGGGACCTCGTACTCAGGCGGTAAGGGTCGGCGCTGTTTACGCCGCCGTAAACCCCTTACCGCCTGAGTCCTAATGAGGCCCATACTCTCCGGACTGCAAAGGGCCAAAGAAATCTATTGCCCAAAGGACAGAAGACCCCATAAAATGTGCAAGGGTTTGCACGGTGACACAACGACCCACAGCAGCTGCATGGGGGGGGGCAAGGACATCCCGTTTCAGGTGCCAGCACAAGTTGAACGCGCTACTCAGAATATCGCCATGTCAGACCCCACACAAAACCAGCAACAGGCTGCACCGATTCAGGCACAGAGTCAGAAAGGGAGGAGATGTGTTCCCAGTGCCCTCAATTATGCCATTCGACACGATAGACACCACCCCGAGATGGACCAGGTGGATGAAAGAGTTTGACGCATACCTTGTGGCAGTAGGGTTGCAGGAAGACAAGCACATCATTGGTGTGCTCACTGTCACGGCTGGTCCTGGAGGTACGGACATCATGTTTGAATTGTCGGAGAATGTGGATTATAAATATGACGATCTCAAGAAAATTCTGAAAGAACATTTTGCAACACACCAAAATGGCGTCTATGAAAGACATGCGTTTCATACCACGACACAGCTCCCAGGGGAGAGCATAGATAAGCTGGTGACACGCCTGACGGCAAGGGTAAAGCATTGTGAATTCCAATTATATAACAATGAGGAGGCCATCAAATCCCAAGTAATTGCAGGACGTGAATCCTTAATACTAAATAAGAAACTGCTACAGGTGCCGCACACACTAGCGGAAATTCTCCTTTTGGCAAGAATGTCCTCAGCTCTAGACCTTCTGATATCCACATTAAGGAAAATGCATATCTCCACTCCGACCATCAAAAAAGAAGGACTAAACAAGATAATGACACAACCCCACACTTTGCACGACCCCAAGCAAGAAAAACAACAGTACTTTTGATGCAGATATGACCTTCCCCATGACGGGTCGTGCCCGGCCATTGGCCAAATATGTTCAGCCTGCAGGGGAAAAGACAGTTTTCATGCCATATGTCAAAACCCAAAATCAATGAAAGACAGCTCATCAGAACGAGGCCCAGACTGGCACAGAACCCCACCCAGACGCCAGAGGGAAGAGAGGCTGAAAGGGGCTCGAAAGGCGACATCACAAGGAGAGATGCCATATGAGAGGAAAACACTCACCCTCACTGGACAAATGCTGAAAAGTACGGAGGAGGATCTAAGGCTCTACACATCCACGCCATCCACCAGCGAGTCAATATCTCATTCCAGTACATATAGACGAAGGAAAGGGTAATTGTATGCATTACGAAATCCAACTGCATCAGAACACAGTCCCACACTACCGTTGGCCATTCAATATCACGTTTTTGAGTTCCTAGTGGATTCAGGGGCCACAATCAATGCAACACCAGAACGGAGTATCTACAAATGTTTCCATGTTATCGACAGGCATAGACCCAGGTACTCCTGGGATGCAGATGTTATAATAATAATAATTTAGCATTTATATAGCGCTACGAACCCTCAGGTATCTGAGCGCTGCTTATTATTACCCACGGTGTGTGGTGCTCATTTATCGACCTCAGAAGGATGAAAGGCTGAGTTTGGCCCCGCCAGGATTCGAACCTGCGTTAGGAGGCTCTGCTCGGATGTCAAAGCGAGCACTCTACTCGCTGTGTCACTTGACCGACTATTCCATCTGAATCGTCTTTCTAGGTCTTCATTTTTCGCTACCACTTTCTTGACCATTTGCTGAAGTGCCGCAACCTCATGTTGGAGTGCAGTCACTTTGTCCTCACCTGCATCAGTTTTTGCACCAAGGTTGTCCGTGCTGCTTTTCATTGCCAGTAATGTTTGGTTTAGGGCCGATACATCCAGTTGGGTGCAGGCCTGGCTCTGTGCTTTAGGGGGCTTCGATTGATCAGGCCGCGCAAGCTGATCCATCTCGGCCTGCCTTTTGGGGTTGCCCATTTCACAGCATTGAATGCGGTTATGCCCTCTTCTCCGCTCTGCTTTGTCGCGTGATATGACTTTGCGGTGTCGTGTTTAGGGGGATGGATGTCTGCAGGCCTCGGTGACACAACCTGTCTCTATTGGGGACCAGGCAAGAAGTATGGTATGAGGAGATACACAGAATCAGCATTTCCTTGTCCCCATGTACCGGTTTATCTCTGGCAAGTATATGCACAGAGCCATTTAGTGGAGCACCTGCTGTGAGCTTTGTTGTAGCGCTTGTCCAATACAGAATGTCCCCCCCCCCGGGACGGGGGCGAGGGCTTCAGTGGTGACCCTCAGGTAGGTCTCCGCCCGCCAAGCTCTGTGTCCCTGTATCAGCGGCCAGTCCTTCACACGTGGACCGCAGGGCTAAAGGTGTCAAGTCACCCACACTGGTATGTGTCAAGGGACGTTTCACCCACTATTTTCAAGCTGCAGTCATATAGTCAGGATGGGGCCCAGCCACAGTGGGCTCCTCCTCACGTCCCTCTTTCATGTTATCTGGGTCAGCGGGACCAGGCTTGTGTAGCTGCCTGGGGCCGCCTGCTCACAGACCACAACACTGGGCCAGTTGTTCCCGGGGGCCTCACCTGGAAAGTGTGTGCTGTCAGTGGGTCCCGACACAACCAGGATGTCTCTCACCGTCGGCCCGGATCAAACAGATCTGTCCCTCAGCTCGGTCCGTCGTGGGGTGTCTGCGTGGAGCTGCAGTGCTGTGTCTCATAGGGAGGCTGGCTCAGCAAGGCTGCAGGAGGTGGCCGTGTCCACCAGATGCTTTTGGTACGCTGCACCGGAACCTCCCTGCAAATTAATATTTCGTCATGTCGCTACCCCTGCCTTCTCATAAACATAGGGTGAGTTTCAAGGCGATGCAGAGTCTCCAAGAGCAGGATGTTTATAAAGGGTTTCACGCCTTTGCGGAACTCTTTCAGGATGCGCCCATTTTCCAGCCACGCAACAGCGCCCCCCATATAGCGCAAAGTTCTTAAAGTAATGGGGTATTATTTTAGCTCATGAAAGTGAATCGTTCACAAATAATTGCACCTTGCTCTATGATAAGAATTTTAAAACAATGTGGTCAGTGCAGACATTGCAGATTAGGCTCAAATCTCAACTTCACCTCTTAACCAACATGTGTGATCCTGGGTAACACATTTAATCACGTTTTGCCTAACCTTTCAAAAGTGCCAGTCTGCAAACATTTCAAAATGTTCAGCCCCTAAGAGGGTTTTAGCTTTAAAAAAGTTGCACTTGTAGTTAACTGGCTATAGCGTTGCACTGCATATAATAGTGACCATTGATATATTGCACACTACAAAGTCATTTGTTTCTTTGCTCACCAATACCACTTGAAAACCACAGTTTCTAATTTACAGCCATAACCTATGCAATCTGTGCTTGAGCACTTTTATATTCAGTGAGACTGCTAATCAGAGTCTTCTCTCTATGCTTGGGTATGTGGTCTTTTTCATACGGCTATTTATCTGTGCCCTGCATCTGAACAACACCTTTCTCGTGGCTGCTATTGTTAAAATATGTCCTGTACACTGTGTACACAGGTACTCTTGTAGTGGACTGAAAATGTTGCCCTTCCAATGCTGCTTGTTTATTATTCTGATTCCAGCCATTATGAAGGGACAGGGTACGAGATCCCAGAGGGAGCACCCATGCATACTGTGAACGGAGAATAGCACAGGCCCACGCGCTTTTGCAGAGCAACCAGAGGTTCGAATCCAGGATCTGCGATTGGAAACCGAACCCAAGTACGGTTTTAGGCGCGTTACAAATAAAATAAAACGATTAGATAAAATAAGTAAATAAATAAATATTGCTGCAGGACAGAATATGAAGCTGTGGGTTGGGAAGGAAGAGTAGAGCGTGGGGGATGTGCGGAGCCGGTGACCAGAGATTCTGAATACCGTGATTTCTTTGGTTCAGGGTGGGCACCAAAGGAGTCTTTGTCCACCAGCTCCAAACTTTACAGACAGGCCTCACCAGGGATGGACTGGCCTTTAGGGAACTCTGGGGATTTGCCAGTAGGTCTCTGCACCCTGGGCCGCTTTTGTGTGGTATATTTCATTTCCAAATGTTCTCATAGGAAAAGGGTTGCGCTGGCTGAAAATGTGTACTATTCGGCCACTTCGACATTATTTCCATGATTTCTTTTGGTTCGCTGTCCACCCCTCACCCTTACCTTCAAACAAACCCTCCCGGCGGCACATGTTTTCAGTAACAGCCGTCAGCCCCGGGCCGGCACGCTCTCGGGTCCCGTGACCTCTGCTCGCTGTAGATTACTGGCTGGAGTCAGCGGAGGGCTGCTTGATTTTGTTTACGCTTATTAGAAAGAGGAAGTGCCCGAAGGCTTTGCAGTCAACTCCTTCCCATTACATCCGGCTGAGCCTTTAATTAAATACCAACAGTCCCACTGCTTTGCTACAGAACAGGCTGGGCGCGCGCGACGTTAGTACTTTCCAAATCTCTCGCATGCAAAGGTTTCCAAAATATGAGAATGGGTGGCGTTTAACTGTTAAAACATGTCGACATTTATAAACCTGTTATTTTTAAACTATGAGTCGGCGTCGCATCGCAGCGGCTTTTAAACGCACGAGGTGCTTAGAAAGTACCGCATTTGGTAACTAGGCCTCATTTACCTCGTGCAGTACTTACTATGTACCGCATGCAGGAAGTATACCATTAGATTCCAATTAATAAGGTGATATTTTCAAAACAGGAAGTGTTAAAATTACCACTTATTTTTTTAGCATACAGGCCAATATTATCCATTCCATTCGAAAGACAGTAGTCCAGTCCTGTTTTTAACATGTGCATTCTGCGACATGACATTGTTAAGTTCCAGCCCTCGGCGTGCGCATGCGGGGGCTGGCGTTGCTGGACTAGGCCGCACGGCCTGTGGCGCAGCTCCAGCGGGAGCAGCAATGAAGCACACGCACACGTGTAGATGGTCTGCCCCGGAACTGCCTCCCAAGCGCGGGGGTGGGGCTTTTATTAGGAACGCCCTGCGTCACCGCGTAGCGGGACGCAGGGCGGAACGTAACATTCCTCCTTTATTATAAAACAAACAAACAACAATAACTGGCATCAACTGTGAGTTCGACATCTGTTCACGCCTTTAACCAATAGTTACCCGGCCATTAATGTTCGTGGTCCGGGTGCATCAAACTACCACACACAGTCATTTAACTTGGCTGGCGGTCTCGTGGCAGATCTCAGACCGTATCGCCCTTCTCGGGGCCTGCACCCCCCCGGCTCCTGATCTGGCTCACCTTCACTGGTCAGGTCCTCGAGGCCGGGTGCCTCCAGCGGTTCCCAAGTTCCATCCATCGCTCCTGTCTCATCCGGATGGACCTAGGCTCTTCTTCGCTGGGCTGAGCGTCCTCATCTTCCAGGTGGCACTCACTGTCAGTCCACAGGTTGCGAGGCACCGCCTTGAACCACGACGAGTTCCTCGTCACTTGACGGTGTCCTCGGTCACAGTCACCATGGTTCCGTGCCGATCACTGACGGTCCATGGCAGTTCCTCGTATCTGGTGTCGAGTTTTGACTTGGTGGGGCTGCGTAGCATGACGACTTGGTCCCCCACCTGATGATTGGACGGCCTCGCTCTCCTCTTGCCATTCATGTGGGCGTTGGCACTCCTTCTCCTCATTTCCGTGCGTCCTTCGTTGACCTCGTCCGGGGTCCTGCTTGGATGGTGCGGAATCGAGGATCTGATGACGGTGCCGAACATGAGGTCCGCCGGCGGTATGCCGGTTGTGCTGTGGGGGGTGACCCGATAGTTCCGGAGGAAACGGTAGAGGTCAACATTCCATGGGCTGGCGTTCGCCTTGGATACCCTTAGCACCTTGTTAATGGTTCTCATGAAACGTTCTACGTCCCCATTGGCCTGGGGCCATCTCGGCATGATGTGATGATACTTTATATTAAGGTCCTGCAGATAGTTTTTGAATTCCTCCCCGGTGAACGGTGGCCCATTGTCACTTTTGATGGAGGAAGGTAGTCCGTGAGTTGCGAACATTTTCTCTATGGCTGGAATGACCACTTCCGCTGCTGTGGATTCGACTATTTCAACTTCCGGATATCGGGAGTGGTCATCAACGGCCACCAAAAGGTGGAGGCCTTCTCGTAGCTTGTAGAAGTCAATGCTAATGGCCTCCCACCGAGAGCGGCCGCGTTCCGCCGATAGAATTGGTTCCGGTTCTGGCGGGGCCCCTATTATCTGACAGGCTAGGCACGTGCTAATGAGTGTCTCGACCCGTTCCTGATCTGGGGGAACCATACCCTGTGCCTTATGCAGGCTTTTGTCCTTGCCAGTCCTTGGTGTCCTTCATGCGCTAGGGCCACTATCCTGTCTTGTATTCTGAGAGGGATTATGATGCGGTTTCCTCTTAGTATCAATCCGCCTTCTGTGATCGACAAGACTTGCCGGACGGTAAACATGCCAGACAGAAACACTTTCGCTTCCGCTGTTCTGGTGTGTGTGTGTCTCATGAAGGTTTTCCAGTCCCCTGAGATAATGGCATCTTTCACTAAGTTGCAACAAGGATCCTTGTGAGTTTCTGACTCGATGTCCTCGATGCTCACCGCCTTTGGTCTCATTGCGCGTACCACTTGGCATATATGTTCCTCAGTCTCTTCGGCCACTTGGATTTCTTGTTGGGTTGCCGCTCGCGGATGCCTCGAGAGAAAATCCGTGGGGTTTCCACTGCCTGGTTGGTAGATGAGATCAAAGTCGTATTGCTGAAGATGTAGTAGCCATTTGGTGATTCGTGCCGGAGGGTGTGACGACGTTCCCATGAAGATGGGTAGTAGGGGTTTGTGGTCAGTGACTGCCGTGAACCGCCGCCCATATAGGTAGAGATGAAAGTGCCTGCACCCCCACAGCATGGCGAAGGTCTCTTTCTCAATGTGGGAATACCTCTGTTCGGTTTCCGTGAGGGCTCTCGAGGCGTAGGCTATCGGTCTTTTCTCCCCTTCCTTCGTCACCTGCATTAGGATGGCTCCGAGCCCAACGGGGCTTGCATCCACGAACAGTTCTGTGGGCAGCTCGGTGTTGTAATACGCCATTTTGGTGTCGACGGACAGGGATTCTTTGATGCTTTCGAACGAGTCTTGGCACTTCTGCCCCCAGTCCCACTTGATGTTTGCTTTGGTCAGTTCCCGTAGTGGCTCAGATAGGGTGGCCAGGTTTCGGATGAACCTCCCGCAGTAGGTAGCCATACCTAGGAAACTGCGTACCTCTGTGGGGGTCATCGGTGGGCTTGCCGCCTGAATGTCTGCGACCTTCTGGGGATCAGGGGAGATGCCCGTGCTGCCAAACTTGTAACCAAAGAAAGTGATTTCCGATCTGCGGAACTCACACTTCTCCCTGTGTATGGTCAGCCCAGCTTCTTGTAGTCTGCCCAGTAGGGTATGAAGCCTCTTGATGTGCTCCTTCTTGTCGGGGGCGTGAATCAGAATGTCGTCACTCACGTTGAGGACACCAGGGATGCCCCTGATGACCTCTTGGATAGTTTGCTGGAATACCTCAGCAGCGGACGAAATCCCGAAACTCAGGCGTTTGTATCTCCTCAACCCCAAATGCGTCGAGAATGTTGTGATGTAGCGTGAGTCTCTGTGGAGTTTGAGTTGGTGATACCCCGCCTTCAAGTCAACTTTCGAGAATACACAAGACCCTGTGAGGTCCGCCACGATTTCGTCGATCGTTGGGGTGATGTGGCGTTCTCGTTTGATGGCAGTGTTAGGGAGACGCATATCAATACAAATCCGGACTTTTCCGGGCTGTTTAGGCTTTTGTGTGACAACCATTGGGGAGACCCATGGTGTGGCCCCTGTAACCGCCTCTATGATTCCGGCTTCTTCCAGAGCCTTGAGTTCCTGCTCCACTTGTTCTCTCATGTGGAAAGGTGTCTTCCGATGCCTTACGGCTTTCGGCTGTACTGTTTCGTCAATGTGCAGCCTGATGGTTTTGCCCTTCAAGCAGCCTATTCCATCTTGCAACTTGGGGTATTGACTCAACATTTTCTCCACCTCCTCGGCTTCATCGACATGGCAGATGAATTTGACCACTCCCAGATCTTCTGCTGCGTCCCCACTCAGGAGGCTTCCAATTCCTGCATCACGACATAGACTTTCGACCATAGTCTATTTTTGCTGTGCTCCAGCGTAGTGCGAAACCTGCCAATGACTGGTAGGGGCTTCCGGCTGCCGTATGCATACAACAGCGTGTCTATGCTTTTCAGGTCTGGTTGAGGATTTAGAGTCTGGAATATGCTTGTGGGCATAACATTCACTGAGGCGCCTGTGTCAATGGTCATGAGAATGCGCTGGTTTTGGACGGTGACCATGCACTTGCGCCTTCGGACAGATTTTCTTTGTGTTTCTTGACCTTGGCTTAATGCAGACACCAGGTATACCTTTCTCCCTTTCCTCTCGTTATCCTTACCGGGATCCTGCTGCCCTGCCGAGACATCATCCCCTTCTTCCTCCGTGTAAGAGTTGGCCACTGCGACCCTCCTTGCACTGGCTTGCTTCTTTTTCTTGGTCGCGTTCTTCTCTGGAAGGTTCTGTGGGGGCTGCGTGGAGGTGCCCGATGATCTGCATACCTTTGCATAATGATCCTTCCTGCCGCAGGCGCCACATGTGGTGCGTTGTGCAGGACAGTTGCGGCGGCCATGTCGTGGGCCACCACACCAGCCACACTCTGTGGGCCTAGGAATGCGCGTTTGCAACCTGTTCTAGCCATAGCCCCCACTGTATTCATCCCTCAAGGATTGTTTGTTGGTGATCTGGGCCACCATGGCTGTGTTGAGAGCAGGTTGCAATCTGTGTAGCATGGCCTCCATGTTGGCCGCTCTGGTGTGAGCTAGTTCCCTTTGTCGTCCAAGTTCAAGGATCCGTTGCAGGGGAATACCTCTCTCGCTGAGTATCAGGAGTCTTAGTTTTTCTGATTGTATGCCGTTAATAATCTGCCTCCTGATCTCCCTCTCAACATTTGTGAACTCGCAGGACATGGCCAATTTTCTCAACCGAGTGTGGTAGGCATCCAGGGTTTCGTCCGCTGCCTGTATGGTGGTGCAGAAAATGAAAGTCTCATAGTCCGGGTTCAGTTGAGGGAGAAAATGAGCCGTGAGGGCATCTTTTGCGCTTTGGTATGCATCTTGGCCATCGGCAACATTCAAGGAGTTGAAAATGCGCAGTACCTCGTCACCCACACTGAGTAGTAGGTGCGCCTTCATCTTCCTGGCTGACGTTACATCTTTGCACTCCATCACCATCTCGAATTTCTGGATCCACAGCTGCCATCTGGGTCCACTCGATGATGGGTCGGTAAAGGGGTCAAAAGGCTGGACCAGTGTCGATGAACCTCCTTGTGTGCGAGGTTGTGGGGATGTCAGCGATAGGTTTGCCGCAATTCTGGACGGCGTGGTGGGCCCAGGGGTGGACGTACCGGCCGCCATGTAGACTTGTACCTGGTCGGTGTTGGCGTGAGCTCTTCGGGCGACCACCAGCGCCGTGAAGTTGGGCCTTCCCTGGTAGTGCTGTGGTTTCCAACCACTGTGACGGAAAGTTCAGGAACTGGTGCTCCCACGTGGTTCTGATGCCAGTTCGTGTTGCTGCCCTCTAGTGTGGGAGGCCAGATGCCAGATGGCTCCACACTGCCCAGCCGGCAAGTAGAGGGCGAGTGAGAATGAGAAGCAAAAAATAAAAAAAAAATTTCGGGGTGGGGTGGGTCACGTGTGCGATCCCCCCCCACCGGGCGTCCAAAAATGTTGCTGCGATGGCTGCGGGCCATCTAAGCGCCGTGAACGCCGAGCGCGTGTTAATCTTCGCTCCACCTCGTCGCCATTGTTAAGTTCCAGCCCTCGTGTGCGCGTGCGGGGGCTGGCGTTGCTGGACTAGGCCGCACGGCCTGTGGCGCAGCTCCAGCGGGAGCAGCAATGAAGCACACGTGTAGATGGTCTTCCCCGGAACTGCCTCCCGAGCACGGGGGCGGGGCTTTTATTAGGAACGCCCTGCGTCACCGCGTAGCGGGACGCAGGGTGGAACGTAACAGACATGTTGTCCGGGTCTATAATATTTTACCTTTTCATTCTGGGTCATGTAGCCCCGGGTAGGTAATGGTAAAATGCAGAACTACAAGACCCAGAATGCAAAGTTAAAACCAGCACTAATGTCTCTCGAATGGAATGGACAATCATGTAACTTTCAGACTTGTTGCCACCAACACACCCATAATGAGGCCTTTAGCGGGAAGTTCAAAGCATTCTTTCCCAAGGATGACTTTCGGAGCAGTGTAGGGTTCACAGGTGATGAGGGCAGACTTAGGGAGCGGGGAATAGTTTGAGGGACAGGGTCTCCTTGAAAGCAGCACCCAGGATTCATGTACCCACTGTAAATTACACAAAGTGTTCACTGTTGTCAAAATTGGAGCAGCTCCATTTTGCGCGCTTGCTGCTGCTTGGGTATTAGCACACAGGTTCTTTTTAATTCGTTAAGAATTTAGCATGAAGCGATTTCATTGAGGAAAAGGGACTTGCAAAATGTGTGATGCTTGTGTAATAGGGAATGGAGCAATCACGTTTTGTTCTAAATTAACATGGGTATATAAAATAATGGCGGAAAGTGTCCAAAGACTGTTTCAGCATTGTGCGCTGTAACAATCCATTACTGCCATCTTCATCGTTCCAGTACTTAACTGCAAGGTGTCTCACCTCCCCCAGGAATCCTTTCTTTCTAAAATCGTTTAGGACCCATCCCTCCCTGGGGGAAATTAGGCATCGCCCACCTGACATGCATCAGCTTCAAAATAGCCTGCCAAGCGCAGGAACTCACCTTTGTTTAGGGATCCGATTCTCCTCTCTTGCCGTGCTTGTGGGGGCACCGTTCCGGTGCCTGGAGGCAAACCGCACTGCCAAGGTTGTCTGGGACCCACCCCGGGCGGCCGCTCCGGGGTCCCTGCTGAGCTCCGGATCCTGAAAGTGCAGTGATGTCACGCTGATTCAGGACACCAAGTCTCTGCTGATCTCTGGCCTCGGCATCCGGTGTGTGCCGCAGCTTGGCAGAACCCTGCTTGGAAGTCCCGTTCCCAGTCACTTGGTGGTTCCCTGTGTGGTTCTGGGTCTGTGTAAGGAGTCGGGAGTTCTCTCTGTGCTGTTGGGGGAGTGCTGCTTGCCATGGGGATGCACTCAGGGAAGAGGTTGCACCTTAAATGGTCGTCCTCTCCTGTGAGACCTTCCAATGAGACCTTCCAAGAAGACAGAATAGACCAATGGGAGGCAGTTGCAGCTATTCTAAAGGCCTGTTCAGGATGTGTAGCCAGGGGCCGGAATGGGTCCAGGCATGCCTTCCCCATCCAGCCCTTCTTCCTCCTCCTCTCATACTGGTTCTTCTGTCTCCCCTTAGTCCAAGTAAGGGGAGCGGACGGGGTGGATTTGGATATGGTGGCAATGGCATAGGTTGTTCTCCAAGTGGCGCGCTCTATGGGATTTGCCGCTCCAGAGCCTACTCCTGAGACTGCGGCGGGGGGCACCGAGGATCCTGCAAGTGGTGTTTGAGACTGCTCTGTAGTCTGGGCTCCTGCTCCTGACTGCAATTAGGGGAGGCCGGGGTGGTGGATTCCTCGAAGGAGCTTGGCCGGATTGACATTTTGCGTTTCCTGGCCATGCTGTGCCTGCTTCAGGGTGATGCGCAACTCCAGCCAGGGCCGTTTTGGTCATCAACATTCTCCCTTACCTGGTGGGTCGCTCTTCCGTCAGCCCTGAGGAGGCTGTTGTGGATGGGGTCTGGTAGGAAGGCGGATCGGTCCCTTGGAAGGCCTCTGCCGAGGCTCGCTTATCATTGGGCTCAGCCACATATTCTTCTTGTGCGACCGAGACGGCGCTGGGTGGCCTACGGACTGTCTCGAGGGCCTTGCAGGAGGGATCTGAGGCTCGACTGCCCAGAGACCCTTGGGAAACTTGAAATGTGCAGTGGGGCTGCCGCCTGGAGTTCCGTTTCTCCTCAGCTACCCCAAACCCTCAGGGATTGTCAGGACACTGATGCCCTAGAGTTTGGTGAAGAGTCCTTCCTTGCAACAGGCTTTCAAGGTTCTCCTCGAGAGGAGGGCGGTGGCAATGGTCCCACAGTTCTTCTGCTCTCGTCTTCCTGGTCCCCAAGAAAGGGTGGACAGTTTGGCTTGGTACTGGGCCTGAGGAAGCTGAATCGTCAAATCGTTACCTGCTTCTTCGAGATCGGACGCTTGCAGCGGGTTGTCCCCCTGATCCAGAATGGAGGCTTCTTGGCATCTCCCGACATCTGAGTCACTTATTTGCCTGTTCTGGTCTGGGTGCGTCACAAGTGTTTCCATCGGTTCTCAGTGGGGGGAATGCATTTTCATTTCCAGGCCCTACCGTTCGGGTTCCAGTCTGCGCCGAGGATTTTTTCTACGATCTTGGTGCCCATGTTGGGCATCTTATATCTTTGGGGAGTCCAGTCTTCCCGTCCCTCGTCGACTGGCTGCTGTAGGCGTCTTCCTACTCCGGCCTGTGGGCCCGTCTATATCAGAAGTGTGGTTCTCCAGGATTTGCTGTTTTTGTTCACCTGGAGCTTGTCCCATTTTGTCGCCACCCCGCAATCTCCAGTTCACAGGTGCTGGTTTTGGGTGGGGGGAGCAGGGTTCTGCTGCCAGAGGATTATTTATTTATCTATTATTCATGTATTTATTGCACAGGGTATCAGGGTGCACAAGTACTCATGGGCGTTCAGCAGAAGAGGGGACAGGAGAGGAGAATCCTAATGGGAGCTTATTCGGACAATAAGGTTTTCATATTCTTCCTAAAAACTGTCAGTTATTCTTCCGTGCGCAGGTTCGCTGGAAGAGAGTTCCATGCTGTGGCAGCTTTAAAAGGGAAGGATCTGCCCTTTCCCCCTGTACGTTTGCCGCAAGGAACAGTGAGGCGCTGAGTAGAGCAGGATCGCAGGGTCCTGCTAGGGTTGTGTTGCGTCAATTATTGCTTCAAGTAGACCGGGGCCTTACCAGATAGGCATTTGTGAGTTAGTGACCAAATCTTAAATTAGATCCTCTTTTTCACTGGCAGCCAGTGAAGCTTTTTCCGGAAGTTAGTAACATGTTCTATTCTAGAGATGCTGCAGACTTTCCTTACATTTTGGATGACCTGTAGCTTGTGCACACTTTCCTTGCTAGCTTTGCTGAATAAGGCATTACAGTAGTCAAGCCGGGGCATTATTATAACTCTGACTAAGGTCTCGCAGTTCTTACGTGAAACAAGAGGGTTCATTTGATGTAATACTTTAAGATGATAGTGGGAATTGCTGACAACATAGTTTGCATGAGTTTCAGAGTTAAGTGAAGCCTCAAATATAGTGCCTAGGGTCTTGACGTTTTTGTCCACAGGGATAAGACAGTTGTCTACTTTAAAGCTTGATAGGCCTAGTTTAAAGGAATGGTTTGGTCAAAAAAATGTTATTGTCCCTATGGGTCGGCCATGTGTTTTTAATCCTAAGTCGCACGATTTTAGAAAAATTTCCTATGGACCTTATCCGAGTTTTCGTCCATTAAACACACGCGAAAACAGGCACCAGGGCGCTGCCATTTTGTGATAATCCTATCAATTGCCGCATCACCCTGGCTGACCTGCTTTTGCGGCACTAAATCATATCCCCGCCCCTAAGCCTGACATTATCAAAACATTCATATTCCCTGCCTCTCTCCGTGACGTTACTGTGCTGCGTAGGCAAACGCGCCCAGTCGTCTTCTACACGACTTCACACAGAACCTGGAAACCAACACAGATCAACTCACAACACAGCGTGCCACATTTCGGAATATGAAACTGTAATTTAAAATCAAACAGCAACACGGTACATTTGGTAAAGTACATTTATTTGACATTAAATGTTTATAGAATATTCAGCAATTGGCATATTAAATCGGAATGTGATTTTTTTTCTTTTCTCTCTATCCGCAAATGCTATCCCGTTTTATCGTGAGTTACGCGCTGTTCCTTTATGGTACACAGGGTGTTGGTTTTCGTTAAAAGAAGCTCTTTGGTCGCACAGTGAACCGCAAGGCTGTTCCATCAACTAGGCACTGGGCCAGCGTAAAGGTTGATATGTTGCTTCTAGCCGCTAGTACCGCATAAGGGCATATGAGCCCTTGGCGATCGTTCCATAAGATTGTCAAAGTGGTGCAGTTGTTTACGAGAAGCTGCAGCTGGCGGTTGAAAAAACCATCTGCCGGGGTCTGAAACTGGTGGCAGTAGCAGTAGGGTAGGATAGGATATACCTGTTTTGAAAACATAAAAATTATAAATAGTCCCGCCAGCCGATCTTTATTACTATTATTCATTTTATTTATTACGCCCGATCAGAAACTATTTGCTTGCAAGGATAGTGCAATGGAGAATGTTCGGCTCTAAAATCAATGCGAAAACTAATGAAATAAATCGAGGTTAACACACAATGAGAAATGACTGTCTACATGCGAGTGGAATGTGGACCTGCATGCCCATGTGCCCGGTACAAAGACGATCCCACAAACGTTTTACTTGCTCTTCATTCATTCATTCATCCATTCATTAATTCTTCATTCCGGTATAATAGCGTCTAAAGAGTCACTTACATTATATTTGCAATTTCCATTGTGTCTCTATGTAATGCAGTCCGTAAATCCCACTGTGCTCGTGACAACGATTTTTCGTATACTGAACTAACATGAAACTCGATCTAGTTTCCGAATTTTCTGCCTTATCGTCTCTTACGTTATTGCACGCCTACTTCAAATGAAGTCCTTTTGGCATGGTCCCTGTCTCTCAAGGTAAAAAAACAATAGAACCTTATACTGCCAGTGCGAGTTGTGGGCCTCTTCAGGCCGCGAGCTGAAAATCAAAGCCGCTGACCTGCACTCGAAATGAGCATACCTTCTTACTTTGCAACATCCCGTAGTAAAGCCATCTGTGAGAACTTGAATTTTCGAATCCATATATGTACTGGGGCTCAATGTGCAAATGCGAACTGGCTTCTCTCCCATCTGCAACGGCTCGCTTGGCGCGTTCTAAGGCCCCCAATTTTGTCCTCGTTGTCCGCAAGCTTTACAGCCGTAGAGAACCATAACTATGGGGATATTGACTTTTTGGGGGAAGGTCAGGGAAAGTTAAAAGTACCTGAGGAGTTGAGTTGAAAGTGAGATTTATTGTTTGTTTGTTTTATTATTTGCAATACGCAAGCCTCCCCTCGGTTAACAGTGCGCAGCATTTACATGAGATTGCAAAACTTAGTTACATCAACAAAAATATATACATACACATATTGACAAGGTCAGCGATATAAGGTGAATAGAGAGAGAAGTCAAAGATGACACCCAGGTTGTTCGCCACCCAGGATGGTGAAGGTAGGGGTTAGGGTTTGCATACTTTGTATGTACACTGTACAATAACATTTCTTTACCAAAAGACAATCAGATTATAATGATTTAAACCGGGATTTGTACTTCTCAACGAGTTCTTCTTTGGGTGGACATGGCAAAGTGGCAATGTTTGGTGGCAATGCATCAGTGCTCTGCACAGAAACGCTCAAAATTCCATATCTGTGCTTCTCGAGTACAGCAACAATAAGGCCTTTAACAAAGTCGAACTCCATTTCCTCATAGACTGGTTTGATCACCCATTGCTTACTTCTTTTTGCAAAGGCCGTAGTGTAGCGAAGCATCCCTACATTACCTGTAGTTCTAGATTGTTCACGGCACACATTCTCGTTATGGGCCAAGACTGCAAGTAGAGTCCTATGTTTCATGCCCTGCATGCTGAAATGCAAGCGCTTTGGCCTGTACTCTAGGCACATATTGTGGAACACTTCCAAACCTTCTGTGTGACAGAATTCTGTCAGCCCCCTCAAATTTCTTGATAGAGTTTTATTGAAAACAATCTTCTCAATGGCTTTGTGTGTGAGCGAAGATGGAACCAACCACTTCTTCTTCCGTGCCTCCTCTGGGGACAAAGGGCAATGTTCACATTGGTGGAAATGTAGGTTTTCTGTCCAGCGGTGAACGTTGGTACAGTGGTGCATCAGTGACCGCCTTTTTTCAAGTAGGATTTCCACTGACCCTTCACAAGTTTTGGAGCTCCACCAAAGATGGTTGCTGATAGAATGGCACCACTGTGAAATACTTTCCAAACCTTTTTTTTCCCTGCAGCCGAGATTTTCTTATTGATTGATTTAGCAAGATGCCATACATCAAATTGATGTTTAATATGTGGGAACTGCTCTCTCATTGTCTTGGCAATTGAAACGTGTCTGTCCGTGGCTATGAGGTCGATGTGCATTCCCCTCGATTGTAGATATTCCACTGATTTTATAAATCCTAGTTTCTCCATGGCCACTGAGGATTTACATTGGGACACCTGCACGACCACCAAACTCACAATTTTCTTACTATCCATGTCCTGAAAGTGGTAGGTGGAGTACTTGGCAGAAAATCCAGGGCTGTCGCACTGTCCATCGGCGGCTAGCCTGAATCGTTTGCCTTCGAATGTACTTGCTAGAGACAATTGTTAAATTTTCCAAGCATCACTAATGGCCGGAAATAGATAATCATGTTGGAATTTGTAGTACTGCGTGTTAGAAATTAAATGGAGTCCCACAAACTGAAAGAAAGACTCTAACTTTCTAAAACTGGAGCCACTAAAAAGTGATGCAGCTGCACACAGTAGATTGCCTGCTGGCAGTTTCCCCAGCATCGGTTGTGCAGACCATGAGAACGTATGATTTAATCTACAGGCAGCATGTATTGTGACATTACTGCCTTGTTTTTGACGAGTCACATGAATCAATGGCTTCCCACATACTTTCCCTCTGATGGAATGCCCACATTTCAGCATACTTATAATGTCCATCAAACAACTGTCGAATACTATGTATTTGCCTTCTTTCATTAGACTGTCATCCGGCATCACACTTGTTTCGGACTGCATCGTTGCGGACATATCAGCAGAATTGAAAGAAATATCGCCGATATCAGGTTCTGATGCGTCGGTGAATGCTGCTGCTAGTTCATTCTCTGTCATTTTAACATCTGTTACTTCAACATTGATGGGGGAACACAACAATGTCGACAGCTTTTTTGGTGGCAATTTTTTTGGCGGATGTAGATTGTGTGAATTGATCTGCGACTACTTCAGAGCTATCTTCAAGACATTCAGTATCATCTTCTTGTGGTGTTGCAGCGCACTGTAGCAATGGACCTTTACAACTTTACCGGATTCTCCGGACACATTCATTTCATGTTCTGGCCATTGGACATGAGCATCTCTAGTCTCAACACGCGGCGTCTGAATTAATAGTTCCTCCATAGTGTAAATGGTCTGGCAAGCAACATCTCTCATTCACTTCACTGTCTGTGCATGTATAGTTCGTACACCCACGGGTAACTAGAGGACAGATTGGAAAAGGGATGTTCAGTTTAAACACAAGATAAAGTATAGTACAATTGACTCGAGAAAAACATAAAATAGTCCCCAGTACAAAAAAGATTCTAAAGTTATGAACTGTTTGTAACTAACCTTATTTTTGTTTCTTTTCTTTGCAACTTTTTTGACTCGACCTTCAACATCCGCACGCTGTAGCTCCGATTCATCTCCGCATCTCTTCCCTTCCTGTTGCACTGCAACGACTATATTTTCTGTATCCGCATAGACAGCACGGAATGAGGCTCCATCGACTCCCTGAAACTCAGTACTTTCATTACTATGTATCACAATATTGTTAGCATGAAACACACGTGAGGACGAACACACAGGTACATCTCAATAGCTAAACACGATTTAAACATTGTGTAGAACAATCAAATGGCAAGTATTTGAGCTCTGATGACCTAGTTCGCTGGAACTGTCAGTATCCATACCTCTGGCTCTGCATGGACTGCCAAGAATGATTGTATTGGAGAGGATGCATCAGCAACTCCCTGAAAAACAGTACTTGTGTTAGTATGGTTTTCAATATTGTAAACATACACACACTTGGGGTCGACGGCACAGGTACATATAAAGAGATAACCACAAATGATGCTTTATCTAAAAGAATCAAGGAATATTTAAATATGATCAGATTTAATCGACTTATTTCTCCGATTTCTTTACATCTGCATCATCTAAATGGGATGTTGTGATTGTAGTGGAAGCTCCATCGTCTCCCTGAAACACAGTACTTGCGTTAATAGGGAAGAAAGTATAGCAAATGGAATCACGTTATATGATCACGCTCGATGGAGCTGTCAGTATCCATACCTCGTGCTGCTGAAGAATATCTAGGGATTTTGTAAATGTAGTGCGTACTTCCGAAAGCTGTTGCGCCGATTCGTATCCGCATGGTCCCGCCTCCACTTCCCCTGGAATTACTAGAATGTCAGGCTCTGCATCAAGTGTGGGGGTTGACGCTTCAACAACTGCCTGAAGCATAGTATTTGCATTAGTAAGGATTACAATATTGAAAACATAACACACACATGGGGTTGACCAAACACAGGTACATATCAATGGCTAACCACAAATGAAACATGGTGTAGAACAAACGACAAGTGTTCCAGTCCTGATGATCACGGTTGATGGAGCTGTCAGTATCCATACCTCGTGCTGCTGAAGAACATCTATGGCTGTTGTCAATGTGGTGGACGCTTCAGCATCTCCCTGAAAGACAGTACTTGCATTAGTATGGATAACACTAATTATAACTGAAAACAAACACTAGGGGACGACAATTAAGGTGTATATCAATTGGAAAGCACTAACCAAACAATTGGTAAAATAATCACACGATACATAAAAACTATTACTTGACATACATAAAATAAGTCCGTAGCGGAATAGACAAGTAAGATTACCTGATACGCGCTAGAAGTGATTGATAACTGTGAGCACGTCACAGAAGTAGAATGTTCTTGCTTCAGATTCAAGGGATAGTCAAGCAGTTGTAAAGGTAAATTATTGTTTGATAATGAAATGCCAATATTTAAAATTGCCATGTAAGGAGACCGAATACTTGAGTAATGCTATTGAAAATGCGCAATATAGCACAGTTCCCTGTGCCCATATATAGATTTTGTTTGTGGATTATGAAATCTAAAAATAATATATTGATAAATGTCATTATTCAAAAAGCTATACACTCATATCAATGTTGAAAGTATTACAAATTGGAAACAACACCTTAAATATCAATTAATCCATTCGGCTACCTACACACTACCGCAAGGCCTAAAGCTAAAAACGGACGCTTGACTCACCAGTGGCGGAATGTGGACGAATAGTGTGGGAATAGCGTTTGCAAGCAATTTTCGTGTCATTCGCCGTTTATTCTTCTTTGTTACCCAAGATGAGGCGTACATGTTCGAGGAAAAGTGCCGGCTGCAGATGCGGTATCGATCACCACTCTTGTCCTGTAAGACTTCTTGGAATCTACTTTCTAGCTCACCCAGTGGATATCCGCAATGTCTGACCCATTCTCTTATTCGAGCAACAGTTTTCGGGAAAACATGCATTGTAGTGCCTTCAGATTTAGCATGGGTCTTCGAAGGGCAACCGCTAATCGAACAAGCAGGCATTGTTGAAAATTCTGAAAATTAAATATCAAGATTATTATAAAACCTTGATGAATAAAAATGTCAAAAAAGTAAATGAACCATACCATGCTCAATGCAAGGTTTGTTTTGGTCGCCGGAACCATACCAGTTCATCATGTGTGGCTTAGTATTTGCAAGTTACAGACATTTTTTAAATTATGTGACTAAACTCTGAACATGTGACTCGTCCCTTGGATGTTCTGTCTTGCATGAAAAGAAAACATGCTTACATTATAGACTGGACCCCCGAAGGATGCCCTTTGATGACAATTGACACAGATGAAAATAAATAGATTTATTGATAGCATAACAATTGAAACTCAAGTCAATAGCAATGAGACCAATGACCACAGCTCTATTGGGTACTGTAATAGCAAATAGATTGAAATGTAAAAATGACCAAAATATGACTAGGATACATGGCCTTACCTTGACCAACAAACAGTTGGATTCAGCAGGCCGAGCAGTATGTTGCAGGAGAACAGGTAGATGGCCACAGGTAGCACACTGACGAGTTTGCTCGAAGCGGTCACAGCTAGCACGGCGATGAGCAGAATAGCATAGATCTCAGTGCTTCTCAGGTAGAAGTTTCAGGAGTTGACTTGCAAAGCACCAAGATGTTCTCATGAGACATGTCAAGTGGTTTATAAAGTATTAGTAACAGGGGTGTGTTTGTGAATGAATGATGTGTGTATGTCGTGGTATTATGTGGTTTGCAGGGGGTGGCCAGCGTCAGGCTTGGCCTGCCTGGAGGCACGGGGTCTGAGGAGGCCATGTGAGCGATTGCCCCTGGGCGTGGGATACCTTTTGAAGTGTAGATGGTGTTTGGCACCTTGGCCGTTATCACCCCTGACAGCGCACCATGGCAGCGCTCATCCACGGGTGCGAAATGCCTGTGATAGGGGGCAGGGGGTGGATGGATGGGCCGGTGGGCTTGCAGACAAGGCACAGGAAGACTGCTGAATGGAGACACACTTATGTGGATTCCAGGGTGGAGACACAGGGTCTGAGGAGGCCATGTGAGTGATTGCCCCTGGGCTTTTGAAGTGTACATGGTGTTTGGCACCTTGGCCGTTATCGCCCCTGACAGCACACCATGGCAGCACTCATCCACGGGTGCGAAATGCTTTTGATAGGGGGGGTGGACGGATGGGCCGGTGGGCGTGCAGACAAGGCACAGGAAGACTGCCGAATGGAGACACACTTATGTGGATTGCATGGGGGCGGCCTGCCTCAGGGGAGGCCTGCCTGGAGACACGGGGTCTGAGGAGGCCATGTGAGCGATTGCCCCTAGGCGTGGGATACCTTTTGAAGTGTACATGGTGTTTGGCACCTTGCCCGTTATCGCCCCTGACAGCACACCATGGCAGCGCTCATCCACGGATGCGAAATGCCTTTGATGGGGGGGATGGGCCGGTGGGCGTGCAAGCAAGTGTGTGGGAGCGAGGGGCCATCAGGCCCCTCTCATCCTTTACTTCTCAGTAGAAACTCGGACCAAGTGCCTCCAGTAGTGGGTTCGCCCCTTGCCCTTATGTGATGTTAACTTTGGTTGACATTCGCGTAGATGGGACCACTGAGCAGGACACGGGGCATCCATTTTTGTACCCCCTTTTGACTCCATCTTGGTAACCAGGCCTCACTGCGATAGTACAGCGCCCAGAGCACATGGCCCCCACCCTCGTTCCCACTCTGACTGGAAAACTGAGGAGGTATTTACAACAGCTAATAAATGTAACACGTCACTCTTCCTCTGAGATCACTGTCCTGCATGTGAACCAGCCTGAACTAAGCACATAGCTCGTTCATCCCCACAAACGTGTCCTTGCCCACGCACCCTCGCCAGTGGAAACTTACTGCCATTCTGACCCTGTGTCCCTGCAAGGTATTCTCTACATGTGCCAGACCACTGACCACGCCATGATGCCCACCTAGCAGATCCCCAACTAACATTAGACCCCGACCACAGTATATCCTTGCCCATCAATAACAAATGACACATACCGGAGATTTTTGTGAGCACAGACCCACACTTCAACCAGTGTATTATAGTGGTCAATACCATTAGCCTAAGGCCTGTATAATCCAATGTTAATCGATAGTATAGATATATGTGTGACTTTTATAGAGACATAACCTACTGAAAGACTTTGAACAAGTGTTATTTAGTGCATGCATTATTGAGAATATATTATGTTAGCTTAGATAGTGACCACCCCGCTTCACAGCGACCTGACCTTCACCCATTCGGTGCAGTCTGGCGTCCATCCTTGAATGGAGACACACTTCATTCATTTAAAAAATCGAAACAACCGTTGTTGAAATATATGTGGTGTTTTATTTTGTATCTTATTTTGATGGCACAAAAATACAAGACTTTACACATTGCACAAGTCAGGTTGCAGCACAGCGGGGGAAAATCCCCTGTACTGACCGCTGTCACTCGGGAAAATTTCTCTAATGGCACGAACGGCACAGGTGGGTATTACTGTTCGAACGCGTTGTCCAAACCTCCCGTGAAGCCACCATGTAAAGGAACGATAGGCCACCAGCCGGTACCACCTGTGAAAAAGAATGATACAAACTGTTTTTAAATGAACAAGATAAGTTTATTAAACGTTTGTTGTCAATGATAATTCTTGTAACTAATGGCATTCTGCTTGGACAAATTGTTATAAAGATGCAGGCGCAGCCAGGTAAGAGGTTCTTAAGATTTATTTAATACTTAACAGCATGAGAAAACCCCCAACCTTTGAGAGTCCCTTCTCCTCCAGCTCTCTCTCCAACTGACAAAGTTAGAACCTTTATTATCCCTCAACAAGGAACTTAATGAACAACATTCTATGACATCATACTAGGGCTGCATCACTCAGAAGAGAAATACCATGGAGGAAAAGATGTTCTCAACTCACACCCCACAAGTCACTCCAACACATCTCCCCCTTTTTTTTTTTAAATTCGCTTATATAATATGATCTCGAGATCTCATAATAGTGACCTCAATAACTCATTCAATTTTATTTTCTAGTCTTCGGCACATACTACACATACCCCCTCTTAACCACAGCAATTCTATTTTTATTCCATACTTGCCCTCCAGTCACACGTACGGCCCCCTTCATGACCGCCACAACTCTGACTGGATCCGAATACAGGGAATCTCCTTTTCTTTTCACAATTCCTTTCTTGATCCTAACCCAATCTCCACACTCTACGCGCAACTCTTTCTTACCTCTCTTCAGGTTCTCACGCGCCACCCATTCAGACTTCTTCCTCACCAATGACTTCCTTACCTCATCAATAACCAAATCGGTTTCTCTACTTCTACCCAGCCACGGCGGACACGCCATGGAATATGGCTTCCTGCCCCTCATAAGCTCAAATGGGCACAACCCTGTCGTAGAATGAGGTGCCATTCTTAGGGCCCAGATCCTATTCTGTATCACAGCCAATTTATCCAAACCACATTCTTCCCCCATGCGAACACTCTCCATCACACACCTATTCATCCTTTCAACTACACCGTTGGATTCGGGATGATATAATGAAGCCCTTTTGTGATGCACTCCACATTTCTTTAAGTAGCTTGTAAAATTCCCCCCTACAAATTGGGGACCATTGTCTGTCAATAAACTTTCCGGCAGACCTTCATTGGAAAATATTTCCTGCAGAGTCATTATCATGGTTTCTCCAGTGACATCTCTCACAATTTTATAATTCACCCACCTCGAGAACAGATCCACCACCAGGACTATGAACTTTCCACGTCCATATCCCAATTCCACAGGACCCAGGATATCCATGGCGAGATCACTCCATATCCTGGACGGAAGGCCCACATCCACAAATGGTTGCTTCTTAGCCACCGATCCCTTCCCACTCTTGACACAAAACTGACAATTTTCTAAACAATTTTCTATTTCCCTGTCAAAGCCCGGCCACCAATAGTCTTCCCTCAACACCCCTTTGGTCTTGGTAATTCCTATGTGACCACTGTGTGCCAGCTCTATCACTCTCTTCCTCAGTCCAACTGGAACCACAGCCCTTCCCCATCTGAACAATATCCCGCCAATGACCGATAATTCATCCTTCACTTCCCAATATGGTCTCGCGCCCTACGCCACTTCCGCTTTGTTAGGCCATGCGGCGGAAACAACATACGGAATTATTCTATTCATATTCTCATCGTTCCTCATCCCTTCCAACCACTCCTGCTTGGACACAATACCATCCGTATTAACGAACACTAATTCCAAATCTTCATCTTCCACAACATCAGTATCAATTACTCTCATCCT
This sequence comes from Ambystoma mexicanum, assembly GCF_040938575.1. Lineage (NCBI taxonomy): Eukaryota > Metazoa > Chordata > Amphibia > Caudata > Ambystomatidae > Ambystoma > Ambystoma mexicanum. The sequence goes on from NC_090925.1 coordinate 1,112,152,827, forward strand.
AGATAAATTGTCAGCCAATATATTTTCCTTCCCAGGAATAACCTCCATCTTGAAACAATGCGTTTGCATTCTGGTAACCCATCCTGCCACCCTGCGAGAAACCTTATCAAGGCCCTTGTTCTCGAATATGGCTTTTAGCGGTTTATGATCCGTACGAATTACGAACTCAACACCCCACACAAAGTTTTTGAATCTCTCCGCCGCCCAGAAACATGCCAACGCCTCCTTCTCGAGAACAGAATATCTCACTTCCGCTCCCTTGAGGCCCCTTGAGGCATGAGCTATCACCTCCTCGGACCCGTCGTCTTGTCTCTGAGACAACACGGCACCCAAACCACATCCACTGGCATCCACTGTGATGATGGATGTCTTTCTTGTGTCAAAACAACCTAATGGTTGGGCTAAATTTATCTCCTCTTTTATACCATTGAATTCCGCCTCACACTGACTATTCCACTCAAATTCAGCACCCTTCCTTAAAATCTTCCTCATCTCATGTATCTTATCAGCATAATTCATCACAAATTTCTGATAAAACTCCGTCATTCCCAAAAAAGAGCGTAGTTCACTCTTATCAATAGGTCTTTCTATTCTCTTTATGGCATTCACCCTCTCTTCCTTGGGTCTGATACCATTTCCTGACACCTCATGTCCCAAATAGTCCACTTTAGTCACCGCAAATTTGCATTTTTCTTCCTTAAGAGTGATTCCTCTTTCCTCGAATATTTTCAACACCTTACACAAATTCCTATCATGTTCCTCCAATGTCACTCCGCTGACTAACACATCGTCCTGAAAACAGAACACACCCCTAATCCCCTTCAACAAGCGATCCATGATTTTCTGGAACACTGATGAAGCGGAGGCTAACCCGAAGGGCATCCTCCTAAATTGAAACACTCCTTCGTGTGTCACAAACGCTGTAACTGTTCTACATCCCTCCTCCAACTCTACCTGATGATATGCTGAGGTCATATCCAGTTTAGAAAAGTACTTCCCTCCACCCACCATGGTTAACAATTCACCCATGTTTGGTAGCGGGTGTCTATCCACCAACACACACTTATTCAGCTCGCGCATATCAACGCACAGCCTCAGATCTCCTGAACTTTTCTTCACAATGACGACCGGGGAAACCCACTCAACTCCCCCAGCTCTTTCAATCACACCTGACTTAAGAAGTTTCTCCAATTCCTTCTTCACTCTGTCCCTTAACACAAAAGGGACGGGCCTGAGTTTCGCCACGGTAGGAACACTGCCTCTTTTCAACAATATCTGGTGCTGAAATCCCTTCACTCTTCCCAATGTCTCATCAAATACCTTTTTATGCTCTCTCACATACTTGCTATACAACGAACACACTTCTGACACTTGCAATACTTGATCAGGATGGTTGGGATCCAATCTGATTCCCAAATTCTTCTGCTCTCTCCACCCTAACAAGGATTGACCTTTCTTAGTCACATACACCTTCCCTTCACAACATCGTCCTTTAAATTCAAACTTACTCCAGACATACCCTAGCAGCTCAATCTTGTCTTCGTTGTACCCCCCTGGACAAATGTCCGGCACCGCCAACGTCGACACTGCCCCTTTCATTTCATCCTCAAATGCGGACTTTGATATCAAAGTGATCTTTGACCCCGAGTCAGCCATCATTGACACCTTACATCCATTTACGGTCAAAACAGTATAGGGACGCTCACAATCATCTAGGACATTATCCCCACCAACAACATTGACCGTGTTCACAATAACATTTTGCAATGCCAGTACGGTGTCATCTTCTGATGACCTCCCTTCCTCCTCTTCATTCACATATAGAACTTTCCTCTGATTCATTTGCCCAAATTGATAGTTCTTGCAACACGTCCCAAAGTGTCCTCTCCTCTTGCACTTATTGCATACTGCCTTCCGCCCTGGACACACCACTGAAGAGGCAAAATGTGTTGCACTGGCACATCTATAGCACAATCTCTCATCCTTTTTATCTTCTCTCTGCGTCGACTCTTGACTTCTTCTTTCTTCTACAATATTCCTCTCCCTTTGTTTGTTTCTTCCCTTCTTCTTGTTCTTCCCTTCATTCACCCTCAATACTTCTGGCTTGGCTTCTTTAGAGTCTCCTCCCTCGGTCTTTGATAACTTGGCGACGCACGCCAGCGAATGTTCTACTCGTTTCGCTAGGTCCAATACCTCGTCCAAGTTTGGCTCGTCCTTCAACCACAGTTCCTCGCGTATCTTATTTGACCTACAATGTGTCATGAACTGATCACGTATGTGCTCGTCAAAGCTCCCCTGAAACTTGCATGTCAGAGCCAGATGACGGAGGGCAGTCACATAGTCTTCAACGGATTCCCCATGGGCTTGTACGCGCATGCGGAAGTTGTAACGTTCTAAGATCGTGCTTCTTTTTGGGTTGAAATGTTTGTCAAGTCTCATCAGAGCCGACTCGAAATCATTCAATTCATCTCCGCTTCCATCACTTGTTAACTGAGGGAGAGTCTCAAAGATTCTTTGGCCTTCGTAACCTAAAAAATGAAGCAATAAGGCTAACTTCCTTTCACTGGAATATGCTGTTCCTCCTGCCGCCTTCATATAATGCATGAATCCCTTGCGCCATTGGGGCCACGCAATTTTTGCCGCCCCTGGCGTAGGCATAAACGTGGGTGGTCCAGATATGCCGGGTAATGCTGCCATGTCTTAAATTACACTTTCAGTCAAGAGTAACGCTTCTCTTCTCTTATGTTTCACTTGTAGCTAAGAGGATCCTCGTATATCAACCCAGCGCCGGGACCACCTTTGCATTCACTGTAACTCTTCTTGCTGTCACAATCCAGCTACCGCCCTCTCAAATAACTCACAATCATTGTCACACATTAAGAATGATGAATTTTTTTTTTATTTACCTCCTATAACCCCCGTTGCGGTAGTGACTTGACGCCTCCTGACATAACTTGCCCCTCTTTAACAAGGATTACGGTAATCTGGTTAACCGGGTTCCTCCTTCTTCAGGTCGAACAACTGTGGGATGTATCCCGTGTAGGAACTCGCACGGAAATATACAGCACTTACTTGGAGGAGATGCAGGTGCTTGGTGGGCGTTCAACGCCTGTGGAACATCATCATCCTAAACCTGCGAGGGTGGGCGACTGCTCGGCACAGGAGCGGGGCGGAGCAACAACCTTCCTTGCGCCTCTGGTCTTGTCGCGGCCCGCTCGCTCCCACTTCACAGCTACGATGTCTCCCGTGGCCACAAACGGAGTTCCTGACGGCGTCCCGACTTTCACTCCGGGAGCCGCTCAACGCGCAAGTGACACGGAGCAGCCCCACAGCGTCTAGAGACGGGCCGCTCAACGCATATGCGATGCGGAGCAGCCCACGGCGACTCGCGGCTCCTGTCAACTGGACGGGCCGCCACCTCTCTTCACAGGGTTGGGGCGCTGCAGGTCGCTGCTTCACGGAACTCTCCACGCCGACGAACTTCGGCGATCTTCCTGTCGTCCGCGCTAGGCCCGCTCAACGCACATGTGGTGCGGAGCAGCCCAGGGCGAACCGCAGCTCCGACTGACTGGAATGGGGCGGCCGCTCCTTTTTCACCCGGGTTCCGTGGCTGTGGAGATCGTCTCTCTGCGGGTACTCGGCGGCCTCCTCTCCACGGGTACTGGCCAGCCTTCAGGGCTGGACAGGCACGACTGGCTGCTGGGGGTCTTCTCTCGCTTAACCGCTGAAGCCACTGCATCCCATCCTCGTCGCCATTGTTATAAAGATGCAGGCGCAGCCAGGTAAGAGGTTCTTAAGATTTATTTAATACTTAACAGCATGAGAAAACCCCCAACCTTTGAGAGTCCCTTCTCCTCCAGCTCTCTCTCCAACTGACAAAGTTAGAACCTTTATTATCCCTCAACAAGGAACTTAATGAACAACATTCTATGACATCATACTAGGGCTGCATCACTCAGAAGAGAAATACCATGGAGGAAAAGATGTTCTCAACTCAGACCCCACAAGTCACTCCAACACAAATGCTATCTAGAGACTACACACTATTGAACAACTTTCATGCGTTAACATGATATCTATATGTAATTTTGGATATAGTAGAAGACCATGAAATTGGAGTGGCATCACAAGCAGAGTATACTTACTCGTTACTCGGATTAGGAGGACGAACAGTTGCGCGAAGTTCGTGCATAAGCACCATCATTATCCTCAACACGGACCGTGTGAGGCAGGCTGCCCTGAAGTCTGGCAGCTCGGTGATGCATTGTGGCCATGGCTCGACTTCCGAAATGTAGGCCACGCATCCCGAGTTTTCACAGCAGCAGCAGTTCTCGTCCTCGGTTGGCATTAGCTCGCACCGATTGCATGTGCACCAGGTGAAAACACCGTCCATGCGACTAGGTCCAGTGTCTTCATCCGTTGATTCGTCCTGCCAGCTGCCGTCCGAAGCCCCATCGTTTTCGCATGTTTCCCTTTCCAGTAGTTCCTCCTTGGTATACTCGGGCTCGTACATGTAGGGCATTATTGTAGCCATTGTGTGGTAAACAAACGAAAATAATTTATAGCGGTGGTACTGGTATCTGTTCACACGGACTACAAGCAACAAAGGTAGCTGACCAGAGCACAGAAACGAGTCACAGAATACTCAAAGTAACACACAGAGAGGAATGGAATCGAAAATCTGCTGCTGTGTGTTGTGAAACGGTCTGTTTATACTTATTGAGTAAAGAGGCTTGCTGCCGTTTCCATGGCAACACGTCATTAGCTGAAGCGCAGCGATTGTTGACACGAGACGTGCTTTGGCGTTGTGAAATGGGCAGCACGTGTCTGCTGATGACAGACTCAGGGGCAGGGGATATGATTTAGTGCCGCAAAAGCAGGTCAGCCAGGGCGATGGGGCAAGTGATAGGATTATCACAAAATGGCAGCACCCTGGTGCCTGTTTTCACGTGTGTTTAATGGACGAAAACTCGGGTAAGGTCCATAGGAAATGTTTCTAAAATCGCGCGACTTGGGCTTAAAAACACATGGCCGACCCGTAGGGACAATAAAAAATGTTGACTGAACCATCCCTTTAAGTTGTTTCTTGCTGCATTGGTGACAAATATCATAAGCTCGGTTTTTGAGCTATTGAGACACATCCAGTTATCAATCATCAATTGCCTGATGGATGAATAGATGTTATTGAGATTGGCCAAATCAGCAGCATAGTCTCCGCTTACGTCCATTATGAGTTGGAAGTCATTAGCATAGTGGGTGAAATGGAGGGTTTGATATATATGAATAACAAAAGAAATCAGGATGAGAGATCCACAAACAGCTATGTGGTTTTGAAACTATTTATTCTGATCTCAAAACCAAATTTTGCACAGATGATATTTTATATATTTACAGAACTTTCGATAAGCATGAAAGTGACACGGACAGGTTTGATGTTCAACACAGGAAGTACATATGTGTACCAACCTCTTGAATATAGAGGCTAAATTTCCAACAAAATGCACAAGACAAAAATGACCATTCTGTGAAACAAAACTTGACAGAGTGCTACCGAGGGCTTTTTCTTAGTCCGGGGCTGGCTAAAGGACAGTGTACACAACACTATATACAAAACATACAACAGGGTTTAAACAGTTGTGTCACAAATCATCAACACTGTAGTGTTTCGGCCATGAGGGGCTTAGTAGGAGCCCGTTATTGAGATGGCCTTCATCAGGATAGACGCTAAGCATGGATCTGTCCGTGGGAGTTATCTGTGGGTGGATTTTCCCATTTCCTGTATAATTCGAACAGTTTCCTAGAACTATTTCCTGCGCTCTCAATTTGTTCATTACAAAATAGTTTTTTTGCTACAAGGATTTTTTTCTTATACTTTTTCCAGAGATTTCCATTAATTTTTGTTATCAGTATTCTGATCTCTGGCCCATGCTCGTTTGGCTTGTCTTTCTTCTTACCTCAAAGTACATGAACCAGTCTTGTTGGTTTGGATGGTCGCGCACTATCTTGGATCTTAAGGGTGCTTCTTTGTCAATTGGTTGGTTAGAAGCAATGTGTATATTTCTACCAGTTTACATGGGGGATCAAGGTCAGATGAATTGGTTATAATAGATTGAATACATCTCTCTAAATCTGCTGGATTAAGTTTGTTGAAATTCCTGTTTAGGATTTTTTGGGGATGGGCCTTCCACCTGATACTGACTCTCAGGACTCTTTTGGTGTGATCTGAAGTGCCTGCAAGGGTGTTTCTCAGATCGTTGGGTCACATGGTCCCTGCGATGGTGGTTGTGGCCGGAGGTTCTCCTGAGGGCTTCCCCCTGTCCCAGCCCTTGCTACTCACTCTTCCTACTGACACCGGGAAGGAGGGCTGGGGAGCATTTCTGGGGTACCAGTCCTGCCAAGGGGAATGGAGGAGCTGGGCGGCCATGCAGTTGTCCAATTGGAGGGAAATGGTGGTGGTCTCCTGTCGATCAAGGTAGGTTTGTGTCAGGGGTCTTCTGTGGCAAACAGACTCAACGTGGTGTTCTCTTCCTGGGTCTGGGTGATGTGAATGGTGGTCTTCCAGTGTGTCTGCAGGATTTGGGGAGTCCCGTGGTTGCATCTCTTTACTTCTTTCCTGTGACGAATCAACTTCCAGGGCACTAGTGGTCCAGGGATCAATATCGGTTTATAAACCATCAATCAGACCCACAGCTCTAGTACGCCAGAAGAGATCCGAAAAGATTGGAACCACAAGTCAATTATAAACCTCCTTGTTAAATTTTGGTAACGTGGACGGAACGGCAGGCTTATCTCCGAAAGGTCTTGGATCGTTGGTTAGTTGCAACAGAGCAAACACACAATAATTACCCAGTAATAAAAGGGACTGTCCAGTCAAGGTTGTATAAAAATATCTACTTTATTATGATCAAAACAGACATTTCTAGCAGACTACAAAATACAGCCCACCCTGTAAAGGAATGCAGTGGACAGACAGTTTCAAAGAAGGAAAAGGGATTCACTCTGAATACTGACAGGAGGGTAGTCAGTAATGTAATTAATCGTAATAGTATGCGGATACTTGATTTCAACATAAGGAAGCAATGGATAATAAAGTATCACTAGGGGCCTTCGAAGAAGGACCAGGGGGACAGAACCACAATGCACCTTTGAGCTATCAATGTTCTTGTTGCTCTACAGGGTTGAGTCGGTTTAAGTGTACTTTGCAGCTTCTGCGACAGAGTTCAATAAGGGAGACATCTGTGGGTATCAGGTGGCAGGCAGTTCGGCAGCAAGGCCGGATGGATGGCTGCAGGATGGCCTAAATGGTGGCTTGGGGTCAGGAATCATTGTCTCAGTGCTGGTTGGCAGTTCTGAAGCCCTGGTGAGGGCGTCTCGGACAGTGTGAGCGACTGCGGTGTAACAGGCAGTGTTACAGTCGGTTGCAGCTCAATGGGCTCGACTGGCTCAAAAAATGTTCTTTAAGGCGGAAGTCGGTAGATGCTTGTCGATGCACTCCTCCGAGCTTCTTCACTGGGCTTGTGTCATCCTTCAAGGCAGATGGCCCAATGTTGAGGAGAGTATTGCAGGCAGCTTCCTTGTCCTTAGTTTGGTTCAGAGACTCTCTGGCACTTCTCACTTAGGAAGCCTGCTGCAGAGCCTTGCAGGGTACGCGGTGTGCTGGCTGGGGACTGGTTCTAAAGCTGCTGGAGGGTCCTCTGGATTCAGTATCTCCCTCTGTTCCCTGGAAGATTTTTAGAAGAGGGACCTTCCTTGCCTCTTGGAAGACCGGGCCTTCCTTCACATGCGGAAGAAGTAAGGCAGACTGTACCTTTAGCCACGGTCCAATGCTGAGTTCTTCTTGCTACTCCTTGCAAAGTCTTGCGATGATCTGCCCAAAAGAGGGGCTCAGCCCTCTTTTAAAGCCAAATGGGCGACAGTGATTGGTGTATATGATATGAAATGGCATTTATAACGCACCAGTACACAAGTGTTTATAGGCGCGACAAGAGAAGGAGGACAAAACAGAGGGAGGACAAAACAACAATCTTAATAGGCCTTGTGTCATTCAGATTGTGCAAGCGCAGGGAAGGGGAAGGGGAGAACTGCACAGAGGGGGATGGAGAAGTGCAGGTAATCAGAAAGTGCAGCCAACAGGTGGCTCATAAGCAAAAATAAGAAATACTCCCAGACCTTGGCAGACAAACCTTGAATGTTTTCTTAAATATACAGGCAACAACCATTATGAATGCACCGGGACAAAGAACTGTCAGGAAAGGACGAACTGGTCCTTAGACCCAGTAGTTTGGAGGGATTTGGTTGAGCAAGGAGTCAATCAGAGCTGCTCCCGTCCAGATGGCTGCGTTTTGGCCCAACACTGTTCACTGGTGACTACTGCTCATCACTTGCTCTTGCAAACACACATTACAACGTTTCCCAACCCAATTTAGGGTTGGGAAACGTCTGCCGCAGGGACACTGGAGCACGGAAGTACGACAGGGAAGAAGCGAAGGAACAGGTAAGTGGGGTACCGGGTACTTTTCACGTGTGAATGGATGATCCATATCAGCAATGCATATTGTGAACAGTACATTTTTTTCATTTCCCCCGAATTTTGCCACTCTGTTTTTTTTGCATGCAAGCTTTACGGCCACCATTTTTTACGTAGATCCATGTAGGAAAGGCGCCGTCCTGAAGACAGTACTTGTAGTTCCCCAAATCTCAGGGTTCCCCTCCCCAAGATTTTAATGTAACATTTGCACTGATCTCAGTCTTTCAATGTTCAAGACAAAATGGGTCTACTTAACCATCCTTATGGTTTGTTTCACCAGTTCACTCACGGCACTCCTTGGTTTGTTACAAAATATATTTTGATGTTCACCATTTAGGGTTCACTGGTCGAGATGCCGTTGTCAGACCACATGGTCCACCCATCACAGGTCGCACAACCAGGAACCCCAGGCTCTCCAGCCCACACAGGTTCTTCGGCCCTTGCCCCTATGTCCAGATTTACATTCACCTGTTTTCTCTTCATGGATTTTGCTGCGTTGTGTGCAGTGCAACACTTTCCTAGTTTTTCCGGTGAGCCTCTTGGCTTTGTCATCACGTGTTGCACACTTCTTGCCAGATTATATTTTCACTCTGTTTCAAAGCTGCAATCAGTTCAGCATTCAAAAAGTATTTCAGCTTTGGTTTTTAAAGGCTTTCTCACAGCTTTCTGAGATTCCCCACAGTTCTTTTGGCTTGAGTCAATACTTGTTTCATATTATTTCTACTGGCTTTGAAATTACAGTTTTATCATTCTTCTTTGCATAGCCCATTTATCTTGCTAATAATGCTTCCTTCGCGCTTCTTTATAGTAGCTGCAACATTCTCTTGGCTTTGGAAATGCATATGTTCAGTTTCTTCCTCCCTTTTCGTTTATTCAACATCAAATGCTTTATAAACAAAAAGATTCAATCATGTGACAAGGAATAAGTTCACCAGCGATGTGCCCCTGTCATGCCGTATTCTCAGTTTCACTTAAACAATGTCTTGCCACTTTGTTTCTGTTCACGAGGGCCTTTTCATCATGCATTGAATTTAACAATGCTTTCTCCACACAGTATCACAAGGTTTTCGCATGTGAAGCAAACCAGAATCTTCCTACTCGTAGAGGCTCACCAGTGTTTCAGTGTGCTTCTGACAATCACGTAGTCTTCTTGGTTGTGTTGCCTCGCGAGTAATCCACTCCTTTCTACTTCCTCTGCGGAACGGGGGTCTATGGCTACCCCTCAGGCACTCCAGTGTCAATGGTACACCTGGAGGTAAGAAGCATTCAATTACGAACTTAGTAGAATGGCCTAACTCGCCACCATCGTCTGCTGCTCGACCCCTGCAGAAAGGAACAGAAGTTCCTTTGTCACTCACAAGACCTGTCTCCATCTTCACAGGACTCTGGCCTCGGCGTCCTCTGCTTCGTAATTCGGTCTGCCACAGCCTTCTTCAACACCATGGCTTCTGCCGCTCTCCTGATGCAATGGCTTCCCCATCTCTTGCATGCAGCCCCACCTCTTATACTCCCTGGCAGTCTTAAAGGTCCACTGGTGTGGGTCAATAAGTTCAATCGCCTGACCTCTATGCAGCCTAGTTGTGGGACATACATGACTTCCCAAATGGTATTCTTGTGCAGTCTTCGTCTTCGTCTCAGTACCAGAGTGGTGAAAGTGCCTATTGGTGTTTACTACTCCTAGTCGCCTCTTCCTCGTCCCAGTAGGGTCAAGTGTCTCATGTGTGGAAATGAAGGGAACAGCTTTATATTAACCCATAAAGGTCGGCAAAGGGTAAGTTAGGCTGATCCCCCCCTCACTTCACCAACCCCAGGGTCTGTATCCAATAGCTATGGCCTTCACCTGGGCACCTGACAAGAGGATCCAGGGGGAGGAGGAGTGAGGATACCCTCTGGTTTCTCACACATTGTGGTGATCATTCACTTGCTGTGGGAACATGGTGATATGGTAACAGAATCATCTGGAAAACAATAAGGGAAACAACAAGAAAAGGACAAAACTTGACAGTTCTGCCAAATTGTCGCAGAAGCAATGTCAGGACAAGCTGTTCAAAGATGGCCAAGGGCCTGGTGAAGATAAAATGAGGGCAAATAGAGAAATGTTGCAGCCACTAAAAACTAGCATTGATACCATTGGTCTGAAAATACATTAACACTGAAAGTGCAATTCACTTTGATACAACTGGAGAAAGTTGGTCAAAGGATAACAGAAGCAGAAGCCAGAGTCATGGAGGAGCTCTGTGCTAAGGTGAACAAACTTCAGACGGCAATGAAGAAAATGGCTGCAAAAACTGAGGATCTTGAAAGGAGGTCCAAAAGGAATAATGTATGATTTATCGGTCTCCCTAATTCATAGAAGAATTGTTACACAAGATTTTAGATGTCCCCCCATCTGTCAAACTAATTTATAGTCAAGTAAGCCCACTGATCATTAGCCACCAGACTTCCACCGGGCACCCATCATAATCAGAATTGTCAATTACAGAGGTACTTCATTGAACACTGCCAGAGAGAAAAGATTCTTGCCGTTTGAAAACACTAATTTGTCATTGTGCACAAACAGCCATGAAACTCTGGAAGCTTGCAGAAACATCCAGGATATAAAGCACAAACCATGAAGCATTCGATTGAAGTATAAATTAGCAACCTGGGCAGGGGTGTCAGCCAATCAAAGAGCTTGGAACACAGGCTGAATCCTTTGGTGTAAGCTCCCCTTCTGAGTGGATCTATGTGATATTAACAAATTAATAAATAATGAAAACATGTTTAACTAAAACGTTTTATTTGATGGGAGTCCCCCAAAACACCCATTTGTGTTTGTTTATAACCCCACCCCAAACCCTTTGCCCCCTGTTTTAGCACCTTACCCCACCCTTCTAATATATATTGTAAAACATTCTGTATTTTTTTGGTAAAAATAATTAGCTGAAAATGATTTGTTCGTTTTTTATTCGGTATCATCACTGGATACCGTTCTGGGCTCCCCCACGGCTGTGCGTCCCTCATCCTGGAGTACCTTTCTCCCTCCCACCAACCCAAACCACCTTTAACACCCATGAGTAACTACACACGGGTGCTAAAGGCGAAGTTAAAGTAAAAAAAAAAGAAAATGCGTCCCTTTACTCTGTCCTATGATGTCGCGTCAGAACAGGTGTCCGTCTTCAGTGTTGATAAAATGGACCTGTCCCAACGTGGCATCGCAGGATGGAGTAAAGGTAAGTATTTTCTTTTTTTTTTAAATGTTATCATCGCCTTTAGCACCAGTGTGTAGTTACTCGTGGGTGCTAAAGGCAATATGCCCCTCGGTGGTGGGTTGACTCTTTCATTAACGGCACCACTGACTGTGTTAAAGGACCCACACTTTGCTCTCGCTCTTAACTTGATCGGCGTGTCCTTACCGACAGGGCCGCCCAGCCACCTGTGGGCATATCGCCTCAATGACATACTCTGCATAATTCATGGTGATAGATACTTGTGAAAAGGACCACACTCTCCATAGATGCACTCGCAGGCAGGAAATATAGGAGGACTTGTGACAATGGAGAAAGATTTTATGAGAGACTTTACTCTACTGCACTCACTCACACAAAAACACAGGTCAGTGTTTTTTTTAGATGATGTGACATTGGGTCAGGGGATAGGGAACTTGGGCCTTTGGTAAACTCACTGATCATGATAGAGGAAATTAAGTCAGTGGTTAAAATACTGCTGAACAATAAATCACAAGGCATGCATGGACTTTCATCTAAGTTCTACAAAGAATCCTTTGGCAATGTGTTGAGATCTCTTTAGCTAAACGTACGCTACCAAATTCCACTAGAACTGCTCTTATCACCGTACTACTAAAGCTGGGAAAAGATCTGGAAAACTGCTTTTCATATAGACCGCTCTCACTAATAACCATTGGTAACTAAATCCTTGCCAAAATACTAGGGTACATATTATTGTAACATATGTCCTTCTTAGCCTTAGCTGTACAAGCAAGTTTCATGCCTGACAGAGGTACACTGAACAATTTACGTAGGTAGTTCTCAGTCATATACAATATTGATCCTGAAATGTTACCCTCATTTGTCATAGTTGGTACTGGAAGTCTGTGAAGTGGCCTTTTCTTGTCACAGTATTGGAATGCCAATGCTTGGAAATGCACTTTATAAACATGATACGGTTATTAGTCGACCCCCCCAAAGCATTGATACTGACAAATGGCTTGATGTTGACACCTTTGAAATGGACTACGAGTAGAAGACAAGGTTCTTCTTGTCATCACTCCTCTTTGCTTTAGCAATTGAGACTTTAGCATGTTTGTTAAGACAAAGGCATGCACACAAGGGTATACAGCCTGTTTGTGAATACATATCATCTCATTATATGCAGATGATATCCTTTCATGCAAGAAACGACTAGACGTTTATGTGTCCCTGTTGATCACACACATCACTTCCTATGGAGACTTCAATGGGCTCAGAATAAACTGTACTGAGACTGTGCTTCGGTCACTCATGCCTGTAACAGGTAATATTAGAATAGATTTGGGATTTAAATTGTGGCCGGTTAGCGTTCCATATTTGGGGATAGTAGTATCAACTAAAAGGCAAACATTACTTGCGAAGAACAACTTTAAACCCAAAGAATCCTTTGATACAAAGCAGAGCAATGGAATAGGCTTCCTGTATCTTTAACGGGAGAATCTCTCTCATTAAAATGGTAATAGTTTCCAAATGACTGTGCATGTACCACAATATTCCTGTAACTCCCCTTCTCCCAGGTTAGGTACTTTAAAGATTGAAACAGTGAACAAATAAGTTTTGTTGGAGGCGGGGGGGGGGAGGGGTGACACAGCAGATCACTTTACATTAATTACATTATGTTGTTCCTGTGAGATGGAAGGACTGGCAGTACTAGATATGTTTACCACAACATGCCCATGTGGTTTTTAACAACATGAATTAGAATTAATAAACGTAAGAACCATGTTCTTTCTATTCACAGGAAATCACATAGTCTATTGCGCAAGAAGAAGCGTTTATCATTCGAAACGCGTAGTGTCAGTTTTCTGCTCAACAAAATCATTCACCAGATCCACATTAAGGTTGACTAGAGATGAGAACATTAGATTGGACTCATGAATGCAACTAACTTATTTTGAATATGTTTAATTGAAAGACATGCTGAAATGTCAGTCCTATGAACTATGTGTGATTAACACATTTTGGATTATAGTCGAAAGTGGTCCTTAAAAGAAACTGGGCCTCATTACGACCCAGGCGGTAAGTTACCGCCTGGGCCGTGACTTTACCACCATGGCGTAAACTATGTTTACGCCATGGTGGTTGGCGGACTTACCGCCCCATTCCGACCTTGGCGGGGCGGTAAGTCCCCAATCCCCATTTACCCTTCCCCATTCCCATTTTTGCCCCATAGGGCATAATGGGAGTGGGGAAGGCGTTAATTACGCCACCGTAAATTACGGTGGCGTAATTAACTCCATGGTCCCTTAGCGCCATAGATTTTAACACCTGCTAAAAGCAGGTGTTAAATCCGCCATGGGCTAAGGGACCTCGTACTCAGGCGGTAAGGGTCGGCGCTGTTTATGGCGCCGTAAACCCCTTACCGCCTGGGTCGTAATGAGGCCCACTGTGTTTAAAGTGTAAATCTATCGGTCATCTAAATGAATGTTAAATTTGGATGGAAATATCAATGTTATTTGTTAATATGAAGTAAATTGAGTGTATTCACGAAATGTTCTTTTGAAAGCAGTGTAAATTTATGAGAGATATTTTCTCCTCTATGAGGGCACTGTTATTCGTCTGATTAATTTCAGATGACGCCATAGTTGTTCTTGTTACTTTGTATGCCTTTAGCCAGGGATACCTTTAACAGAAGCACCTTGAAAGTACCTTAAAAACGAAGAAAACCTAAATCTGTTTACTAACACATAGTGCACCCCTCCAAATATAACTCTATTTAGTACTAGATATGGTGCAATATTATTAGCCCAAGCACTATATGTCGTGTGGTGCATTAGCGCTAAACAATTCCCGTTTCATATACATACAGAAAAAGAACGGCATTTCCTGGCTCATTGCAAGTGCTGCCCTGCGCTAACATCAAAATTCCATATAGGGCAATACTGACACGGTACAAATTCTCGTTAGCCCAGTTGAACAAATTGTGTTATCTATAATAGTGCTATGGGTTGAGCAACTTAACCATAACTAAGGGCCGATACCGGTTTATAGTCATTAAATCGAAAGCAATAATGTCGAAAGTCAAAAAATAGAAAAAATAATGTCGAAAAAAAAGTTGCATTTCTTTTTTATTACGTTTTTTATTTGAAATGGGGGGTTCCCTCCAACCCCCCTTTTTTGTATTTTTTTTATTTTACCCCTTTTTTTTACTCACTAAACCCAAAACATACATATAAATAATAAAAAAAACATTCGACTTTTTTTTTCGACATTTTTGACATTCGACTTTATTGTTTCGACTTTTTGACTGCACACCGCCGATACCACAGGCCCTGTAATGCTCAATGAATATTCAAAATGTGATATTCACAGCATCCAGATAACATTTGAAAAAAATGTCATATTTCAATCTAAAATGTTGTGTGTCTGTAGATACATTTTGGGAGAAAGGTGCAGATGATGGATTAACAATATTTCTGTCCTTTGGACAAGAGTACTTTCTAGGATTTCTAATTGAACCACCAAAGTTATGCTGTTATATGATACCTACTGCCTTTTGTTATGAATTTAAAGAGCTGTTTATGGCCCCGGTCCTAAAATATATTGTGGATACGAACTTCATCTCACACCTGGACTCCAGGTTGCAGTAGAAGGTTATATAAGATAGCATTGGCAGCTAAAACCAATGCAATTAAGGGGACGAGATGTGTGGGAGAAATGTTTACATTTACAGATAAGTGATATGGACTGGCACAAGGCATGCCCTCGGACAAACGTGGTGTCCCTCAATTAACATGACAAGTCATTTTACTGTCAGTTATTGCAGCAGGCATCTCACACACCACAGTGTCTCATATCTTACATACCACGGATGAAGGATGAATGCTTTAGATGTGGAAATGCTAATGCAGAGTGCATGAATCCTTCCTGGCTGTGGCAACCAATACCAAACCTCTGGGGGAAGGCCAGAGAAGTAGTGGTAGATTTGGTTTTTGTATTTATATGTATTTGAAGAACAAGGATGTCAATTTCGAACAGAGTTGATTTACAATAACACATTTACAAATGGCAGAAGCATTCCCACGAAGGGTGCCTTTACAATAGTATACAGTTGAGAACAAGTAGTGAGTCCGTTTAGGATGGTGTAAAGTTATTATGACATACCAAGGACAAAACAAAACAAACAGAAATAAATGTATACCAGAAAAACGGTGACTCACAATGGTAACATTAAACTAAGGGGGCAAATGCTTCAAACTAAATAAGAGTACTAATTATACAAACATTACATTATTAAGTGTCACTGAGGCAGTGGTGGAGTGAGGTAGGGAGGATAGAGGAAAGGGCAAAGGGAACTCCCTATTTAGCAAGTAAGTGAAGTTTAAGCTGAGATTTGGGTTGGCCTTGATTGTTATGGGCAGTGGGTTCCAGTGGAGCGGGGCGAGTAGGGAGAAAGAGCGAAAGCGAATAGAGGCACATGGAGGGTATGGGACCGTGAGGTTGAGTGCAAAGGATAACCTCAGGGAACAAGATGGTGAGTAAACTGAGATACAATCAGGCAGGTACTGAGGAGCAAGAACATTGATAGCTTTGTAGAATAAGAGAAGTAACTTGAAAAGCGAGTGGTTGTGCATGGAGAGCAGTTGAATACACAACATTTGTTATACTGCATGAGCAATCAATCATTGGAAAAATATCACAAGACTATTATACTACACGATCAACTAACATTCCATTAATTCAAGCCATGTAAATCTAAATTTCTATCATGTTTCTATCGCTCAATGCCTGGAGTCCATTGGATTTACGCAATCCAATCGATCATTTTTCTAATATTTTGCAATATATTAGTTGATCCTGGTGTATAATAGTCTTGTAATAACTCTTCAATGATTGATCACTCATACAGTATAACAAATGTTGTGTACTCTGTACTATTTTGCACTTTGTCCTACACATTTTAAAAGAATGGAAATGTTATATGCATGTGTCTTTGCTACATCCTGTTGAATTCATGCATGTTCTATAAGAATTAATATTGGAGTACATTTGGTGTGATGTAAAGTTTTGGCCGGAACAGTTTGTGTGAATAATGGTACAGTACTCAGTACCTGGCAGTTTAGAGGACCACTGTATGTAAAACGTGGAAAGCGGTTGTACATGGAGACCCAACCAGCATGTTGTCATTAGGTAGAAGTCGGGGAGGATCTGGGTGGATTGCAGAGTGTGTAGTTGAAAAGTTGAGGACTTTGTCTAGAGAAACGAATGAGTAGAGAGTAAGGCCAAGGAGTAGACTTGAGCAGTAGTCCAGTTTGCTGAGCACAAGAGTGGAAACTAAAGTTTTTGTAGAGTGGTTAGTAAGAAAGGAACACATTTTCCTAATGTTAAGGAGGGTAATACGAGCAGCAGAGGTAGTAGTGGTCATGAATTGTTGCAGTCGTAAGTCGTTATCAAAGAGGACTCCACAATTGGGAGCATGGGGTGAGGGAGCAAAAAGGTCAGGAGGGAAGGAGATAGGAGGGTAGGGATGACATTGGAAGCTAGGAGAAAGATGACTTCCATTTTTTTGAAGAGCTCATCATGAGGCTGCGGAGAGCCATCCAGTGCCAAATTGCAGTGAGACAATTCATAATCTGTTTCGAGATTGTTGGAGTCAAGGAGGGAAAAAAAAATTGAGTGTCATCAGCAAAAAGGTGATGGTGAAAGCTAAAGGATGAGATTAGTTGCCCTAGGGCGCAGGTAGAGGGGTAAAGAGCAGAGGTCCAAGGACTGATCTTTGGGGGACAGTGACAGGGAGATGAATGGGGTTTGAGGGTTGTGAGTTCCAAGAGATTTTAAAGGATCGATCTTCCAGGTAGGGGGCGATCCAGGCAAGAACAGATTTGCAAAACTCAAGGTCCTAGAGTCTGAGGAGGAGAGAAGAGTGATCGACAGTGTCAAAAGCAGCAGTAAAGTCCAAAAGGATGAGTATAGAAGAGAGTTTGTAGTGGTGAGCATTAGAGAGAAAGTTGGTGACAAGCAGGAGTGCAGTCATGGAGAAGTGTTTCCTACCGAAGCCAGATTGGAGTAGATCTCCATGGCTATTATCCTCAAGGCACTTAGTGATCCGATCGAAGGCCACCTACTCCTGGACCTTTGAATAATGGGGAAGGAGAGAAACTGGGTAATAGTTTGCTGGGACGTTTGGGTCAGCAGAGGGTTTCTTCAATAGGGGTAAGACATTTGCAGGTTTTAAGGAGACAGGGAAGAGTCCAGCGGAGAGAGAGATTAAAGAGCTTAGAGAGATAAAGACAAGTGATTGAGTTTAGGTTTTTGAGCAAAAGGGTCGATAGGAGTGCAAGATAGCTTGGCACCTGAAGGATAGTTGCTAATTCAATAGGAGAGGTAGGGGAGAAGTAGTTGAGTATAGAAGAGGTCAGAAGTAGGAGTATTTGGCAGAGTCCAGTGTAGGGGTTAGGGCAGCAATGAAATTTTTGTAGGCTAGGAGTAGGGAACGTGTCTGTAATTTGCGCCAGTGTCGTAGGCCACGGCACATGTTTGTTTTGAGTGATCCAAGGCAGGAAGGTGTCAGAAGATCCCTTCTTTCTCACCTTTTTATCCTTGTTGGCGTTCTTCCGGGACGTGGCTTCTTTCTTTTTCACCGACCGTGACTTGTATAAACTGGAACGCGAGTCCTCAGGTTCCAGCGCGGAAGCCGGCTGCCAAGCCGGTAGCGTTCGAATATCCAGGAACAATGGCGATTAATCCAGGAAGGGGGATAACGAAAGGTAAGAAATAGAAAGGGGGGGTCCCGGGAGTGAAGGAAGATAGAATGTACGATACACAGGGAGCGAACTCGAACACATCTAGTAACTCGTAGGGGTAGAGTTGAGACGCGTGGAGCCGCGGGGGCGTGCCGGTTTTCTAGGAAGCTGGCGAGTGCACGCAAAGGCTAGACTGCCGCAGTTCTGTGTCGGCGGCCATTTTGGATGGGTTGCAGAGTTAATGCTGCAGTGCATCAGGGACCATGAAGTCCAGAAGGGTCGAACCGGCCATTCATGACAGAAGGTGTGAATGTGCGAGCACGATAGTGTTGGTCAAATTGAGTCATAAGTGCATAGTGAAAGTTAGTAAAAGCTCAATGGAAGAGGCATGGATAGGGGAAGAGACAGGAGAGAGGCCCTTACATCATCAGGCTAAGGTCAAGAGAGTCCTGCTTGATTTCCCTCTTAGTCATTGAAGAGGGGAGCAAGGAGTAGAAGGCGGAGGGCTGATATGTTAAAGTGAACAATGGAGTGATCAGAGGCAGTGGCGTCTCTACAGTGGGACGAACAGGGGCACCTACCTCCCCAGCAAAATGTTGCACCCCACTTGGCAAGTGTGGACTTGGGTTGCCGTGCTTGCTGCCTCTCTATGGAGAACGCCTGCAAAGAAAAGAGGAGGAATGCTCTTCCGGGATGACACCTCTGGACCAACAAGAGCCAGGTATGGTGCTCCAGCTGTGGCTTTTGCGGGGCAGTATGCCAGGTATGGGTCTTACAGTCTGGGTAGTAGGGGCAGGATGCCAGGTATAGGGCTTGTGCCCTGGGTGGTGGAGGTGCAGGATGCCAGTTATGGGGCTTGCAATCTTGGTGGTGGGGGGCCAGGATGGCTGGTATGTGATTTGTCTACTGGGTGGTGTGGAGAAATGATTCCAGCTATTGGGTTTGTGCTCTGAGTGTTGTGGAGACAGGATTCCAGCTATTGGAGTTGTGCTCTGGGTGGTGCAAGCGCAAGATGCCAGGTATGGGGCTTGAGCTCTTGGTGGTGGGGGGACAGGATGGCAGGCATGGGGCTTTTGCCCTGGGTGCTTGGAGGCAGAATGCCAGGGATGGGGTGTGTGTTCTGGGCCATGGGGAGGCAGGATGCTAGATATGGGGTTTGCGCTCTGGGTGGTGAAGACAGCATGCCAGGTAAGGGGCTTGTGCGGAGGGCACTAATGAGCCATCCAGGAATTCCAGACTCCTTGTGAGTTCCGCTCATTGGCTGCCATTACTCCTTTATTTATAAACTCTTTAGCTGTTTGTGAGGTCACAAGTGTGCCCGCAGTGTGCAATTGTTGTATGCAGCATATTGGAGAAGCCAGGAATGATAGTGGTGCAGGTGGTCAGTGCAGGCTAACCGCTGGGATCAGAGCTGTGCTGACACGAGGAGGCAGGCTGCGGCCGCTTGGGC
This sequence comes from Ambystoma mexicanum, assembly GCF_040938575.1. Classification (NCBI taxonomy): domain Eukaryota; kingdom Metazoa; phylum Chordata; class Amphibia; order Caudata; family Ambystomatidae; genus Ambystoma; species Ambystoma mexicanum. The sequence continues at coordinate 1,112,172,735 of NC_090925.1, forward strand.
TGGACAGGTACCGTGGCAACAGTGAGGCGTTGAGGTGGCTGTCTCAGCCTGTTGGTCTGCCGGGGGTAGCAGTGAATATCCGGTGGCCCCAGAAGAGACCAAGAACAGAAAGAGGCCCCGGCCTGGAGGCAGCCCAGTCGAGGGTGAGGAGCTGTGGCCGGGGTGAAGTGCTTCCACTCCCACGGTGGGCTAGCGGCAAGTGGATGACTTGGGTTGCTGACAGTGGGAGGTGACGACAGTTGGGAGCTCACCCATGTCGGTGCCACATACCATGCCCGTGATTGTGCCGAGGGCCTTGCAACGCTGCAGTGAGAAGCAGGCCAGGAAGGCAGCAGATGGAGGAAGTCTGGAGCCTGTCGGCCGGCCTTTTGCCAGTATTGTGGTACTGCCGGATATCTCCCCCATGTGAAGCCAGACCTGTGCAGGGTCAGCGGGGTGCTGAGGGCAGCGGGTGGATTCAGTCTGGAGCCTGACAGCTATCTCCATAGCGAAGCTTTCTGCTTGAGTCTGGGGAAGCAGCAGGGCTTGCAGGACAGTTGGAGGCAGTTTGGAGCCCTTGCTGCAGCGCTGACTGGGCTGGCATCCCTGCCGGAGCGTGGGGCCTATCAGGCCTGCAAGATAGTCTGGACCCAGCTAGTGAAGGTGGCTGGGGTTCGTCCTGGGCTTCTCCATTGTGTGGTAATGGGTCCAGAAGAGAGCGCTCCTCCCCTCACCAAGAGTGTAAGGCATGCGGGTCCGATTGGGGGCTGGAGGCAGTAGGGGGTCTGCCAGCTGTCCCCAGCCTGGATGCTCCCTGAGGTAGTGCGCTGGGCTGCCCTGGACTGTTTGAGGGCACAGCCCCGATTAACAGGGGGCCGCTGGTGTGGTTGGTGGTGAGCAGAGGTGGCCCACCAGTACCCCTCTGCAGAGAGGTGGGCCAGGAATGAGGGCAGTTTGGGCACCCCCTCTCTGAAAACCTGAGGGGCCTGGTTGGCTTGGGGAGAACCTGGGTGCGGAAGGCGGTGGGGAGCTAAAGAGGTGAGCCCCACAGTGGTTTGGATGGCCTTGCTACAAATTGAAATTGTTGTGGGTGCCCGCCAGCCGAAATCTGATCCCTGCCCAGTCTTCTGCAAGCATAGGACGACCCGTGATGGGGAAGGGCGACAAGGTGCAGAAAAAACTCACCTTTCATCCAGAACTCCCCGCACCATGTCTCAACCTGGGGCCCTGGAGCTGGGGGAGACAGCCCCGGATGTGGCGGTCTGAGAGCCAGAGGTGGACATTAAAGCTATTCTTCTGGACCTCAAGGCAGGGATTGGTGGGCTGGATGCCAAGCTAGACACACTCTCTTCCAAGGTGGATATGCTCCAACATAGAGTAGATAAGCATAGAGACTGTCTTGATGAGGTGGAGGATAGGATGTATGCAGTTGAGGATCGTGAAGCGTCCCTCGCAGCCAGGCTCTCGGCCTTGGAGGGGCAGCTCAAGACAGTTAGTGCTAAAACAAGTATTTGGAACGGCATGCTTGCAGAAATAATATCTGATTGATTGGGATCCGGGAGCACAAGGGGCAGACCAAAATGGAGGAGTTTGTTGAATCCCTGTGCAGAGTGGTCATCAGAGATGCAGAACTCTCCTCGTTTTTTGAGGCCGAGAGGGAGCAACCCATACTGGCTTCTCGGCTGGTACCGGGCGCCGCCTGTCTGCTAATCTTTTCGGACTGCAGTACTATCCTGCGGGTGGCGAGGCAAAAAGGAGATCTAAAATTCGACGGGGACAAATTCCATGTGTTTCCTCTTTTTTCGGCAGCAGTACAGGCATCCAGGAGATCCTTTGTGGGGGTGAAGCCCTGGCTCCGGGACAATCATATCCAGTATTCCATGCTGTTCCTGGTGAGGCTGTAAACCCCAGAGAGACTTAACTAACATTCATAGCTAACATGAACGAATGCGGGATTCGGGTGAAAAAGTTAACGAAATTTAAATCGGCAAGTGCGGAACAACATTGAAGATGCTAGTAACGACACAGCCGTGACTCCACTATTTGGTGCCTCTAAACTCTAAACACGGAGCGACTACAAAGCCTCCACTTAATGGCCCTACGAGACCACATGATAGTCAGAAGCAAAAGGATCGTGTTGTTGTACCTACAGCGATAGAAAGAGTGGACAAACTTTTGACATAAAGGGTGGTGTGTCCGTCCCAGATAGATGAACGTCAAAGGGACTACAAACCCTTAAGGAGAAGAGACAATTAAGACTACAACTTGAAAATGTCGTTTTAAGATTGCCTTTTTTAGCCATTTATTCAATTGTGGAAGATTATGATGTTGACAGATAGATTATGCATGTGATTCTAATCCTTCAAGAAAGCCCCTGAAGATTTTCTAACACTTATTACAGTCACATACTATATGGAAAGAAACATGTTGGGCATCAGGTGTGTGTGTTGAATGATATGATGAAAATGTTTGAATATGAGAGTGAATGAAATGAGTTCAAGTGAGTTGTGCGAAGTGAGGTATGTCCATGTGTGAGAAACAACACAGCACAGTACACTTTAAAAGCCTCTGAGTTTAAATCAATTAGCTTACCAAATGAAGGGTTGAAGTTTGTGCATAGAATCCTGTGAATTGTTTTTTAGATTTTCACTTTAAGTAATTTTCTAAAAAGGACAGTGATTTTACGCAATTGGTGTTCTTAAAAAATTGTTTTTGTGCAATCTAATAATAAAATATGTATATCTTTTTATAAACTTGTGCTGAAGTAGTTCTTGCTCAAGTGCCCATAAGTGGATATGGGACAGGAATAGGGACCACATAGAGTGAGCAACAAATAGTAGCACTAGCTTTGTTGTCACAAATTGCGAAGGGTTAATCCCTTTATGTTGAGGGTATGCTAGTGCTCTTTATCCTTTTATCTCCCTTTTTTGTTTGAAGAAGCTGAGGATCCAACACAAAGGAAAGACGCAATTCTTCCTGTCCCCGGAGTCCGCTAGCTCCTTTCTGGGCGGAATTGTCAGGGCACATAAGGCGAACCATCAGCGTCCCCGGAATGGTGACGGGAATCATGGCAGGGAGGGCCAGGAGGACCCATGAGATCGATGCTGTATCGGGCTAGCCTGGGCTCGGCCTGGAGAACTGGCACCTGCACAGTGATCCTTTAGCCTGGGCAGCGAGAGTCCCATTAAGGTGGCTGATAGATCCTTTGGTGTGAGGCCGGCTTACCTGGGCTGGCACTAGCGCCCTGAGTGCAGCACGGTTACTGGCTGTTGGGGTGGGGGGGTTGTGTGACTGTGGGTGGGTGGGTCAGGGGCTGTCCGGGGCTGGGGAGGGAGGATTGCGCTTTTGAAGGGGGGGATGCAGGGAAGTGCTTATGTTTCTGCTCTGGGTGGGGTTGTTAGATTCTTTGGGCAGGTTGGTGGTTGCCCGCAGGGATGGTGGAGTATACCATGGGCTGGGGTGGTGGGGCTGGGTGGGATGGGTTTGTGTTGTCGATCTGTTTGGTGTCTGGTTACTGCAAGGTGGCCTGCTCCCTTACAATAGAGATACAGGGTGCAGTCTGGTTGGGCGGGGGACACATGGCCCTTGGCTAGTCATGGCTTGCTGGGATGACCCTTAGGATAGCTACCTGGAATATCAGGGGGGGAATCAGCCTTCTAAGGTTAGCAGGGTGGTGCAGTATCTTCGCAGGCACAAGATGGAGGTGGCCTTTGTTCAAGAGACTCATCTCAGCCCTGCCTCAGAATCCCTGTGGGGGTCCCAGTGGGGATGCCATCAGTACTTTTCATCCTACTCCTCCTATGTGAGGGGGTGGCATACTAATCACAGAAGGGACTAAGTTCTGAATGGGCTCAATGATAGGGGACGATGAAGGGAGGGCCCTGCTGGTCGTGGTGTTCTTAAAGGGTTGGAGGTGGCCCTACTCAACACATACAGGCCGAATGTCGATAGCGCAAACTCCTTCGACTGGTTGATGGTCCAGTTGGCCGGATGACCAGAGTGATGATACTGTGGGGATTTCACCCTGGTGCTGGACCCTCTGCTAGATGGGTCTGGGGTTAGTCAGGGCTCACTGTCCAGGGCGAGTCAGCAGGTATGAGAGATCTGTGCGACTTACAACTTGGTTGATGCGTGGTGGACACAGCACAAAGAGGATTGTGGCTACACTTTCCACTCCTGGGTTCAAGGGTCCAGCTCCAGATTGAACTATCTGTTGGTGTCCCGCGATGGGGGATTTGATTTGGGAGACTGTTGGATCCTCCCCCGGACCCTGTCTGACCATTCACTGGTGATCCTGGAGTGTTCACTGGGTGGGGGAGGTAAGTGGGACCTAATCCTGGCACTTTACACTGTGTTTTCACAGGAATTGTTTGATGAAATAGCGGCATTTTCTGTGCACAACGAAGGTTCTGCCTCCTCGACAGGAGTGCTTTGGGAGCGCTTCAAGTGTTTTATAATGGGGGCTGTCAACATGGCCAAGGAAAGCGGGATTCTGCAGCAGATTAGGAAGGAACTAGAGGCTAGCTAGACAAGGTTGAAGTGATTGGAGAGCGACTACGAATCCTCCGCGGACCCTAAGGTGCTTGCTGAGCTGCGGCGGGAGTTCGACGTGTTCCGGGAGGGGGCAGACCCGGAGATAACGTTTTAAAATCAGAGCTGCATGTTTTTAAAATATGGGCAAGGGCATGAGCCTGGGGCTCTGCTGGCCAGGCTGCTGATGGCAGACAGGCAGCCCCCGCAGGTAAATTGCATTAGGTACCCCCGCAGGGCCCCTTTGTGAGCTGTGGAGTACATCGCAGTTGAATTATGTGTCTTTTACAAGCGCCTCTCTGGGTCTAAGTGCTCCCAGAGAGCGGAGGATCTGCAGGGCTACCGGAATGGGGTGTAGCTGTATTGGTTGGATCCCCGCTCCGTGAGGCACTTAATTGTGAGCTCTCCTTGGAGGAGCTTCTAGTGATGATCAGGGAGCTCCCGAGGGTCCAAGTCTCCTGGCCCAGATGGCCTCTCGGGGGAGTTTTATAAGGCAAATGCCTCCACAGTGGTGCCTGTCTTGCTCCGGGTGTATAATGAGTCCCTGGTCTTGGGGACACTTCCCGCCTTCGCTGGGGGAGGCAAATATTATTGTGATACACAAGAGGGGCAAGCCGGCTGAGGAGTGTGCATCCTACTGACCAATTTCTTTAATCAGCGTAGATAACAAGATCTTTGCCAAGGTGTTGGCCAATCAACTTCTCCCCCTGATGCCAGCTCTTGTGCTCGGTCCAGGCCTGCTTTGTGCCCGGAAGGAATACAACATACGGCCTGCATCGCTTTTTCTGGGTCTTAGAGGCACTGGAACTAGAGGTACGGACACCTGTGATTTATTTGCATACTAAAAAGGCATGCGACTGTCGAATAGCCTTTTTAATTTGCGGTTTTATGAAGCTTGGCCTTGGGCCCGGTTTCTCTCACTGGTTTCCCTTCTCTATGCCAATCCATCAGCGAGAATGGTGGTGGGGTAGCGGCGGTCCGAAACTTTGACATTGGGCAGAGGACAGGGCTGGCCACTGTCCCCGCTCTTCTTTGCACTGCCGATGGAGCCGTTAGCTGTCATTCTGCGGGAGCGACACATACAGCAGGGAATGCAAGTGGGGCTGCATGGATTATCTCCCTATATGCAGATGATGTGTCCCTCTTTCTGAGTGACTCAGAGTGCAATTTCGGTCCGGTGATGCGGGAGGTGATTAGATTTGGGGAATTGTCTGGCCTGAGGATCAATTACAGCAAATCAGTGATCATTCCTCTTACGGATGGGACAGGGGAGTTTGCAGAAGAGTTTGGCCTCCAGTGGGAGTCATCCGACTTCCGCTACCTGAGAGTTGAGGTGTCACTCAATCGCAAGGAGTTACTCTGGGACAACTATGGTAAGACGATTGGGTCCCTCCAGGATAAGGTGGCGAGGTGGCGGTTGCTCCCCTTCACTCTGATCGAGCGAATCTTGTTAATATAAATGATTATACTCCCCAAGTACCTTTATCTGTTTCTCAATGTTCGGCTGCTTCTCCCTACTGCATTTTTTCTGCAGCTGCGAGGACTTCTGTTGGACTTCCTCTGGGTGGGGAAGCCATCAAGGGTGGCGTACTCTCCACTGACACAGCCCTACGATAGGGGAGGCTTGGCCTTTCCAGATATGGAGCGCTACTACTGGGCGGCACATGCACACTATTTGGCACACCGGTATGCTACTGACTTCATTCAGCCACATGTGCAAGTGGAGAGGGTGCTGGCTGCCCCCAGTCTGCTACGCTCAATGGACGTTGTGAGGGTCACCTGCACGATTTGGAGGAAGGTGGTGTGTTAAATGGGCATTGACACATTGTATTCGCCCCTCTTGCCCGCTAGGCATGTGGCTGGCTTGGAGATCACCCGGGAGAGGGCATACCTCAAGTCGCTGGAGAAACTAGGTGTCCTCACCTTCCGAGATTGTTTTGTAGAAGGTGAGTTCTTATCACTACAGCAGGCGAAGGATAGAGGACGGAGTACCCCCTTGGATACATTCATGTACTTCCGGGTGCAGAATGTCCTCAAAGCAGAGTTTCCATTGTTTCCCCGACAGCCTCCCACCTGGCCACTGCTACACAAGGTGATTCAATCACAGGGGGAGGGCCGTCTGGTCTTGCAGCTTTATAGCAGACTCATGGCTGATCTTCCATGAGAAGGGCACATGCCAAGGCAGCGGTGGGAGCGGCCCCTCTGTAGGACCATAACAGACAAGGACTGGCTGTATGTGTTGCACCGTACCCAAAAAGTATCCCTGAATTCCAGGTTTAAGCTGTTCCATTTTAATTTCGTACACCAGGTCTACCACACTAAGCTATCAGACACTTTCTAGCTACTCCGGGCTCATGTGCTAGATGTGAGGCTGGTCAGGCTGGGTTCCTGCACTTGGCCTGGGAGTGTGTGGAGGTGTCTCGGTTCTGGGAGGATATAATTGCCAAGGTCTGTAAGATTCCTGGGGAACGGATGGCGCTCCTAGGAGGCACCAAGTCTGTGTCACAAGGGGCTAGACGCCTGGCTGGGTTACTGCAGGTGGTGGCTTGTAGGAGGGTGGCGATGTCCTGGGGAAGGGCTGCCCTCCTCGTGTGCATATGTGGCTGCAGGATGTTGAATATTCTCATGACGTGGAGACGGCATTTATTCGAACTCACCACTGCATGCACGCCACCAGATGAGTGGGCTCTGTATGTTCAATACTCGATTACTGCGAGTGAATAAGTATTTGTATAATGTTGTTGTCAGAACTTTTGTAATGTATATTGTCAAGTCTTGCTGGATCAAGCTAAGTGTGGGTCACTGACAAAATGCAAGCATAAAAAAAGGTACGGGGCTTGTGTTGTGGGTGGAGAGGGCAGGAAACCAGGTTTGGGGTTTGTGCCATGGGTGGAAATTCTCCTTTGCACAGGGACGCGCAGAGTCGTTTCCGGCAAACGGAACTTTGCAGGGTCTATGCGCACTTTTCCATGAATTAGGCCCATAATTGCCATTGCTCTTACAGTTGAGTCCCTGGCATCAGAAGCATTAGAACATATAAGTGTTCCTATACATTGCTTATAGCTGTCTTTATATCCAACTTTCGCCAAACATTGCAGCATTTTTATCTCCCTATGTTCACTTTTGGCTGCTTCGCCATGCCAATTTGGGAAAAGCATTCACATAGTCCATTTTTAGTTGGCCTCCCTACTTTTGCCTGTTGCCCCTTCTGTGCTCACCCTAATTTGATTCCTGGAGAAGCCACTAATCAGAGGATGAGGGGTAATTGGAGAGGTCGGAGCAGGAGAGTGAATTAGAGAGAAAGACAAGGTCAAGAGAGCTCTCGCCAGAGTGGGTACGTTGGTCGTGATGGGAGGGAGTGGTCCGATAGGAGGGAGTTAAGTTCTCGGCAGGTGCCTGCAGAGGGCTTAGGAAGGTTAAAGTCGCCCAGCATGACAATGTGCATGTCGGTAAGAAGTGATTTAAGGAGAAGGGTCAGATCAGGGAAGTAGGAGTTGAGAGGACCAGGAGGTCGAGAGAGAGCCAACACAGTGAGAGTAGCAGGAGGGAGTAGTTGAATAGTGGCATATTCAATAGAGGTTTTCACGATGTCATTGATGGAGTTGACCTCTTCAGGCTTATATCCTCCTCTAACATCAATGGCCACCCACCTACCCTGTGAGGCCCGGGAATAGGAAGGGGGATATGATGAAGATGTAGCAGAAGAAGGAGCGTTAGCCCTTCTATGAGATCTCCTTTTCATTTTGGAACTGCCCCCGGAATTTCTGAATTTCATCCAGCTGCTCTTGGGAGTTGGAAGCAGAGGCATGGTCTCCAAATGTTCCTGTTCCCAGGGTGTAGTGCCTTACATGTTGTACGTAACAGGAACTTACAAAGGGGAAAGGAAAATATAAACCCAGCCAACAAGGTCAAAATACTGCTGGATTTACACTTACTGTAAAGATATGCTCTGATCGAAGAAGACCTCAGAGACACCAGGTAGAGACGTTAACTATTTTACTTAAGTTCCAGTTAACAAAATAATAAGAGAAACCAAAGGGTGTCTCACCTACAAGTTCCCGGGGATCTCTCTCTCAGGTGGCCAGGGCACAGCCATTGCCTTTGGATCCAGACCCTGGGGGTGGACCAATGCGGAAGGATCACCTTGGTGAGGGGTCTTCGGGGAGTGGGGGTGAGGCAACCGATGGTGAGACGTGGTATTCCCACCTTTCACGAATACATGACCCATCCTATTTTATAGGGGTTTCCACTGTCCCAACACCCCCCACCCACTTTTCACACAAACATTGGGCCGAGGAAGAGGGTGAATGAGAGTAACAAGGCTAACCCTTACACATCACATTGGACATGTCCCACTAATTGGGGCAGGCAAAGTCAGGCACTTGACTTTAAGTGCATACATCTGATACCAATTAGCTCTCCTCACATGGATAAAAGGTGGAACATAGAGACACACTCTGAGCAAGGTGGAACATGAGCAAGAGTTGAAATTCCAGGGGCGAAGGCAAACCTACTGGAGCAGAGCGACGGACCAAGGGACGAGAGCAAAGGGTAGAGAACCCCAGGAGTTCCCTGCAGTAGGTCGTTGCCTCCAGAAGGCTGTGAAAGACACGTGGAGAAGGCCAAATCACAGACAAGAAGACTGCATTGTGTTTCAGGGACACCAGCGACCCTCCTGGGTGAACGGTAGAGTTGGGGAGGAGTGGCCAAGCCTGTGGTATTAACCTTGACTTGTGAATTGAGAACGGCAAAGACAAGAAAGAAATGCACCCTGCTGGTGAGTTGGCAAGCGACATGAAAGACTGGTGTGTGTTGAGGAAATATTGAAGTAGCAACATTATATTGCACAATTGAAGGCTGCATGTGTGTGGATGAGACACGAAGAAAGGCAGGCCGGTGATGAACTTTGAATTATCAACAGCTGTGAAACCAGCGATACTGAGTAGCGGAGTGGTCTGGCAAAAGGAAGTAGCACATTCGAAAGTCTCAGTGAAAGATGAAATATTTTTGTTATGAAGCAATAAAGTGAATGAACTATAAAAAGCGAAGTGCCCAAAAGTAACCACAAGAAAAGGGAGGAAGTACAAAATGAATGTTGAACTTTAGTGCTTATGACATCGAAATACCCAGACCAAGAGACACTGGGGCAAATAACATAAAAGAGCGAGCTAAAGGGAAAGTCGATGTGGTCCTGCAGAGGTCTGTAGTAAAAGCCACGCACATTCGAAAGTCTTCGACATCAGGAAATGTTCTGAGGCCGACTGAGGGAGACAGGAAGTGTGATCAGCTTGGGGAAGGGAGTCCCTGCAAGTGTTGTACTTTAAAAGGCCAGAGCCCGACTGAGTGACGCCTATGTGAACTTTGTGCTTTGAACGGTCCGAGACCGACTGAGGGAGACCAGCGTGAACTTTTTGTTGAACTGTGTTTTGAAAGTTGGAAGGAAAGACTTTAACGTGGACGGTCAGATGTGTCTTGATCCACGTTTTGAACTGCCTTTGTTTTGAAAACCTGAGCCAGAGTGTGTCATCCTGTCTACGGGGACCGCCTTACTCTGTGCTGTGTAACGTGGGGGGAACTGACTCAGCCACACTTATTCTTTATATTCTAACACTGATTTTCCTTTGAATACATATTCTCCTTTGCACACTTTTTGTACAAGAAGTAGGGCAGGCATTAGGTTTTGTTAGTACAGGCCGTTTTGATTTGACGGATTCAACTAGGAGTGTTTATTTATTCTTTGATGGTCGAGACTACTCCCATCCTAAGTAAAAGAGATTTTCCAAACCCAGAAAATTGAATAACGCTTTTATAAATTGTACCTTTTGTGTTAGTGTCATACTTGTGATGCCACGGGCCTCAATACGAGGTTGGAGGTAGCCTTGCCGGTAAAATCGGCAAGGCTACCTCCATACTGGCATGGAAATCTGGCACCCGCAAATGGGCAATTACCGGCGTATTCCGGCTCCGCCAGACCCGGTAATTGCCCTTTCGCGGGTGCCGGTGCCGGTATATCCCCATTCCCATTTCAGCCCCATAGGGCTCAATGGGAATGGGGATGCCTGTAGCACCGTTCATAACGGTGCCGGTGCTACAGGCATGCAGTGCTCGCGGGTGCCTTTCATTCCGCCAGGGCAGACCTGGCGGTATGAAAGGCACCCGTGGCACAACTCAGAGTTTGCCGGTGCAGACACAACGGTACCAGTAAGCTTACCGGTACCGTTGTGTCCGGACCGGCAACCTTGTAATGTGCCCCCATGCCTTAGAATAGGAAGGTAAGGGAAACATCCACCTGCTCCCACTCTCACACGGTCTCAGCCACCAACTGACATCCATGGAACATTCAGCGCACTCACACCACAACATACAATTCATCAGCATTCCACCAGGTATTCCATCAGGGTAGCATGCACACAGGACCTGGGTAAGGAGAAACAAGACACAACACATCTCTCTCCTTATGCCAAAAAAGGAACAATGTACGGAATAAAGCACATCAGGGAAATCATCTGGTAAAGCGACCAAAGTGTGAACGCAATCAACACTCCAGTCCCAACCAAAATCAAAACTCCCACGACAACTCACTCCATTGCTGAGAACAAGGAGCAATGCTCCCATCAACCTTATACCCTCAACGTACTGCAATAGAAAAAGGCAAACCACCCAAACACAACTCACAGTATAATTGCGGGCCCACAACGAGACACTCTAACCAAGGGAACCAGCCCAACACCACAACTCACTACAAGTCCATGAAGTCTCAAACCACAACCATCTCACATCCTACCACCAACCACTGCAGTGAAATGAGAGACAGTGCACCCTCAGAAAGTACACACCAAAAGCACTATCCTACTTCTCACCAAAAACACAGGGCTTCATGTTCCAACACAACATTGCACCATTGGAAAAGGTCGACCAACCCCACCAGGGTAGTGTAAACCTCCCAGGTAAACTTCCAAAAGCCCCTCGATGCCCAACAACCCACCACTACAACAATAAAACAGGCACGGGTTCAATCGACCCCAAAGTGACGGGTGCCCAACACCAAGTGGTTTGCTAGGCCACAGGCTGTTTTTTACACCACAAGACACACACCATACAGCCTCACCACACAAGGTAAAAGACCCTACTAAAGCATGTTGTTCCCTGCTCTTATCGAGTCCACGCACTAAGCTTTTAAGTCCAAATAGTTGGTGGTCCTGTGGAGGCAAGATATTAACACAAAATACATAAACAGATATTTAAAATTGTTGTCAATTTGGTGAAGCATAGGCTAACAAAACAGAGGCCACAGCATTCATATAGATCACCTGCATGGTGAAATCAACTAACACAGCCAGAATAAAAACTCAAAGATCTCCAAAGCAGTTCACAGCCAAGAGCCACTCTCACAACCAGAAAAGGCCTGTCTCTTCTGCAAAGCCACAGCACCATTCTGCATGACATCGCACAATTCTGTTTGACATTGGATCCCAAATACAGCACAATAGGCCTCACATGACAATAGCACTAAGAAAAGATTACATTCCCCACAGGGTCATTAGCTAATAGCATTGCCCCACACTGAGTAGCTTCCAATTAGAAAACGGTCAAGAACCATGAACTGTCAAAATCCATAAAGTCGAGAATCACAGCTTCTGCTCCTGCATGCCCATGACGAACTGTCAGCCAAAAGCACCACATTCAAATTCCCCAAGAACGCTGCCCCGCCGGACATGCTAGCCAATGATGCCACAGTGCACTTCAAAAGGTACCTCAATGCTTAATGCCAGTAGCGTTTGCGGAAAGATGCTTCCTTCCTTCATTCTACCGGCACCAGCCTGTGACAACGGGTGCACCATTTACTATTCTTTTTCTGAATGCACATCAACAGCACTAGTGCCCACTGCCCGCTTTGCCTGTTGTGTGTTGCTCCCGCATCTCGTGCTGTGCCCTGCTCTCCTGCAATTCACAGCCCCTTCGAGGGCCTATGCGCTTCCTCACCTCTTCTTCTTCTTTTTTTTTGGATGGCACCTCAAGGGCCGGAGCCGGCGATTTCCATCTGGTGAGGTGATGTTCGCCGTTTGTCACTCATGTCAGCCACGCAACTCTGCTAAAGCTCCTCCCACTTCCCAGTGTCCCTAACATATTGAACGAGGAACCTGCACTGCTTATCCTCCTTTTTGAGGTGAAGCAAGTCAAATATGTTCTTCACTGCCACCCCGATGCTACTCATCCTGGCTATTAGCAATTCCCTCTGCAGTCTGAACTTTTCGCATCCCATCATATAGTGATCCACCGTTTCTGGGCTTCCACACGCCTCACAATTCTCAGATTTGACTCTACCCATCTTAAACTTCCATCCTTTCAAACCTGCATGGCCGACTCTTAGGCGATTCAGAATAGTTTCCTCTCTTTGTGCCAACTCTGCATTGCCCCCACATCGTTTACGCTGAATCTTCCTTTGTACTACGTACAAGTGCCTCCCCTTCCTGCTTGTATCCCATTTGCATTGGCATTCTCCTTTTGCTCCGCCTTTCACCACCCCCTGGACCTCAGACACACTTAAGGGGATCTCTATATTCACTATCTCCCTAGTCGTGGCCTCATACGAAGCTCTGTCCACCATCTCTCTTCCCAAGATCCCACAATGACTGGGGATCCATGCCAACTCAATCCCCATCCCATCCACTATGCATTTCTCCAGCTGCTGTCTAACACACACCACAATGTCTTTTCTATCGATGTTCCATTCCTTAATAGCTTGTAACGCAATCAGCGAGTCCACAAATTCCTCTACTTTTGCCAGCCGTTTCTCAACTTTGCTGTGCATATGGAAACATTATCTGATAACCTTGCCTTTGCTTTTTAAACTCCTCTTCCTCCTTAAAATAGTAGGCCATACCTACTTTGTGCCTGTCGGGGTCCCTGGATCCATCGGAATATACTTGTGAATGTACTTCACCCCTCCTCTAGGCCCTGCTTCCTGCTAATTGTTTTTTTTAGTTCCCCCCACCGATCGCGCTCTCCATTACCGGAACCTCTCCATGGACTCTCTTCCTTGCTTCCCTCCCTCCACCCGCTTTCCATCCTTCCCCCCTCCTCTGATTGGTCATTGGTAAGGAGCCGCTTCCTGGACTAGTGCCTGGGCTTTTCTCCCTGCACGCCACTTTTTTTGGCGTCACAGGTGAGTGATGTGGGCCTCTTGAGATCACGGCCCTCCCATAGGCCCTGCTGCCCGCTAATTGAGTTTTTTAGTTCTCCCTGCCAATCGCCCTCTCCATTACCCGACTTTCTCCACAGAGTCTCTTCCTTGTTTCCCTCCCCTGATTGGTCATCGGAAACCCACTTAGACCACACTTCCAGGGCAACCTCCGCCTGTGCAGCCCCCGTGGTGAAGGACCTGAGGTAAAGCTCCTGAAGAGGCAGGGCCAGACCGTGTTTACCCGTGTTAGCCAGTGGTGCCGGCAGCCGTCAACCAGCATCGACCAACAAGGTGCTCCAGAATACCTTAAAGCTAGACTAAAATGGCTAAACAATTAAACATAGCCTGCACTCTAACAATCAGATGTTATTGACCCAACCATGCACAACCATGATAAAACTAGGCAGAGCAGGGTTTGCGGCCTGGTGTTCAGAAAATTGGAATATGATTCTGCTTCATCTGAAACAATGTGCATCTTTGCAGCAGTTTAGAAAGCGTATTAAGACTTTTCTGTTTGAAGGTTAAAATTAGATATCTGTTCTTAAACACCTGCTCCGCTTCAAGGCCCTGCGTGTCATTTTACTTAAAATTACTTCTTAATCCCTTATATGAATTTATTTGTTTCTTTGTTGTCTCTGTCTACGTAAGCGCCCTGAGACCTTTGGGTGAGAGTTGCGCTATACAAAAAACTATTTAGTTAGTTAGTTAGGTAGGAGGGGATCGGAACAGTAGGGGGTCAGCAATTAATACTCTTCTGTAAATTGTTCAATCCCAATGAAAATCATTCTAACCCCGAATGTTAAGTCTTGTCTCAGTTAGATAGAGCCCGTAGCCAAATACTGCCCCTTTGTAGATTATGCCAAATAGCCATATTTTGCTTCTAGATAACCTGTATGCCTTAGCCATATATGACTCTAGGATAGACAGTCCAAACCAGCAATATATTGCACCCTGAGTGCCCAGGCAAAAATATTGCTTTCAGCAGATTGTGCCCCCAGCCACATTGGCCACACAACAGTTTATCACATTTAGACTGACTGGACCAGATAATCTAAAAGTGCCAGATAGCAGCCCTCCGCACCTAACTTGACTGTCCAAGACATCTTGATTGCGACAGACTGCCCTTATGAAAGTTGACCTGACTGTGCCAGCTAGCACTACTCAGGAATTTCAAACTTAGAAGTTCTGATTTCCGCCTGACTTTCGAGTTTACTATTATTACTGTTATTGCATTTACTGTTGTACCCTTCTGGTGGGCCCTTTCGCCCTCTATTCGGGCGTCCCATATCTAGGTTCTGCTATTGCATTTATTGTCATTGTATTCACTGTTGTGCCCCCGTGTTAGGCCCTTTCTCCCTCCACCAGATGTCACAAATCTAGGTATTGCTATTGCATTTATTGTCATTGCATTCACTGTTGTGCCCCCGTGTTAGGCCCTTTCTCCATCTACCGAGGTGTCATAAATCTAGGTATCGCTATTGCATTCACTGATTGCATTCACCGTTATTGCATTCACTGTTATTGCATTCACTGTTGTGCCCCGGTGTTAGGCACCTTCTCCCTCCATCCAGGTGTCACAAATCTAGGTGCTGCTATTTGCATGTATTGTTATTGCATTCACTGTTGTGCCCCTGTGTTAGGCCCTTTCTCCTTCTATCCAGGTTCCCAAATCTAGGTATTGCTATTGCATTCACTGATTGCATTCACTGTTATTGCATTCACTATTATTACATTTACTGTTGTGCCCCCGTGTTAGGCCCTTTCCCCCTCTATGCAGGTGTCACAAATCTAGGTATCGCTATTGCATTCACTGATTTCATTCACTGTTATTGCATTCACTGTTATTACATTTACTGTTGTGCGTCCGTCTTAGGCCCTTTCTCCCTCTAGCCAGGTGTCACAAATCTAGGTATCGCTATTGCATTCACTGATTGCATTCACTGTTATTGCCTTCACTGTTTTTACCTTTAATGTTGTGCCCCAGTGTTAGGCCCTTTCTCCTTCCATCCAGGTGTCACGAATCTAGGTGCTACTATTGCACTCAGTGTTATTCCATTTAACGTCATTGCATTTACTGTTACTGCTTTCATTGTCACTGAATTTACTGTTGTGCCCACGTGGTAGGTCCTCTCCCCTTCTGCCCAAATATAGCTGCTGCTATTGCATTATTGCACACCGGATTACCGCTATCTTAGTCTTAAGTGCGTCGATCATGATACCTTCTGTCCTAATCCTCTATACATGAAGCCAGCCTTTGACACCCACCTTCCTCTCCTGCTGCACTACCCCCTCCATCAACCATGACTGACTTCCCTTTCCTGATAGGGATACCACGACAAAAAAGACTTTCCCACCCCCTGCACAACCCTGGCCCTTCTGCACCACAAGCACCCCCCTGCCAAAGCATAATGCACCCAACCCAGCTCATGTCCTCCATACTAGCGCCTTAATTCACGTAACCCCCTGCATACCACATCGGATCACCCATTCCCACTCCCACACCCGAACACCCTTACACCCTGGCCCGCTTCCCCCACCCCCCAATAACCATTCCGCCTCTAACTCTAATATCAGAGAAGCACTCTGGCGTGCCAAACACCATCCGCCTCCTACCATCATCCCACACATTTCAGCCCATCCCCCCCTTTTGCCCCCCTCTACCGCCTTGCATCTATTGTGAACGGCCACCGTACCCCCCAGTCATACACCCCGTGCTACTTCCAACTCTAAAGCCAGAGGAGCTCTCTGGCGCCTCACACAAGAGCACCCCACCACTACCTCGACATCCGTGGGGTCTCGCAAGAACTCCGACCCCACCCCCAAACCAGCCCCTCCGACCTCAGACTTCCACGCCCCTGAAAAAAATCCTTTGCCACCTGTACTAACACAGGCCCATTTATATAAAGCTCCATGCCACACAAACATCATCAACCCTCCACCAACTCCATCTATCCCCCTCACCAGTCCAACACCTCCTCCCCATCAACACCACTCCTCTGAAATCCCACGTCTCCTTGACAGTGCAGACCCACAAAGACAACCGCACCCCCTGACCTCTGCACAGCTCAGCAACTCCCCCTCTCCACCTGTGAAACCCTCTTACCCTATCACCCACACACCCCACCCCTGACCCCCAGCCCCTGCTTGACCCCCTTCCCCATACCTCACCCTTCAAACCCTTTCCCTTCTCTCAAAGCAGCATGTCATGCACTCTCTAAAATCATTGCTTCATCACCTTTTCCCTCTGAACCACCTACCCCCTCTTGCATCCAAACACAATAAACGCGGAAAAGCTGACCGGCCCTGTCGCTCGACTCTCCATAACTCACCACCTCTTCATCAGTCCAATTTACCATCCTTTTCCAGCCCTGCCATCAGGCCCTCTCCCCTATCTCTTCCCATCTCCACCCCCTTGTACTCGATCTCTCACCAAGTACACCTAAACCCCTATCGCCCTCCAGACTCGATCCACAAGCAACCACTTCTCTGGCCACGCACACCACAGGTGCACCAATCACCATTTTCGCTCCCTCCCCACCACAACTCCAGCATGCCCACCATCGCCCGTCTACTCTTCCCTCTCCCCATCGACCTAACCCACTCACTCCACACTCCTCAAAGAGCACTTCCGCCCCCATCTCCTCTAACACGCTGTGGTTAGTCTCAGCCACTGAGACTGATCCAACCACACCTTCCATCGCAATGACTATCTCCTTACCCCTTGCTTCTCAATCCAAACGAGCCCTACCCAGCCATGAGCATCAACAAAACAACCACACCTCACAAAGTCACTTGCCTCCTTTTCAATGCCCGCTCTGTGGCAAGAAAAAGACACAGCATCTTTGACCTCCTATCCTCTGACAAACCTGACCTCATTTTCATCAATTAATCTTGGTTCTCAGATGATTTTGAACCAATCGCGCATGAGGTTCCCCCCCCCCCAGCGAATCTCTTATCCCCATCAACAAACCTTTCAGAGGTGGCAGAGTAGCGATCCTCTACAAAGCTCATTTCTCCATCTCGCTCACCGAAGCCCAGACATGCAATGCTAACTATGAATCCCTTCTAGTAAAACTCTCTCTACCATCAACACTCACTCACAGCTTCCTACTCATATACAAACCTCCTGTATATCACAGACATGTTGCCAACAATCTCTGTGACTCATTAGCTACCATTCAATTAAACCACCCAACATTCACATTACTAGGGGACTTCAATATCTGATTTAGTGTGCCCAGCAACCCCATGACTCAACCCCTGGTCGACAGTCTAGAGGCACTCAACCTCTCCCGACATACCACTGGTCCAACCCACTCCAGTGGTCACACCCTTGATGCAATCTTCAGCTCCTATGACCTTGTGTCTGTATCTAGTCCCATACTGCTCATCTGGACAGATCACTCTGCCATTCCTTTCTCTGTCCACACATCACCCCCTCCAACCATGACTCTCCCTGTCCTCTCTCATGATCTCAAATGCTGGAACACAGTCAAAGTACTCCCTGACATAGCCGAAGCCTTGCTACACAGTCTCCCGGCACTGGCGACCTCAGATAGACCCTTAACCATCAAATCCTTTGACTCCTGGCTTAAAGAATCACAATTTCCTATCACGTCCCACACCATCTCGCAATGGACCATCCCCCAAATGGTTCACTCCTCACCTGAAGACTTTCTAAAGCCTTAATAACTCTATTGAGCGCAAATGGCGAACATCTAAAACCACCCTCAGCAGTTCTATGTTCGCACGCCACCACCGTAATTACAAATCCGAGATCAGAAAGGCAAGAAAGGCCTACTGAACTGTCGCAACAGCAGCAAAGAGCTCCACAGGATCATCTCTGAATTCATGAAACCCACTTGCACCACTACCCAGACCTCACCCACGTAAACGCTCTGCGACTCCCTCTGGCTCCTTTTCTACACCACATCACTAGACAGGATGGCAACCCTTAATACCAAACTTTCCACCCTCACCCCCCGCCCCACACCAGCCTCTACCGACTCCATTGCTTCAACTACTGCAATCGCATCTTTCGACTCTTTCAACTCCATCTCGAGAGATGAGTTCCTTGATCTACTATCCGTCAGCAGACCCTCCGGTTCCCCCTTTGACCCTTACCCTGCCTCTCTTCTGAAATAAATATTCTCCTCAACTTGTGCAGGAGAACTAGCAAGGTCCATGCTAAATGACTCCCTCACCGCTGGGATCTTTACTGAGGCGTAATAAATAGCGCATGTCAAAGCGCTTCTAAAAAAGGCATCTCTTTACCACCTCAACCCTAAAAACTACAGGCCGATCTCCAACACCCAATTCCTGGCAAAACTCATTGACCACGCTGCATACTCTCAACTCAACCGCTTCATAGAATCCAACAAACTACTCAACCCTGCTCAATCAGGCTTCAGACCGCTCCTTGGAACAGAAACCAACCTGATCTCGATCTGGGATGATCTCAAAGTTGCAGCGGACTCAAAGGGTTGTGCAGCGCTGGTTCTCCTTGATCTGTCCCCAGCCTTTGACACTGTTAACCATCCTATCCTCCTTGACCGAGATCAGCAATCAAATGGATTGCCTCCTTCCTCAACAACAGGAAACAAATCACTTTCATCTCCCCTTTTGTCTCAACCGCTTGCACCGTTAACACTGGGGTACCCCAAGGCGCCTGCCTCTCTGCTCTCCTTTTCAATCTCTATCTGACCACTCTACCAGGGATCATCTGTGCGCACAACCTCATCTGCTACAACTATGCTGACGATACCCAAATTATCCTGAGATTCCCCAAAACAAGCCCTAACCCACGCCCGATCTTGAAGCCTGCCTCAGAGATATGGACCAATGGATGACAAACCACTTCCTTCTGAACCCAAATAAAACTGAAATCATGGTGTGGAGCAACACTGCCCTTCTCCCGCAACCTTTCCCATGGACCCCCTCCCGTGGCATTCTCCCCTCCTACCTCCAATATAGTCAAAAGCCTTGGCTGCACTATGGACTCGGGCTTAACCCTCTCCCACCAGATCAATAATTTATCAAACTCTTGTCACTACTACCTCAAACTCCTTAGACGCATCTTCCCTTATCTCACCTACCCCAACAGACTTGCCGCTATTATGTCCATTTTGATGTCGAGACTGGACTACGCCAACCCCTTATACCTGGGTGCTCCGGCATAACACTTAACAAACTCCAAAAAGCTCCAAACGCTGCCGCCAGACTCTTTGTTGCTCTGGGACACAGGAACCACACCTTCCCTGCACTCTGCACCCTTCACTGGCTCCCAGGTAGACGAAGGGCCACTTTCAAAATCCTGTGCATTACCCACAAAGCGGTGCACATGGCCGGCCCAGCCTACCTACAAGAGAAGATTAAACCCTACCTCACATCACACACCCTGAGGTCAAGCACTGCCCTCCTACTAGTGATTCCAGCCTCCAATTGAATCAGGATTGGAGGGTCCACCTTCTCAGCCTTGACTCTGACTCTGTGGAACTCACTCCCTCTGCATATTCGACACACCCAAGACTACATGGCCTTCCGCAAAGCTCTCAAAACTTGGCTCTTTCAGTAAACCATGATTAGGTCCATGTAGGCCCAGTGAAACCCACGGACATTACGATTCATGACTTCAATGACATTACTATGGCAAATATTTACAGCCAGCCAACTAATGTCACAACCGACTGACAAAGGTCCAGCCTGTCCTTTAGCATCACTGCCTCAGTGTGACCACGTTGGTGCGAGATATCTCCTGTCCTATAACCAAATATCCTCCCTAGACCGACCCTGCAACCCACCATAAACCACAACCAGAGACCCGGAAAGTGGGCTCCAAAGACACATAGTGCTGAGCCTATGAATAACGACCCTCTAACCGAGTGAAACATAACATACCACGGTCCTACCTGTGAATCTACTCAGACTGCTGCTACCGCGAAACCCGAGGGCAACCACTGCCAGCTCGTCCAGATCCAGAATGTAATCCAGGAACAATGGGCTCCTAAGAGATGAAATCCTCCACTCTAGACACTCACCTCTCTTACCGCTATGCTCACTCTCTACTTTACACCAACACACAATAGAGCACAGCTATACCCCTCGATACATTTCGGCCTAACTGCACACATATGAACAATACTCAATGAGCACCTCAACATCCTGCTAGAACGCAGCTACACCCCATGAACAAATTGGCCTAACTGCACACATAAACGTCCTACACAGACCTAATGCCGCCAGAATGTAGTCTCGGAGACCAAATACCTGATTGCACACATTCGACTGATCTCTCACTATCACCCCACCTAATGTTAGGATGCAGCTACCATCAGGCAATCACACTTGCTGCTCACATATTGAGTGCACCCAAGCACCCTATATTACCCTGCTCTCTCGACTGACCTGGACTGCGGTCCCCAAGGGCGTTCAAACCACAAGCGCTTTGAGATCATACCAATGATATATAGGGCGCTATATAAATGCTCAATAACAATAACATACCCAAGTGCCAATTTTTTGATTTCCCCTCTTATGACCCTTCTTTTTCACCACTACCTTTGTCAAATCTAAACAGATTTTCGGTTCATTCAACATCCATATGGAAACAGCATTCTGTCAACATTCTCCACAATATATAGCGCCGCCACCCATAGACGCTTAGCTAACCTATCAACATGAAACCCAAAGGTCCCCCCCTCTTCTCTCCCAGTTTTCACCTTTGTATACATGCAGCCAGTTAACCTCCAGGCACTTTTGCATTGGGTGACATTCACTGTAGGAGTGGCATTTCAACCAATATTTAACACATAATTCCACACTCCTCAGGTCCAAAGGCAACACCCGTGCCAACACCTGCATGGCTTCAGTGGGTGATGACCTTACTATGCCTGTCACAATTCTCAATATCCTGCCTGAACTCTATCCAACAACTAAGCTGAGTCTTGATGTAACTAAGCTGTAGTTGAACCCCATATTCCAACACTATTCTAACCATTCCAATATACAGCAGTCTCATGCTATTTTGACATCCCCCAACTCGATAACAAAATATGTTGTTAGCAATTGTTTCTCATTGTTTTTCATGACAATACCAAGAATTTGTCTCTAACGAATTAGAATATTACGTTTGACATGAAATCACATAAGATCAGCTATCGGACATACTACATGAAATCAATACAAAAGTGTTGCCCTACTTTCACTGTGGACTAGAGGTTACCCTAGTGCTCGGATATTTAGACCATCTCTGCAAACAAGGGGGCGAAGTAAGTACCCCATCATGTGCCCACTCCATTAGGTACCGATTTCACGCGCCCACACGCTTTACTCCTTTACGCGCTGGGGCGACATGAGGTTGTCGCACGAGTACACATTAGACTCACATGGATGTATCACAAGACGGCGTAACTACCGCTAATACATAGTCTATCCTAAATTTGGACAGGGGAGGGGCCTCCCGCCGACCTTTTTCAGCTGTCTGCCCATCTGCCTGCCCACCAGTAACTTAATTTTAATATGTCTACTGTAAACATCACGTTCAGATCGCACATATGTAAGGATCACGCTTACATCCTCAAGCGGATTTGCTTCAGATCACACATAAGTAATGATCACGCTGGTTTGCTTACATCCTTAAGCGTATTTGCCTCGGGACTCGGTTAGTCAGTGACACTAGAGTTCCAATACAACAGTGTGTAGTAACGCGTCACCATAGTTATGCGCATATACCCAAACCAAGATGTGGCCCAGCAACCATATCATTATGGAACTTGGCGCGACTCGAGCACAGAGGAGACGGGCGTTCAGCACGGACCGTCGCTGTTTTTGGTAAGTTTTCACGCTTCCATTGACATTATGCCACAGTCTTAGCCGTGGGCCCACTTGATGATGCATGATGACGGCCTCTATCGAGTATGGTTACTGTAATTTACATCACAGCACCAAGGATTCATTAGAAATATAACATGGGTGACGGACACCAACACTTACACAACGTTCAGAACATTGTTTCAAAGTTCAGACCAATATTGCTCTGAGTAATGTGAATGTGGCACACAACATGGGTGTATTGACCCCAGGGGAACCCACAGCATTCGCCTAACGCACTAGTTAATCACAGAACATATACCGTTAGCAGGCTAACACGTAGATGCAAATGTGCAATTCAGTTCAGTTAGCTACAACTGTATATCAGTCTAAGGCTTGTCCTTGTATACGCTGTAGATCTGGACAACATCTTCTGTCCCTGGACCTGTAAGACACACGATTAACGAGCGGATCCTTCTGACCCGCTACAAACCACAGGATTCTAACCCGAGCAGCTTGTCCAGGACACAACCAATTTGGTACTGTCGGTCTTTCAGCAACTATAATCCATACCGATCTCGCCGCTGTATGAAGTGGAATACAGCTCTCAAGTATTTTCAAAGTGGACATAAGGTTGGTCCAGTTACATTTTCGCTAAACTACTGTTGCCACATTATTTATTAGCAATCAACCCTAAAATGCTGTCTCTATGTGTTACCTTTCAGGTACACATCTTGACAAGGAAGGTTGAAGCACATAAGTCATATTAGGCTCTACTAGCCCTGAAGAAGGATTTTTTTCGAAACGCGTTGGCATTTTTCAACATCTTTGAAACATTCAACCATATGTGAAAGAGCATATACATTTGGAACAATTATGTGCAGGACTATATGCAACTAAGTTGTGTGAGATTTGGAACACAACTATGTGATGTAACACATTGTACAAATGAGGAACATGTATTGAGTGTATTGGGACACTTGTACTGTTGTTTTTCCATTGAATATTTGCTTTCCGTACATTATATTTTGTAAAATTATCAATTGAATTGGAAAACGTTGTTTCTTCATTTTCCTACTCACGAACTGGCTCCTATTAGGTCAATGCCAATAGACAGCCCTCATTGTGATAATGTAATGCCCACATGGGCCACAGAAAACTATTTTTTCAATCTTTTTGAATTGAATAGACCTTGAAATAATACTGAATGCCTTATTTCAATACCGAACCTTGAGACAACCCGCTCAGTCGATTTACAGATTGAAATACAAATTGGGATAATTATATCCCTAGGGAGTGCATCTTGGGACTACTTGTCAGCACATGACAAGTCACGCTTCAGTTTTTCCTTTTTGTGTCCAGTGGCCTTGAGACATTCCTCGTCCCTTTGCACCTGAAGTACATATACACACCCCACTTACAACAACCATCAGACATACATATTATGAACACACTCCCTTGAAAGAGAATTCAAATGCATTAAATGGGTTAGTGCCCTCTACCCTCCAATATTTTGTCTATTCTTGATGTCCACATGTTAGAGGTTACAACTGGTACCTGCTACCAGTAGACGTTCAGCTGCTGGGATCCCATCCACATGTAATAATCACTTCACAGCCTCATGGAACCTGTCAATCTCTGCCTAGACCTGGAGCTACCCTACCACAGAAACTACCCTTTCTAGAGACTCTCAGCTGCTGAGCTCTCATCCACCATGTACAAATCACTTCATAGCATCATGCAACCTGTCCATCGCTGCGTAGACCTGGAGCTACCCTACCACAGAATGACCCTCTCTCTAACTTTATGATATTTTATTTATATCGCGCTCATACACAGGTGTTTCAGAGCGCGACCAGGCAAAGGGAGGGGAACAGTGGAGAGAACAAAAACAACAATCTTACTAGGCCCAGTGACACTGAGAACGTGCAAGTGCATGGGAAAGGGAAAAGGGGGAAAGTGCATTATCACACTAGTATGCCTCAAGGTAGTACCCCACTGGTTGGAAATATTTCTGCTCACGTGTGAAGATGGGAAGGAGCCTTGTTCCTTAGTCATTGCATGTAGGGTTCATGTGTGATGCAACTCATTTTAAACGTCACAATGTGTGAATTAACCTTCAATGTTAAATTCAAATTATGTTCTTAATTGCTTCACTTTGTCAAAGATGGTATTTTTTGGGAGTTGACAAGATGTCACTTTGATGGGCAGCATGCAGTGTTGCACTGAGAAGATTGTTTTCACAAACCCTGACACATGTTATACAATTATCATTATCTCAGTCAACTGTAATGCAATGTTGACTGAAACAGTAGGCCTTACAGGATGGTAACAGCCTATCAGACCAAGTTAACATATCTGACTGGCGCAAGTGTGTTTAACCACATAAGTACAAGGGATGTGGCCATCCATGTCTTCGGCTAGCACACAGGATGTGGACGGCCACGTCCTCACGGCTGGCACCTTTCTAGTGAATACTATGTACATGTTGTTTAGACGGCCTGGAAAGTACCACAATTACACAGAGGTTCAGCCAGATAAAACCAGACTCAATGATGGAAATAGACCAAGTGCAAGGTTAAACCCAGCTTTATCAACATCCAAATAAAGCAGGGACAGCAGACAAGCATAAAAGTCGTTGCTCTCAGGATGCTTATCAAAAACAACCATTTTTATGCTCACTATCTGTCATAACTGACATCATACAGTAATTTTAGCTACCAAAATCTACAGGTTACAGCGATTGGTTAAGGGGATTGACTACATATAGATAGTACATGAATTTTAAACTTTTTAGATACCTGTTTTATTGAATTATATTTGTTAATGTCATATGTGTTGATCAATGTGCTTGGATTAAATATTAATGACGCTGAGCCGAATAAAAGAATACTGATTGATATACATTTTATAGGGGTTAAACCTCTGATTGGGTAACAACAATCTGACAACAATCGGATTGCTCTTCCTGAGATCACCTCTAAATTGATAATAGTAAAAAGACAACATTTCTACAATAGAATATTGGTCGGCATAATATGTACTGAGCAGCGTAACATGATGGTACAGGAGTAGGGGGAGGGAAGTCCATGGACTGCTTTGCCTTCAATTAAAGAACATTCCATGCTTTATTTCTAGGCCATGAGCCAGAGTAATTCCTTTGTATTCAACCTTGTGCGGGCCCTTGTGTCTGGGAATATGCGTGAGGAGTGAGGCAGGTGTTCCATCTGTGTTTGTTACTCATGACTAGACAGTGTTCTTCAATTATAGGTCACGTGAGATGAGACCGCATTTGGAACTATTTCACCCTGCATTTATTGGTATTTTAGCTAATATTAATGTGAATGTTATGGTTCCTTTTACCACTGGGTTATTCTTTATGGAGTCTTGTGGCTTCTACTTGTCCTTCATTTGGCTTACAAAGGCTAGTTGTATTCCTAATTGATCTAAGAATAAATGGCTTGTGTCATAGGAATCGTTATCTCGTGCTTCCACTGCAACGTTCCTATCATCTCTTTTTCATGGTAATCTTGGCTTGGATTACTAGCTACTGCCTGGGCTCTGCACGGATCTATGTTTCTGCAATTTCAGCATTTTGAGTTCTCATGAAGCCTTGAGGCCTTTAGTTTACCTAGAAACATAGGCCACATGGCCACGTAGTAGGACGTGATCCATATGAGCTCCTTTTGATCCTCCATCGATCCACGAAAAAGGAGGCACCTGGAATCTATAAGAAGCTGCCATTTCAACATAGCAGCTTTATGAATGCGGCAGGCGTGCTGAGGAAGAAAAGCTGGTGAAATCGGAACGGGAATACAGCAGGATGGGCTGTAGAAGTTGCAGAGCGCTGGGCAAACGAAGAAACAAAATGGTGCCTGAGAAAGAACAAAGGACAGATCTCACAACAGTAGCACAATGCTGGTCAAGAGCTGCGCAGCTTGGTTTATAAGGCACCCCGGTGAAATCAACCTGAAATGAAGTGTCGGTGTGCGGCGGCAAAGTTGCAGTTATAAACCCCTGAAGCTAATGTACACGCGACTGCCAGCTGATATATAGATACAACGTTACGCTGTTGGCTGGAGGAACGGTGCCCACGTAAGGAAAGTTACGTGCAATACCCCGCCGGAAAACACCCGAAAGCGGCAGGAGGGGCACTCGAAGTCACATACGGAGCGCAGGACACTGCAGAAGCCCTCAAATCATCAGTAGTGCATGTGAGAGCCCCTTGCTGGGGTCTCAAAAATTAGCCCCAAGTGCAAGGATAGCATATCAGCCCCCATAGTAGCAGCAACAAAGGAATAACAAGGGTGCAACCACGGCCCGTGTAGCCAAATGGACACTACTGGGCTATGAGACAGCGCAACCCTACCTGCCATAAGTGTTGCGGAATACAGACATAGTGCCCTCCCTCCTGGCAAGCTGGCAGTCAGTCGCAACCGTGCAATGTACTAAGCAGACTGCCTGTAAAGGAAAAAGGCACAGCTGAAAGGTACGGAGAAGACTGAATACCACACGCCAGGGCACAAGGGGCACACAGAAAACTGACATCGGGGCATGGGCGGCCCCGCTAAATGTAGCGGGCCAACAAGGTTAACGTTCGAACCACCCCATACTGGCGCACGGCACTTGGACCCGGGAGCAAGGGCCAACTGAGATACCTCCAACCAATGAATAACATCACGTGTGGGGGAAGGGCACAATCAGATGCATAAGAGGACACCACGAGGGGGCTGAGAAAAAGCCCCAGCGCCAGATCCCTGTGAGGCCGAGACCCGCGCTGACGGGTATACAGGAAGAGCAGTGGGCGAGAGTCGCTAGCGCCCTGCGTAGCAGTCCAACGTATAAGGGGAAGGAAGCACACGGGAGGTAGCGCCAGAAGGAGCGTCACAACCGCAAAGAAAAGACTGAGGGCCGATATAAGACCCTACGCAACACCGAAAGACATAATCCGGCACGGCAACTTCCGGCGCAATGGCTCAAAAAGGAGGCAAAACCAGAGGCAAACAGCTGACAATGGACATATTTGCCAAATCGCAGCAGCCCCCGACCACTCTGGCACCAGATATGGCCACTACACCAGTGGATGTTACTTCAACGAGAGATGACCACAAGATCCTAGCAGCCATCACAGAACTAAAGTCCTCGTGGGGAATAGCAATGGCAGACCTGAAAGCAGCATTATAAACCAAAATCAATGCAGTAGCAATAGAGGTCAATCTGCTGAGACAGGATGTAAGAGCGCTGGCAGAAAGAACGAGCGGCCTGGAGAGCGCCGTGAAGATCAACACGGATACCAGCACAAGTAACGCCAAAGAGGTCCACATCTTAAAGCAACAGGTGGCCAACTTGGAAAACCAGGCAGAGGAAGCCGAAGGCCGAGCGAGATGCAACAATATACGCGTGGTCGGCCTACCGGAAGGGGAGGAAGGTCAAGACCCCACAGAATATGTGGAAAACATGATCATCCAGGAAATAGGGGCAAACAAGCTCTCCCAGGGGTTCGCAATTGAACGTGCGCACAGGGACCTGATGAGAAGGCCGCAACCTGGGGCCCCTCCCCGCGCCATTATAGCAAAGATCCTGAATTACAGAGACAGGGAAAAGATCCTCTAATTTTTCCGGAAGGGAGGGACGATAACAAGGTCGTCTGCAACTCTCACCGCATACCCGGATTACACCATGTGGGTGCAGCGACAGCGATATAGCTTTGTGGCGGTAAAGAGGAGATTGCGCACAGCGGGATACAAATACATGCTTTTATACCCTGCGAAGCTCAAGATCCTACACAAAGGCAAAGCACTCTTTTTTTGACACCTGAGAAGATGCATCGAACTGGCTGGACGCCCACAGATGCCCAGAACATGGAGATGACCAGGAGCAGGGGAACAGGATAAGTGATGTAGTGCCATGCATGACACTGTTGGGGGCGGTGTGATTTGTAGCTGCTCTATTGGAAAGGGTACATGGGGTGTAGGGAAAACTTGAACCCTAAATAGATAAGCACACCTAGCATTTGGACTTGTTGGACTGGTATATAGACTGCAATAAAGTGGATAGAAGCTGTATGTGCGCTGCGCATGACGGTTAGTACAGGAGGCGAGATGCAGACAACCTACCCCCCAGTAGGTAGAGTAGTGGAAGTGCCATTAGGGCGATGTCTTCCTGCTGTGTCATGAGTACGGGCGAGAGCCATGAAAAGGGCAAGACGGTGGTGCTTGCCAACAGACTTAAGCGAGTAATAGGCAAATTGATACACCCAGACCAAACAGGTTATGTTCCCGGCAGAAACATCACAGACAACCACAGGAGGCTACACCATATTATTGATCAAACTGAGGAAGACCCGGGCGAGCTGGCCATTGCGTCGCTGGATGCGGTCAAAGCCTTCAACTCAGTGAGGTGGCCATGGTTAATGGCAACCCTGAAAGGGTACGGGATAGGGCCGGGGTACATGAGATGTGTCAAGATGTTACACAGCTGCCCGACTGCAAGGGTCAAAACGGGCACTATAATTTCAGACAAGTGGCAACTCAGTAGGGGGACTAGACAGGGATGCCCCTGGTCGACCATGTTATATATTCTTGCGCTGGAGCCGTTGGCAATTAGGTGGGTATTCGTACGACAGGAAACACACACTTGATATCATTGTATGCAGATGACATGCTCCTCCATCTGCGCTTCCCGGAAGAGAACCTGCAATATGTGCTGGAGGTGATGGATCGCTATGCCGCCCTCTCGGGCATATCGGTAAACCCCGGGAAGTCCAGCGTGTTCCCCTTGAGGAGATACAAAAGTATTCCACTGGAAAAACTGCCCATTCTGCAGATACCCTAGCAGACAGAGACGTTTCGATATCTAGGTATAAACATATACGACAAGATACAGGTAGAGAACAAACACAACACGGAGAAAGCTGTTGAAGGTATCAAAAATAGCATGGTGTTTTGGTCCAGGTTACCCCTTGCCATGATGGGAAGAGCAGCACTGCTCAAAATGGTGGTTCTGCCCAGACTGTTACACTTTTTTGTAAATGTCCCGTACTTGATCCCCAGACATTTCTTTGTCAGACTACATAGCCTGTGCAGGAGCTTCATATGGCACAACTCTAGGAACAGGGTGGCCCTGTGGAAACTACAAAACTCGTGTGATAAGGGGGGCATAAACCTGCCGAATTTTGAATTGTATTACGTGGCGGGACAGCTACTATATGTAGCTAGGTGGATGTCCGCTGAGGAATCAGCGGAAGCCAGGCTTTTGCGGGGTGATTCTGCCACATATTTCCTAAAAGAGACAGTGTGGCTGCACAAAACGAAAGTATCGGAGATGGGGAAACTGTTGGTGCTGGGCTGGGAGGTCTGGCGTAGGGCATGGAGAACTGTGGGTGACCCAGACCCACTCTCTCAGCAGGTCCCGTTGGTGGTGTTGTGTGGGGGAGCCTCCCAACTGATTAAAGGGGTCCGCAGATACTGGGAACCGGTGGGCCTGGCCACCCTTGGAGACTTATGGCAGGAGGGGGAGGCATTGAAATTCCAGAGGTTGCTGGAGGAGACAGGGGTGCATAAGGGCCAATATATCACTTACTCCAGGATTATGAAACGGGTGAGGGAAAGGTGGCCTGAAACAGTACTTGCAGAAGAACCTGATGCCACTGTAGAAATGATGTACGGTGTCTCGGAGGACGGGCACAAAATATCTTGGATCTATGAGCTCTTGAGTACAAAGACGGGGAAGGAGCTGCTCCAATTGAGGCTTGACTGGGAGGGGGAGGTGGGTGAACCCATGACACAGGGATAATAGGATAGAGCCCAAAGGTACCATAAGAAGGTGTCCCAGAATGCGAGACTCCAGCAGATCCAGCTATATGTCACCCACAGAGCTTACTTGACCCCTGGCAGAATAGCCAGGTTTGGTGGCTCGGCTATACAGAAATGCCCCATGTGCGGGGAGGAGGAGGCTGGGCTGTTGCATATGTTCTGGGCTTGCCCAGAGGTGAAGAGATTCTGGGTAGAACTAAAGATGAGAAAGGCCAGCCGGGGGGTGGAGCTTGATGTGGGGTCTGCTTGGGCATGTATGCTTGGGAGCTTCCCTGGGCCACGTAATCTAAAACATATTAGCAAGATGAAAGACCTGGCTTATATCTTGGCCAAGCGTAGAATTGCAATGTGCTGGAAAGCGGCCCTCCGGCCTACAGTGGAGATGTGGTGGGCAGACCTCCTGAAATGGGCTGAAGCAGAAACTGTGGCCTGGTATGAAGCAGTCACTAGAGGGAGGAGGAAGAGGTGGGCCCCCTGATAGCCTGGAGACAATTGGTGACTTTGATGGCAAACCCCCACCAGGTCAATCATGAAACGGAAGACTGGGATGTGTTGACGATAATTGAGACACCTGAAGATGCTCAGGTGGATGGCACGGATACGACAGCTCGAGTTTTTGGGGAGGGAGGGGGGAGGACGGAGGAGAGCATTAAATAATGTAATGTCTTAACATTGCTCACAAACGTCCTAAATGGTTGTAATGTTTGGAGCGTTGTTTGTTTAAAATAATAAAAATTGTTCAAATTTTTAAAAAAAGGGTTGTGTTGCCCAGACTACTGCACTTTTTGGGAAATATTCCATACCTGATACCAAAGCGATTTTTTATTAGACTACAAAGCATATGTAGGGAGTTCCTGTGGCATGGGACCAGGAGCAGAATAGCCCTCTGGAAGCTGCAGAATACACACGATAAAGGGATCTATTACATAGCCAGTCAATTACAATATGTGGCCAAATGGTTGTCAGAAGACTCGACCACAGAATCGAGGTTGTTGAGGACTAAGTGCGCCCCGTATTACCTGAAAGAAATGATATGGCTGGCTAAGCCAGAAAGTAAAAGAGCGCTCCAAGATGCTGTTACTAGGTTGGCAGATATGGCGCAGAGCCTGTCAGGCCATGGAGAATCCGGCCCGTGCTCCCCACAGGTACCACTGGTCGCACTGACGGGAGGGGATGAGCAACTACTAAAGGCGATTAGGAAATACTGGGAACCGGTGGGAATAACAACACTAGGGGATATATGGCAAGAAGAAGAGATTAAGGGATTTGGGGCGTTGGAGGAAGAAACAGGATTGCATGAAGGGCAATATATAACATACAGCAGAATAGTGCAACAGATTAAAGAAATATTAGGAGAGCAGCTGTAGAAACTATATATTATATAGCAGAAGGTGGGCATGAAATATCGAGAATATATGCGCTGTTGATGTCCAGGTTGGGGAAGGAAGTGGCACTCCTGAGGTCAGACTGGGAAAAAGAGGCTGGGACACCCATGAGTGACGGGATATGGGAACGGGCCCAACGATATCACAAGTGTCCAGGAACGCGAGGCTACAACAAATACAGCTATACATAACCACAGAGCATATATGACACCCCAGAGGATAGCCAAATTTAAAACTGCAGAGAGACAAACATGCCCTAAATGTGGGGAGGGAAGGGTGGGGATGATACATATGTTTTGGGCATGCCCCGAAATTGGGAAGTTTTGGAAAGAAGTAGCCCACAGGCTTGAAGAGAAAGGGATCAACATAGATGTTTAAACAGTGTGGGCATGCCTGATAGGGGGATTCCCCAGGCCACATAAACTGAAACATGTAAGTAAGCTTAAAGATCTAGCATACATACTAACAGACCCAGCATTGCAGTCTGGTGGAACAACCTCCAGAAATGGATTGAAGCTGAGACGGCGGTATGGCAAGAAATGAATGGTAGAGGAGGGGAGAAATAAGCAGAAGCCCTGACAGCCTGGAGATATTTAGTGGCCACATTGAACGGGTCTACCCAAGATTGGCCGAGTGACCAGGACTCCGTTGAGGATATGGCGAAAGGAACCCTGGTGGAGGATGTGGGTGCGGAAGGCGCAGTGTTGTAGGCTCGTATGGGGGGAGGGATAAGGGTGAGCAGTAGACATGGAAAGATATGTATAATTTCTGAAACGTAAGACTTGTACTGCAAGGCTTGTTTGTATGTTGTTTGTTTATAATAAAACTAATAAAATTGCATAAAAATTAAACATTTTAAAAAACATACTCCGGCTTCTGTTTTGGAAAAGATGGCTGCCCATTACTCTTGTGTTTCAATGTTAGTGAGCTATATTCATATATTGTTCATTGCATTCAGCTTATACATTGCTTATGTTAGTATTCATCATGTCTTTATGGATGCCATGATGATATTCTTCATGTATAAATGTGTATATTACCTAGTGTTTGTGTCCTTTGTGTTGACTGCACATTTGTTTCATGTTTAATGCATGCACAAGTATTGTTTCATTGTTTGTTTGTTTATTCTTGCCATCTTTAGCTTGGATCGTGTCCATCTCCTGTTTTACCTGCCTGGGATATGGGCGGTATGGTTGCCTTAGTGCGTAACATTTCTCACCTGTATGGTATTGGCCGGGGGAGGGGCAGTAGCTATTGGTGGACGTAACCATCTGCCTCTCAACAATTTAATCCAAAAATGAATCGGTTCTCATCCTAAAACATTTTTTCATCATATTTTAAAGTGGTTACATTTTCTTCGATACTTAGTAGGCAGACATTGTTTTGCCGCTGCATTTTGGACTCCAGGGCCCTTCATCGGGGCAATGGGCCTCATTACAACCCAGGCGGTAAGTTCCCTACTTTACCACCATGGTGTAAACTCTGTTTACACCATGGTGGATGGCTGATTTACCGCCCCATTCCAAGGTGAGTGGGGCGGTAAATCCCCATTCCCCATTTACCCTTCCCCATTCCCATTTTTGCCCCATAGGGCATAATGGGAGTGGGGAAGGCGCTAACTACGGCACCGTAAATTACGGTGCCGTAATTAGCACCAAGGCGGGTTAGCGCCTTGCATTTTAACGCCTGCTAAAAGCAGGCGTTAAAATGGTAATCAGGCGTAAGGGTTAACGGCGAAGACGGCGCCGTTAAACCCTTAACGCCTGGGTTGTAATGAGGCCCAATGTCTAGTTGAAAGAATTACCAGTTGAGCCAAACATTTTCTTGTAAAATATGAAAAAATATCTGCCTTTTTCTGTCTATATACTGTTTTAAATTCTGGGATCTGTGTCTGTGCTGGTTGAGCTATGAGGAAAAGTTGAAGGAAAATAACTTTAAAATCATGGTACATGGGCTATCCTGCACATCTTGAAAGCTAGATCCTCTATTCTTCGCACATCTCCCAACAAGCGTTGGGCTCACTTGGTACTTCTTTTAACCAGACATTGCCCTGAAGAAGGGCCCTAGAAGTCCGAAATGCTTTGGCCAAACAGTGGGCCTCATTACAGGTTTGGAGGCCCGGAAACAAAGGTGCCGGTACATTGCTACCGGCACCTTATTTCCGGGGCTCCAAACTACGAGAATGCCAGTAGGGGCACGGAACCCCCAACAGGCCTGACCTGCCGGGAGTTCAGGCCCCTACCGGCATACTTTTCACTGAAGCACCGTTAACAACAGTGCCACTGCTTCAGTGACCCCATTCCCATGGAGTTCAGTAGGACTCCATGGGAATGGGGATTTACCGTACCGCCACTGCTTCTGATATCCCGATAGCAATGGAATGTCAGGCGGTGGTAACAGTGTTACAGGGTTGGCAGCAACCCTCCGATAGCACCATCGGATTACCGCCAACCTCGTAATGAGGCACAATGTCTGTATACTGATTACTGGAGTACATGTACCCACATTAAAATATGTTGAAAAAATGTTTTGGCATGAAAGTTGATTTATGCATTTATTGATGAAATGTACATAGTATTTACTACAAATATGCAGACAGGACTGAGTAAGACACCTCAGTCTTATTACCTTTCAAGACCATTCATGTGCACTGATGGTTCACTGTCTAGCAACAAATTACATTGATATATTGAGTTTATTGGACTGAAATATGAGTTGGTGCCCACTTCTTATTCCAGTATGTCATCTAATACAGATTTACAGTACTATTGTAATAGGAATTCTATTAAAGACACAGAGGCGAAGGATTATACTCAACTCTACACTTTCTCGAGCAGCTCATATAACATGTCACAACCATGATATCAAACAATAAAAAGAACTACAATTACCATGAACATGAAGTGATTTTGTAGTTTGTTGTTCATTGGTTCCTGTTTCTACACGACTTATTATATCCACTCACAGTCCTTAATCTTATATAACAACTCTTGGCTTCCTTCCTCCCAACTTGGGTCCTTCCTCTCCTCTCTCTCTATCTCTACCTGTGGTGTACCCCCGGGGTCTAACCTCTCCCCCTGGCTGTTCAACCAACACCTGGCACTTCTTGCCCATCGTTTTGCCGCTCTCTGTCCCAACTTTCAGTGCTATGCGGATGACACTCGGCGCATTTTCAGGCTACCTTCAGCCACCTCTTCTCCTTCTCTCATCTCTGACTGTCTGTCTGCCAGGGGCGTTGCTAGGGGGGGGGGCTAAGGGGGCTATAGCCCCTGATCTTTTGGTTGTAGCCCCGGATAGAATCTCAGGAGCTACAGCCAAAAGACTAGCTAGCCCCCAGTCCCAACAGTTCTGACATCAGCTTAGCCCCGGGTCTTTTCCAGACGTAGCAACTCCCCTGCTGTCTGCTATCCAAGAGTGGTGTGCCGCCAATGACCTCTGCCTTAATGCCAGTAAGACTGAGATTCTCCTAATCGGCACACCCGCTCCCTCCTTTCCTGTCACTCTCTGGCCGCCTCTCTTGGCCCTTTTCCTGCTCCCACCTGCAAGGCTAAAAACCTTGGGGTCATCTTCGACTCCACACTCTCCTTCTCTCCTCACATCTCCAACGTCTCTAAGAAGTCACACTACCAGCTGCACCTCCTCCGCAGTATTCTTCCTTTCCTCTCCTTCCCCCAGAATCTCACTTACTCCAGAGCTCTGGTTCTCTCTAGGCTGGACTATTGCAACAGCCTCTTCCTAAATCTGCCTGCTTCTTCTCTCCACCCTCTGCAACTCATCCAGAACAGGACTGCAAGACTTGTCCTTGGCCTCAAGCCCAGGGATCGTATCTCTCCAGGCCTGAAATCCTTGCACTGGCTCCCAGTGGCTGCGAGGATTAAGTTAAAAACCCTATGCATTGTCCATAAGGCCTTCTGGGGCCATGGGCCGCAATACCTTCAACTCTCTCTTCCTAAATATCTTCCTTCTCGAGCTCTTCGCTCATCTGCCTCCAACTCCCTCAGGGTCAGTCGCTTCTCCAAGTAACGGGTTTGTGGTAGATCTCTTTCTTCGGCTGGGGCCTCCCTTTGGAACAGCCTCCCTGCCTATTTGAAACTTGATGAGAGCCATCTCCGGTTCCGGAAGCACCTCAAAACCTTCCTCTTTGCTTCTGCTTTCTCTCCTCCTCTCCCTGCTGAACTTCTGGCTGAAACTGCACGAAACTGCACTGGTTACCTGGCCACCCTCTGATCTCGGGCCCAGGTCTCCTCCCCCACCAGTTGCACACCTAAACTGACTCCCTGGAAACCCTACCAGCACTTGACACCTGATGTCTGCACTTGCACTTGCCACCAGCTGGCCGTACTTTTACTTATTGCTTTTATTTATTCTATTTATTGTTTTTATTCTATTTATCCCATGTACTGCACTGTCCCCTCGCCCGTTACTCCTATTCCTCATGATCCTGGTGCTTTGGGATCCGCACCTGCCAAGATATAAACTGTACCATTGAAAACAGCCATTGACTGGGCGGGCAATCATATATAGCACAATATCAGACATGTAATCAATATTTCAACTTAATTTTCTATTTTCCATTCATTCATGACATTCTATCTACGCGATTACTAGGATGTGATAATCCTTCGGCTCTATGTCTTTAATAGAATCATGACTTTCTATTACGATAGTATTGAAAATCTGTATTCTATGTCAAGACCCTGAGGCTCGGATTATGCTTGTTTAAAGCGTTCTCACCACCAGCATAGACACTTGGTAGTCAAAACAAAAAAAAGTCGGCCAGTACGCTGCCTTCAAAATGTCTTCTAAATGTGCCTCCATGCAGAATGCTGTGGAAGCCATTGCACCTCTAATTGGATGTGCTCTGTATTGTTCTATATCATTGCCAGCCTGACTTGTGCACCATTTAACCCATCTTGCCAAAGTAGATGGAGAAACTGCTTTAAATGGTTTCCTCATTGCTTTTCATAATTGGGATTCCCCTGAGTGTCCGAACTGTGCTGACATGATTTCATAGGCCTTCAGGCATCTGACCGGACATTTTTTAGTCTGATCTGGATACACCCCATAATCTATCATCCTGATCCCAGTCTTTGTCCTTTTTGTTGTATAAAAAGTGACAATTGTCAGCAAAAAAAGTTCTATCCACCTCTAGCGCCCTCACATCAGATGTCCTTTTGCATGGATATGGCAAAGTAGAGTACTTTGTTTTGCCCATAAAGCCTTCCTGGACAAACTTTAATTGTCAGGGCATGCCTTGAATAACCTCAACACCTCACTAACATCCCAAAGATGCAAATATCTTGGCGCTGGTGGTCTCATGCTCTTTACCCCTTTGATCAATCTACATACCAGCGATGTTCCCCGATAGGATACCCTTCCACTCTCACATGTCCAGCTGAAATCACTGACCGATAAGTGTGGAGTGTGCGGTATGCTTTACCCTGCACTGCTATCGCTGCTACAAAATTCACAAAATGGAATACATCTGTTCGAACAGGATGAACCTCCCTTTCCATACGCCCATTGTGCAACTTGCACCTTTATAGGCTTTCTTGGTTCTGGGAGCCCAGGATTCTCCCATTAATGTTTTGCCTCTCCCGAAAGTCCTGGCAAACACCTATCTAAATTAGAGGGTAATACTCTCCTGCTGATCCCCGAAAAATATCTTCTCTCCGGGCAGTAAAATTGGTATGTCGCATGACATCTCTAATGGGTCTGGAAACCAGGCCTGTCCTCTCCATTCTGAAGTCACTATTATTAATCTTGCTTTCTGTCTCCTTACTTGTGTGTTCGCGGTATCATGGGGAACGGAGAGAAAGCGTATTCTGTGGCTGGGCCCCAGACCTGGGGAAAGGCATCCGTCGCATTAGCTTCCGAGTCTGGTCTCCAGCTGAAGAACCGTGCTAGCTTCCTTTTCATCTCGATGCGAACAGGTCCGTCTGACAGGGGGCCCTCCGTATCATGATTTCTTGCAACATTGTCTTGTCAAGCTGCCAATCGCTGGAGTCCTTCAGGTGTCTCGAATTCCAGTCTACTACCTCGTTCTGATATGATACGTCATTTATAACGCACCTGTCCATAAGTGTTTCTAGTCTCGACAAGACAAGAGAGGGAAGACAAGACAAACGATCTTACTAGGCCTTGTGTCATTCAGTTTGTGCAAGTGCGACAACGCAAAGTGCATGGGGACGGGAGAGGCGGAAGTGCCAGGGAGAGGGAAGGGGGAAGTGCATTCAGGGCAGCATTGCTCTGAGTAAGTGCAGCCAGGGCAGCAGAGCTCTGGGTAAGTGCAAGGAGGCAGGGGACTGTAGAGGTTACAGTTGCAGCCCCTAAGTGGGCGGAAGGCCTGGAGACAGTGCAGGGGAGAATGATCATGGAGGAGCCTGGTACCCAGTGAGACTCTGAGGGTAGCCTGCCAACTAGTTGGCGCTACAGACAGGTAGGTCAGCAGTGGAGGGAGAGAGAGAAAGCAGAGGAGATAAGGAAGGTCTTGAGCTGCTTTCGGAACATCAGGTGGTCCAGCTCAAGTTTGAGAGGGGCAGGGAGGACATTCTATAGGGAGGCACCTGCAGAGGAGAGAGATGTAGCCCCCACTCCCTGCCTGTAGAAGCGTCTGACCCTCAAAGAGATGGAGATAGCTGAGCAAAGGCCTTGAGAAGCAAGGCATTTTGGAAGAGAGAGTTGTATGCACTGCGGGCCCCGGCCCAGGAAAAAGCCTTGTGGATGATGCAGAGGGTCTTGAACTTGATCCTTGCAGCCACCGGGAGCCAGTGGAGAGATTTCAGGGCTGGAGAGATACGGTCCCTGGGCTTGAGATCAAGGATAAGTCTTGCAATCCTGTTCTGGATTAGTTGCAGAGGATGGAGAGTAGAGGAAAGCAGATTGAGAAAGAGGATGTTATAGTTGTCCAGCCTAGGGAGAAGCAGGTCTCTAGAGACAGTGAGCTTCTGAGGGAAAGTTAGAAAAGGAAGAATACTTCTGAGAAGGTGCGGCTGGTAGTGGGCCTTCTTGGCAAGGAGAGATAGAGAGCCTGCAGACCAGGCCTTGAAAGGAGGAATAGGGCTGCATAGTAATGACAAATGCAAGGTTTATGATATGCTGAGAGAGGGAGAGGGTGGAGTCGAAGATGACACCAAGATTTTTTGCCTCGCAGGAAGGCAAAGGTAGAGGGCCCAAGGAGGGCGGCCAGAGTGAGAGAGGGAAAGCGGGAGCAGGGGTCCCAATGAGAAGAATCTCTGTCTTACTGGCATTAAGGCAGAGGTCGTTGGAGGCAACGCGCCAGTCCTCTTGTTCCCTCCCTTGTGTTCTGTTACCAGAGGGCTTATATGACGAGTATCGGCTGGCTGAGCGGATCCTGCCAGCCCTTTGAAAAATGTTCTGCCTAAAATCTTTTTCAAAGAGGCCTGTGCCTTGTCTAACATAACATAGGTATTTGCAAACTTGGCCAAATTCTTGATAAAAGTCTCTCCAAATAGTTTCCCATTAGCTGCTGCTGCTTTCGACTGCGCCAACTCTCCCCACTTGGGGTCAATTTTTACTAATATAGACCACCTCCTCTTGGTCAATATGGCACTATTGCCATTACCGAATAAACAAATTGCTCTCTGCGCTCAACTTGACACAACGTCAGGGTCCATCATTTCTTCCTTCTACTTGGCCTCTTCTGCAAGCTCCATATTTTTGTAATTGACCCCACTACATCCAAGAGCTTGTCTTGGCATGATCTGTCTATGCCCCTCTTGATGTCCTACCATACTTCCCCATGAAGGTCAGCATGCGTTCATCAATTTTTGAGGTCTCTGTCAACCCCTCTGTCACCATGGGCTTCGGGCACGCTGCTCTCATTTTATTTCTGGCTACCTTGCTCAGTAGAGCCCTCAGCCTCTTCTTGAAATATGCTGTAATGTTACTCGGTGGTTCCCACTCCGAGGACCTGGGGTGTATTAACGAGTCTGGGTCGACCTCTTTCCCTTGCTCCTCATCGGCTGACGCTACTGCCTCCTGTCGTTGCACTTTACGAACACAGGGGCCCTGTCAGCCCCATCACATGTTGATGTTACCATTCTGCTGGAAGGACCCACCATGCTGCTGCATTCCTTCGCTGGATGCGCTCTGATCTATAGCCACACACACTGAACACCCTAACTATCACACACATGCTGATTTAGTAAAATAAAGTTCCACTTACTGGCTGCTCAAGCAGCAAAGAAAGAGGAGGAAGGAAGTCAAGAGTTGTTATATCGGATTAAGAACTGTGATTGGACATAAGAAATCATGCGGAAACAGGAACCAATTAACAAACTACAAAATCCCTTCATGTTCATGGTAATTGTAGTTCTTTTTTATTGTTTGTTATTGTGGTTATGACATATTGTGTGAGCTGCTCGAGAAGTAAAGTGTAGAGTTAAGCATAATACAAGCCTCTGGGTTTGACATAGAATTATTCGCTTTTTGACTCTGGGAGAAATTCCTGCCACAAAAAAACAGTGTAATAATGACTGCAGCACTCTTGCCAACTGGGTCAGTTCACAGCCAACTGTAATATTGCTATTGGCATCCAGAGCTAATCATAGCATTTTCATAAATGAAAAAACTCTCAATTGCAAGCTTGTTTTGATGAATAAAAACAGACGATCAATTCAAAATGGCAGCCACGAAAAGAGAAAGGGAGCTCAAGAAAGAGTCCCTTTTCACTTTCCATGGCAGTTCCAGCATAGAGAGGCAGAAGCGGGATGGGGACGAAAGACAGGGAGGAATGCGAGTAAGATAAGTGAGCAGGCACTGTAAATATCTGTCTGTGAAATCCGATAGTTCGGCACACCCACCCCTGTGTAGTGTGTGACCCTTCCAAGTGTGTTGCTCCTTTAAGGGACTGCATCCCTCCCATGTGTATTGCCCTTTTAACATGGGCCATGACTGTGTCAAGGCCCAAGCTAACAAAAGGAGTCCCTGCAGACACGTGCACCAGAACAGCTGCAGACTCCCAAAGAGGAATGACTGGTCCGTCTCTAATTTAGGCATGCAGGCCCACACTGTGTAAGCACGGGCCTGCAGGCCATGATGCCTTGGGGCGCTCGAGCCAGCAAGGTGGGAAGGGTCTGCATGGTCATGGGTATGGCCCGTCCTGTCCCCACTGAAGACCGGTCTCCCCCGGCAACCCTCTAAGGTGCTAATGTGAGATCGCACCCCTGGGGGCCTGCTGGATGCCCATAGCAGGCACCATATAACACCCGGGTGCTGGTGTATGACAGTGGGTCACACTTGGGTGTAATTCGATGCTATTTTATGATCTTCTGACTCAATTCAAAGGGGCGAGTACTTGCTCTGACGGACCCTTCTATGATTTTTCCGATATTTCTATTTTTTCTTTTTTCACTAGTTTGCTTTGTCTAGCACGCCGTGTCTTAAGGATAAGTATTGGCGTTTCTCACGCAATCATAAGCTTATTATCTTTTCTTCTTCTCTCTGTGACTAATGGTCGCATTTTTCTTCTCCAGAATTGGAAAGATACAGATTGTGTTGCTTTCATTGTGTCAATCTAGCTACTGTGTTGTTGTGCATGCTGCTGCTATAAAACTCTCACGCCCAGAGACAAAATGGCCGACTGCCCAAAAGGTAGTTTGTGTGTCTCCTGTAAACATGCTCTGCTCCAAGGTTCTCAAGCTCAGCCTTTCAGCGTAATGTAAATAAAATATGTTAATGCAAAAAAAGGCCCTTTCACTAGCTTGGTTAAACAGTGACACAGTATAACTAACCTTTGCAGCGTCCCACATAATTTTATGGAAGGGAAAAAAATACGATCTCTTTGTCATCTACACACAAGATTGCCCCTTGAGCCCCCGCATCTTTGCTGCATGTCCAAGACTGCCTCCATGTTTTCCAGGTCTCACAAAGCGAACCAAGCTCCTGATTCCTAGAGAGTCTAGTTGAAACACCTCAACTTTAGAGATCCATGAAGGAAAAATGATTTCTTGCCAAGAATTTCATTGGCACCTGTACGTAGCTAAAACTGACCCCATAAAGTTGCCATTGTTAAGTAGTTCTCTTGATTTCACATACTAATTGCCAGAATGCCTAACTAGCCTCCCCGGGGGAGGGAGGCAGACGCCTCGTGTAAGGTTAATGAGAAATAAGTGGCTTTACATCAACTTGTAGAGTGTTGACATAAAATAGGTGTCCACGGCTCATGACATGACTGGCAGAAGGCAGGCTCCATGCGAGGGAGTTTGCCATCCTCTCTCCTAGTGATAGCGGCACATGTGTAACTTGTAGGGGCATTGTGGTGAACCCTGGCCCTCGTGCCACCTCGCATTGAATTCCCTGTGGCCAGCTCTGCTTCTGAGAAAGCAGGTCTGGCTTCAGTCCTATTGGCAGAGGCGTAGCCATGATTTTCTATAAAGTAGGGCCTGAAGCTAATTTAGCTGAGTCTACGCAGCGACAATGACAACTGTAAATACCCATGCACCGCTGCTGAGTGGGCATTTACAGAATTTGGGTGGGCCTTACCTGCTCAGGCCCTAGTCTGTCTACGCCTCTGCCTATTGGGTAAGCATAAGATATGGCTGAGGCTTGTCTTTTATTTGGGGTCACTAAGATACTCCTAGTGACTACCAAACTCAACCCATGAAGGTTGCTGGAAACAGTGGGACGTCTTGTTTGCTTCTGGGATGGCCAGTTCTGAAATGGCGGCAAAGCAGAGGCAAAGAAGCAAACATGTCCTATCACTTCCACAAGGATTTGGCTATTAAAGCTTTGCTCTTGCTGGAACCCTGCATAACATGCACAGATATGAACTTTTACCAGATGTGTACTGGACTGCCCAAAAGGAAAGGATAATGTCAGGTTTTTTTAATATTTATTTATTTGTGTTTTGTGAAAAAAACACCTTTACAAATAAGCATACAAATACAAAAGCAACAAATCATTCATTACATTCTTTACCAATCAGAACTAATATTCATTAACCGTTAAAATATCACAACAATTATTTACAACATGTTCACAGTCCTAAAAATCAAACCACCTAATCGATGATCATTCATTAACCTATTGTAAGCCAAATGATATCCAAAAGAAGCCTTTGTCCAATGCTATACCTACAACAACAGGATTCACTT
Organism: Ambystoma mexicanum; assembly: GCF_040938575.1. Taxonomy (NCBI): domain Eukaryota; kingdom Metazoa; phylum Chordata; class Amphibia; order Caudata; family Ambystomatidae; genus Ambystoma; species Ambystoma mexicanum. The sequence goes on from NC_090925.1 coordinate 1,112,215,552, forward strand.
TAGCAAGGACACAACCATCAAAGTGTCCGATATTTCAAGAAGTCCCAAGATGTGACCAAATCAAAAAGAGAGAAAACAAAAAAAAATCAAACCAAAAAAGGAAGATAAAAAAGCTAACAGAAACAAGGATAGCCACCACCCTCTTAATGTTTATACAAATCGTGTAAGCGTCACTTCACAACCTATCTTCAGAAGCTGTCACTCCAGTAAAATAACAAGCATATTCCATGTCACAACCTCTCGTACATTGTCACACGCTGGAAGGCATGCAAGACTGTACATGAGAAACTCCCAATCTTACTATTGGACCGCCATACTCATTCACCCAAGATTTATTTCTTTAAGAGCTTCCTCAATAATGTTTACCAGACATGCTGTGACCAGTGTAATAGAATTGCTCCTCCCCCACATGCATCTCATCCAAACAAGTTTCCGTGCGGCACCGGGGTTTGCCCCTATACATGGTCCAAGGCATTGCTGTCTCTCGAACTCAAAGGTGGGACAATACATAAAGAGATGCTCCAATGTTTCGATCTCATCTGAATTCGAACAGAATCGACAGTCTAGCACTGACGCATCGACTGGCTAGCCATACCAATTTCTAATGCGATATCCAGAGTGTAATAGATCGAGTCTGAACCTCATATATGTGCTTTGTGCTTTGTTACAAGGAAAGCAAATGAGATACTGACTACGTGATTTATGAGCATGTCTGAAGTTATCATAGTTTTGAAAGGAGGCATATCCCACTATGGCATCGGAATTTGCGGCCCATGCATTTTGATAGAATCTTTTTTTGACCAAGGCAGAGCGCTCTAGTAGATCTTGTTTGGACACTTTAAGTGAGCAAAGAATGTTATTCATACGCGCATGAAATTGAGCGACAGAGGCTGGATAATTACTACTCAACATTGCATGCAAATCTTCATCCAAAGAATTTGCTGGCAGACACAGCATCTTCGTAAAATTGCTTATCATTCTCCATTCAAATCTATCCGCGAGGGGATACAGACCCAGTCCGTGAGTCAGAATGGAATTTGGCAGATACTGCGGTAACCCCAACACAGCTTTCCACACGTTTCCCTGTATTTTGTTTACGAAAGGACCTATTTCTAATAAACAGAGATCAAGTCCATATTATATTACGGCTTCGACCTTTAACTGATAAAAATCATTCAAAGGTAGAAGAGAGAACTTACAATGGCAAAGAAATATAAGTTTCATCTGAGCTATCGGATGTACAACTTTCGAGTTCAAGAACATTTGCCATTTGGTAAGCGAATTGCTGTTAGATAGCTGATAACCCAAATACGTCATCTGTGTAGTTACAGGTATCCCATTTCCATTGAAATGCCTTTTGAATCTGGACAGTTTCCTCTTTCTCGTGAACGTTAGTATGTTCGATTTGGCTGAGTTTATGGACAAATTATTTAACAAGCAATAATGCTGGAAATAATTCAACTTATTTTGTAAGCCAAAAGACGTGCGATCGAAAAGATTCACGTCGTCCGCCAAGGCTAACCAATGAAGCGGGAGAGATCCCGGTTTCACAGGAAAGATGTCTAAAGCCTTCCACAGTGCGTCAATATCGGCGAGATATAAGTTAAATAGCACTGTTGCAAGGTTGCAACCTTGCTTGACGCCAATCTTTGTGGGAATGTTATCCGAGAGTAAGACTGCAAGATTAATCTGCCCCCTATAAGAGGTATTATTAAGAAGGAATGCAATTGGCGCAACTAGGGTCGAAGGAATTCCGTATGCCTACATTTTCTTCCAAAGACGATTTCTAAGAATACTATCGAACGCTGAAGATAGGTCCAATGAGGCCATATAAATTGGCCCATTGGATGAGAGACGTGATGACGCCAATAGATGCGTTAAAATGGTTGCATTCAATTGGGTGCCCATCGATTTCCGAAACCCTACCTGCCCTCGTGAAAGAATTGAGTTCCTTTCTAGGCAGGACTTCAATTCGTTCAAGATGAGTCGTGCAAAGATTTTAGCTGCGACATCGATCAGGACGATGGGCCTAAAATTGACGGGATCATCCAAAGGGCCCTTTTTATTAATCGGGATGATTATGGCAACTAACCACGACGCCGGAATAATTCCAGTATGGAAAATCGACTTGAAACGAATAAAGAGAAATTTCACCCCAGAAGATGGGGTCATTCTTAGTAACGCATGGTGGTAAACCGTCTGGTCCTGCCGCTTTTGAGAATTTAAATTGGGAAATGGCCAATATGTCTTTAATCTCTGAGGTGCAAGTAGAAGCAATAGTCAATTGAAGAGCATCACTCTCCTGTTTCACGTAATGGGCGGGCAACGCATATTTCCTTTTAAAATACTCCTGCCATGTATCCCCATTGATGGCCGCCACCAGACGATTTGTTGCGGAAAGGGTTGGATTTCTCAGGATGGCCCACATTTCCCTCACGTTACGTTGACATAGAAGTTGGATCATGTTCTGATTTTCTAAAATGTACCGTGCTTGTCTTATTTTTTTCTGGGTTTTTTTTTATAGGTAGCTATAATGGAGTTTTTTAATGCCAAATATGGCACAATACTTTTGTTATGGCGTTTTGCAGCTCAAAGTTCGCGATGTTTTAATACATTTTAGTTGAGCTACATCTGACAAGTATTTTTGTCGTTGTGTTTGACTGGTTTGCTTGAGGGGCAATTTGGACAAAGTTATAAGATGGGAGTGGATCATCTTTAAATTAGTGGCAATTACCTTTTCCAAGAAGATCGGTGATACCGTACTCTCAACAACCACCCATAGATACCTGTTTACCCAGGACATGAGTTTCCTACAGGTAGATGGATTCCATCGGACAGAGAGTGCATATCTGTCACCCTGGACCAAAGACAGCTCACACGACAAAGGGAAAGTGTTCCAAGTAAGATGAAGGTTTGCACTTAATATCCTGTGATCGCCCAAACCAAGATTGGTAATCAAAATCGGCTGGAGATAAGCTGTCAACGTGCTCGATGCCAGCACGTAGTCAATAAGCGAACAACAGGACCCTCAATGCCATGAAACATTGCCACTATTCGCAGCTAATGGGATTAGGTGTATATCCCAAGCTTATAAAAATTGAGTCCATAATTTACCCCTTGCAACTGCTTGCTTCGCGTGTGGCGTAGACTCCATGCTGTAGTGTGTTTTTCCATCGATTTCCAAGTATGATTTGAAGTCCCCCCCCATAAGAATTTCATAGTCGCTATGCTGCAACATGACATTTGTCAGAGCAGCATTTAAAGAATAAAGGATAGCCTCTAGTGCTACTGAGGCAGGATTCCAATACACCGAAACCAGCAATATTTTATGGAGAGACGTTCCTTCAAGGATCAATCCAACCATCAGAAAAAAGTCGGCTTGAGCCAACTGTTTTACTGTAAATCTTAAACTGTTCTTGACAAGGATGGCTAAGCCGCCACTAGGACGTCCTACACCACCTCGGCGCGCGCAAACACAAAAAGATGATTAACCTTCAAGGTGGAGATATATAAAGGTTTTTTACTCTGGAACAATTCCATGAGTTTATTAAGATTTTCGTCTGTTATGAAGGAGGGAATCCTTCCTTAATGTTCACTGCTGCTTTTAGAAGTGGTTCAAGCCAATTTAAACCATTTAGGACCTTAGGGAACGAGGCAAGTTGGGTTATGGGATAATGTCAGTTTATGAAGCCTCGACAAGCAGAAAAACCAAGAATCCTTGTAGTGGTGACCGACTCAGCAAATTGTGTGCATAGGATACACGAAATCTTTGGATGTCCACAGAAAAATCTCAGGAGTTAATTTTCTTAGGAGAATGTGCAATATCCTCATCTTTCTTAGCACTCCATAGCTTTCTGTGCAAAGCAACCATTGGGCACAGAAAGATCAGAGTGGCTTGTGATGTGCAATAAAAGTTCCCAAGGCTTTACGTTATTAGTAACTGTGTCACTTGTGGTAACCCAGAAGCAGCACACTGACCCCTCAATTATGCGTCCAGTCCATGGACCATATGATACTACTGATATGCTTACTCATGGAGTGCAATATACCCGAGTGTTTATGTACTTAACGGGGTGTGTGACAGACCTACCACTGCCTAGCACACTCTGCGCTCCTTTCAAAGACCACAAAAGCATTGAAGAGTTGGCAATTCACAATCTAGCCCCGTCTCTCCTGCAGGTCAAAAACAGATTTCTGGTGCATGCTGGTACTTTTACCCACAGAGCTGTTTTAACAACTATGAGGGGTGGGGGTGGGGGGTCCTAATTTGATTTCGGAGACTTCACTGAAATGGCCCACCGGTAGAGCGGCATTGTTTCAAGAAAATTATAGGTTTGGCAGAAGTGGATTCGGACACATCCGTTGCCCCCACCGCCCTTGGCATCACAGGAAGTGACCTTGCATCACAGGAAGTGACCTTGCATGACACGTGACTCTGATTTTGACACCTTTTTGAAAAACAAATATTTTTGACAACTTGAGGCTGTGGTATAATAATAAACAGAGACTGATGAGAAGGGGGGACAGGCACTTATATACTAAAACTATCGAAAGCAGAGGCCTGCCCACTGTTGGTAGGCCACCAGTTACCAGATCCGTAAAATCGCAGGAGCTGCGAGCAGCAACTTAGCAGTTAACTACTTGGGGGTGTCAGCCCCCCTTCAGGAAACTTTGGAGGAGGTAGAGCATCCCTAATCCCCCCAGAAATGAGCAACCTACCGACCGTGTATTAAAGGAGCAGAGAAGTGGCTGAAATACTCCTTGAAGTTGGTATTATGTGCTCTGGCCGCAGCCCATAGGGAATCTTTTTACAAAGCAGGGGCACCAGCTGTGTGATGGAGGGCCAGTTACACGGGTGCCATCGCCTCGTGCTGCCACAGGCGCACGGTTACTTCATGCGTAGCAGCCGTGTAAGGTCATCTCTAAAGACGCTGTTTTGTTGTTTTACTCCTCTAAATAAATCGACTTCTAAAGTGAAACCATTTTCTAAAATGTACAAAACAGCAGTTGTTGTAAATCAATCCTTGTTCGTTTTTTGTGGGAATGGACTTGTATTCACACCAGTCATCTCAAAAAAGATGCATTGTTTGAGCAGGCGATGCTGTCGCATGTGTATAGTAATGGCGACGCCAATTGGTCCAGTCGCTCGTTGCTCTCCCGTGTAGCCCAAGCCCAAATAGTAAGAGGCCACCGCTATATATGTGTCTTGTTCTTTGCGCGCATGTTACTGCTATGATGTATTTTCCGATAGATACAATGTTCACCATACCCAGTTTACATGGCATGCCCAGAAGGAATGCATGCTGGAATTACTATCACAGGCATGTTTGATAAATCGGCTCTCACACTTCTGTCCCCAAAATGCACATTGTTTGTGTCAGCCAACATTCAGCATTCAGGGCACCCGCATTATGTGCCGCCTAGCCCCGCCCTTCAATCTCGCCCATACCACTCTGGCAATCCGTTCCCCCCCAGGTCCCTCCCCGCAAAGGGAGGTGGAGGGGTCTCCTTCCGTTAAATGCCAATTTTCAGCACTTCTTGCACACAGATGGCCTCAGCAGGTGCATCGACAAACTGAGGTACCCCGCAAATTGTATTAAAAGGATCTATTCTGTGGGGTTACCTTCTTGGGGGTAGGTAAAGAATAAAGAGTGATGAGAAATGAAACCCTGGAGGGGAAAGCAGAATAAAATGGGGGAAAAGCAGTACAATGTAATGTAACTAGATTTTGCATAGGGCGACGTCTTCCATGAAGGCGAAAGAGTTGTACTCCCGAAGTGATGAATGCAAGGGTTTGAATTAATCACGACCACTGTCATTGCTCCGGGCAGCCTTCCCTGCCAACGTTTTGTTAGTCCGTCTGCCCTGTCACAGAAGGGGCCCAACCAGATGCAAACCACCCCTGTACCTGCCACGAGTTTGCGAAGTGCAGGGATGCCCAAAGCAATGCCAGTGGTTATGATTCATTTTAAAACTTCTATCCATCACTGGTTTAGGTAGAAGGCAGTCCGTCATTACAAAACAAAGGCCTAGCCAATGTATTGGCCTCAGGGGTGTGCCTGTGATATCACTTCCTGTTACCTCACCGGGGTCATGGGTTGTGTCACGAACTCCTCAGCACCCCCCCCTCCCCCCTATATGGAGCCGCCGAGCAGCACGGCAATTCTGACTACTACCACGCCTACTGCGAATGGGGGCCCGTGCGTCCCCAACGTGTTAGTATTAACCCTGAGAGCACGTGGCGTGCTCCGTTTAAGAGGCGCGAGATGAGCGGAGGGGTCTGAAGGGTAGAGAGAGATGTGCTGCCGCCTATGAGAAAGCAGACGTCTAACCACCGGCCCTGGCTGGGCAGGGCCGCCCCGGCCCTTTCGGTAGGAAAAGGGGAAGTGCCGCCGATAGCAAGTGTGGATGTACACGGCACAAAAGGCTTTTGTTGGTCGGTTCGCCTATCTGTGTTTAAATAGTGCTGGCGGAAGCGCAGGCACACCGTATCAGGCTCTTATCGCGGTCCTTGTTTACTCCGCACACATCCATCAGTCACATGAGTTTACCTAAGAGCAGCAACGCCAGGCTGAACCCTGGCAAAAGGGACCACCGCTCTGCAGCCTTGTTATTTCCCGTCCAGAGGGCACAACCGCTTCACAATCATGGAAGCACACCATTTATTTAATGAAAGGCTGTGGTATTCTAAGGAGCTCATTTGCATGCCGAAGGACACATGCTAAGTTTAGATGGCTTATTTATAAATGTGATAAAGGCTCGGATGTGATTGCAGAATTGGACTGCACCTGTAGCTTGTGTTCGCTACCTGCGGTGGCGGGCGCTGGCTAAAGCTGCAGTGCTCTGCCCGAGAGAGACTTTTGTTGCTTTGAACTCTGGACGAGGCAGTTTGCTCAAGATATGTTGAATGTTTTTGCTTTCCCTCATTTCCTGTCCTTCCACCAGGAGCTAAGGTAACACAGACATACCTGGGCGGGCAGCTGGCTGGCTGTGCCAGCAGGTTGGGCGCCGTGCAGGTATAACCCAACAGTGCCCGTCATGTCCAGAGTATACTACACCAATAGCCTATATCTGGGCATGCCTGAACGACTCCTGAAAAAACTACAATGCATACAAAATGCGGCGGCCAAACTGCTCCACAAACTACCCCAAAGGGAACACATCACACCTGCGCTGAAAACATTATACTGGCTACCAATAAAAATGCAAATCAAGTTCAAAGCAATCTGCATTACGCATAGAGCAATCCACGACCATGGCGCAGGGTTCCTAAGAGACAAATTAAGCCTACATCAACCAACAAGGACACTCAGCTCGAGCAGCGACATCCGTTTGGAACCAAAACCCTACAACAAAAGAACATTTGGAGGTTCTTCTTTTTGTCACCTCGCCCCAAAGACCTGGAACGAGCTACCAAAGAACATACCTAACACAAGAAATCACCTCCTATTCAGAAAACTCCTTAAATCCTGGCTCTTCACCCCATAATTAGAAAAAAGCATATGGGGGCACATACACAGCTGAAACAAGGCTGGGAGAAGAAACCAATTCCCCCTAGCGACCGCCCATAAACAGAAGTTAAGGAAGAACAACCAACGGCATATCAACTTACCAACTAAGAGATAGGTATGATAGAACGCCCCTACCTACTACCCTAAGTCCAAACAACACAGCTGGGAACGTGCCACGCCATCACTCCTAACAATTAGATGGACTAGAAAGAAAATAGTGGAAAATATGCCTACCTGTAGGACAACCGGATACATGGAACAAGAACTATAAGGGTTAAGAAAAATATAACCCACTAACCCTATGCTCCATTCTCTGCATACCTAACTCACATGAAAATCCACACAACCATCTTCTCGCTCAACAAACCGCACGCACTTCACCACACTGCAACAAACAACACATAAACCGCACCAACAGCACACATGGTCTCGTACGAGTCCGATATTCACACTGAAGCTCAGCGCACAGTGAAAACCGAAGTGAAGCTGTCAACAGCACACCACTTCTCTCACTCTCCTACTCCCTCTTAACCCGACTGACCGACTCGCCTTCTTGTTTGCAGATCTTTCTGGGGACTAGTTCCGTTGGTGACAGTGCGCTGTGCAAATACCTTTTAACATTAACATGCTTGAGGGTTTGTATGACTCTTTTGGTCACAACATACACATATTGATGAGCAAGGCAAGGTGTGCAGTGTAGCGTCAACAAAGAAATGGGAAGACATTCTTAATCATTCACCCGCACTACAAGGGCCAATAGTGGTCCTCGATGTTGATGTGTCAATGCCAACAAGGAGATATTCTGGATCTGGTCATCATTTGGCCCCTTTTGTCGTAGAGTGCCCTTTTCAGAAGTGATATTGAGTTAAGATGTTGAAAAAGATTTGGGGAAATTCTAAGAGAAGAGATACTATGGCACTGAAATGTTGATTATTGGGACTGTGCATATGTTGAAAGAAGCCAGCGGAAGCTTTGTATTTCTATAGCCCCAATTGCTTGGTTGATTATTTCAAAATAATGCTTAAAATGCCTGGTCGGATGACTTTACTTTCATCCTAAATTGGAATCCCTATTAGAAATGAACAAACAGAAAGACTGTTAAAAACACAGAGCTTTCTTATGGTGTATTTTAAGAAGGCGTCTCATAAGTACGCCCAGTGTTCTCTCCTGTTCAATATGCTGTAGTACTTGTACATTATTTTTAAAAAGTAATTGACCGATGCCTTATTCCTAGACCGAGCAATAGAAAGATTACACGTTGACCGGTTAAATCTGTAAAAATGGTTATGCTATGGTACAAATATCCTTCGGCATTGTCCTCATATTGTCAAAATCTGTAAACATTCATTGAAAAGAGCCCTAGAGGTGCATGTTGCATTTGGCTCCTGGTAAATCATGAACACCATCGGTGAGTACTGTGGGTCTGCAAAATGGACACACATACATATTAGTTCGAAAGGATACATTGGTTGAAATGGACATCGTATTTCGAGTCAGGAGAGCCTCTGTTCGTGCCCCTTTGGAACATGATTGGTTAAGACTGTGGGCCTGATTCACAAAATTATAATGGTGCAATCCCATAGGAAAATGCTCTCTGAATCAGGCCCCGTAACAGGGGATTATTCTCACCTTCATAATGAAGATGTTTGCTCTAAGATATCTTTGAAGATAGGGCTGAGCTTATTGACCAACCACGAAGCATCACACGCTCAGGATATCTCCAATGATGAAAACAATTACATGGATCTTATTTGCACATTTGTGGCAGATTCTGATCCTCTGATTAGACGCTGGTGTTTGGGGTCACAACAATTCCAAGCCGAAAGGAAAAGTGGTCTTCCAATACCCACCCAAAATATTGCACCTCTCCATAAACAGCTCCCAAAGACTGCTGAAATATTCTTCGCAGGTGTACCACAAGAGGTGCACCATGGGAAACACTGATGACATCAGGTAGCCCGAGTGGCAATGGCATTTTAGGGTGCAACTGCATTTGAGGAGAGTCATTATCCAGGCGTCTCCTGCACACTCTCTCCAGGAAATGAGCTATTGCACCCCGGATCCTGTGAGCAGGGAGTAACATGTCTGAAAAATTGGGGTGGGACATGACCTCTAAATGAAAGGGGCACCTGCCAGATGACTGGGACAAAATGGCGCGCCACAAAAGTTGGGGGGGGAAACACCCTTGACCCCCCTCCCTAAAATTAACCCCATGGGAGTATGTGATGGCACTACACAGCTAGACACACCCATAACCACTCCCGGGCCTTTTTCACGCAATGGGCAGGTCAGTCCCAAAAAACCTGGAAAAGCAACAGAGACCTTCCGCTCACATAACTCGCCTTCTGCTAGCTACTGCCCCCTCCATGTTGTTCCCTGACCCATAAAGCCCCTCGGCCTGCACCAGCTCCTCATGGGGCTCCGGGACACCCTCTTGGTTCCCAGAGATCAAGCCATCTGTGCCTCTGCAGCCATGGTGGGAATCCCTTTCCTTCTCACCTTGACCCTCACTCTTCTCTGGCACCTCTTCAGTAAGGCTTTTGGCAGAGGCTGCACTCGTCTGTCTGCCAGCAACCCGTTCCCCTCTCTCCGCTGTGATAAACGAACCTCTTCACTAATTCTTCATGGTCTCTCTGCTTCCTCTGGCACCCGTGACCACTGTCTTCCACTTACACCTTTGGAGGCCTGCGGCATCGCTAGATTGGTCCTGCCTCAGGAAGCCTCTAATATCTCCAACTCCATTGGTTCAATCTCAGTTTCAAGGTCCCTCCCTCTTCTCCATCTATATCCTTCTTCTCTCCAGCCTTGGTTTCATATTTTCAGGGTAGCACGTTTGAGGGTTCTACGGAGCACTGCAGTATTTAACATGTTTCTTTTGCAGATGGTCAATGTTCAAGTGCTACTGGGTTGTATATATGGTGTGTAGGCATATGGTGCTTATTTACAAATGCTGATGTACTTGCAAATCCTGATTTTTCTGTCGTATTTATTTACAAATTCCGATTTTAATGTGGTCCATTTAAGCTTCCAGTGCTTATAATTGAGGAAATGTGTTTTAGGAGCAAAAGCATACTAGTGAAATAATAGTGTGCATTGTGAAATGGGCGCACACATATTGCGTCACATCTAGATAGGACTTTGAATGTTAGCATGCCCGCACTTAGATAGAATTGTGAATATTAGCCTGCGTTGCATCTAGATAGGACTTTGAATGTTAGCATGCCCGCACCTAGGCGAAACCTGAAGACTAGCATATGCCACACTTAGAATTGTGAATATTAGCCTGGGTCGCATCTAAACAGGATTTTGATTGAAGGATAGCATGCCCGCGCCTAGATGAAACTTGAATGTTAGCATGTGCCACACTTAGAATTGTGAACACTAGCCTGCGCGCGCATCTAGATAATATTGTGAATGTTGGCATGCCCACACCTAGATATAATTCTGAACATTGGCCTGCGCCGCATCTAGATAGGATTGTGAAGGTCAACAAGTGCCCCACTTAGACAAAACTGTGAATGTTAGCATGCTAAAGGTCAGGTAACGCACTAACCAATATAACTCAAACTCTGCATACTTATCTCACTCAAAAAACTCACACAGCCATCTCTCGCACAACAAGCTGCACACACTTCACAACACTGCAACAACACATAAGCCGGAGCCACAGCACACGCGGACTGACACCGATCCAATACCCGCACCAAAGCTCAGCACCCGGTGTATACCGAGTTGAAGCTGCCAACAGAACACCACTCATCTCACTATCCTACTCCCTCTTCACCTTACTAACCCATCCCACCTTATCGTTTACCGATCCGCCAGAGCGCCTGGGGACCACTTCCGTTGGTGACGGTGCATGGTACAAATACCTTTAACATTTAACATTATTTCCTGAAGCCTCCCAGAACATCATGGCTGCATCTCTGCTCTGTAATCTAAGATGGCTGCACAGTGCTTTCATCATCTTTATCTAAACATAACCCAGCTCTTCTTTCCATCTTGCCATTTCTCTTCCAGCCAGTCGCTTCACTCTCTTCACTTCACGCTCGCCTTGGAAGCAAGACCACACGGAGCACCGCAGGTTCGAGCCCCGGGTCCGCACTTAGAAACGTCCGTGTATTAAGCGCGTTATAAATAACCTGTCATATCATATCATTGGATTACGCTCTACACCGTGCCTTGGTGTATGATCCCTCCTCGCCTTTGAACCATCCCATTTCTGCTGTTGCTTACTCACCAGGTTGCAACCCACCAACATTCACAAAATCCTCCTATTTTAACCTCCGGGGCATGCCCTGGTGACAATCTCCCTACATACAGTGCCTGCAGGGCACGGCCTTCGGGTACTGTGCCTCTACACTTTGAGCCCTCCAGGGCTGGCTGGCGGCTGTGTGCTTTGGGCACAGCGACTTTGCCAGTCGTGCCTGGCCTGTAAGCAGGGCATGCAGCCTTGCCTTCAATCAATTTACCAGAGGAATGGCCTTCACTAAGGCTCTGGGCACAGTGAACCACCTCCAGTGTGCCCACAGCATGGCCTTTGGTCAGGCCCCAATCAAACTGACCCTATCATGAGTGCCAGCAGAGCATGGAATTCAGCCAAGCCCTGGACACAGTGGCACTGCCCAGGGTGTACGTATGACCTGCAGCCATACTTTGCAGGTATTGTGAGTGAGGTGTGGTCTTTGTTACATTAGCACCGTCAGTGGGTGCAGGAGCCAATCAGGTTGCTCCAACCTCGGGCTGTATCTACTGATGCAAGCCTGGGTTTGGAGCAACCCGAGGGCTCGCCACACCACCCGCCATCTGGTGCTGCTATTTTCCCCTCTCCCCTTCATCCCGCCCCCAAATGCAGCCCCTGAACAACCCCCTCACCTCTCTCCATACCTCAAAGGGGCTCCTCCACCCTGCCAGTGACCCATCATCTCCATGTCCTGGTCAAACCATAGAAATGGAAGAGGGGCTCCGAGCCGAGCACCGCCTTTCATTTTCATGGCAACCCTGATGAAAACAGGAAAGGGTTGTTTCTAAAAAAAAAAATAGCACCCCATTAGCACCCGTGTAGGGCAGTGGCGCCCTCAGACATTTTTCACAGGGGTGGCCTGATGAGGTCACTGGGGTGGCACACCAAAACAAGCACATAACCAGCAGGTGGGCTGATGGGGAACAGGGGGCAGTGTTTTTATAAGGGTCGCCGTGGCCCCCCTTGGCCACCCCTTGGTGGCGCCTGTGGTGTAGGGTACTACACAGGTGCTAATAGCGATATACCCTGAGGTGACGGGCCAACCCTGTAGGTAACGGCATGCCACCCTCTTTAGCGGACCCCCCCTGTGCCCGGGCCCTTAACTTGGGCAGCGGGCCATTACCTACAGGGTTGGGCTACCACCTTGGGGCATATCTCCACAGTAAAGAATACTTTATTTCTGCAAACAATGTTGATTAATCTTGTTTCCCAGACACAAATATGCAACATATGACCTCTGTTATGAGTAGTTTAGAACAGAACACACAAATTGATCTCAACAATTTTTACTCTGGACTTCAAAGGATAAGTAAAAAATTAAAGGATAACACAGCCAAGAAGGGCCCCGCTCTGCCTTGGTCTTTATTATTAGACAGAATATCGACAATACAAAGAGCAGCTCACTCCAAGGTCATCTCTTGTGAGTAATAGCACTTTGCCTTCTGGGTCAATGGCTCTCTCAACTCGGGTGAAGCCCTACTGGATTCTGAGGTGGGGTTGGAGGTTAGCCTACAGGATGGGTGTGCAGCTCAAAACAGTGAGTAGAGGATTAAAAAAATGTTCTGAGAAAGGACCTAAGCTAAAGGGGCAAAAGTCCAGAGTCCAATTACTAAACCTAATTTTCAACAAGAGCTCCCATGCGTCCTCCCAGGACAGTGTTCATCAAGTTACTTACCAGCATGCTTCATTCATGATGAAGTAGTTCACATACTGCTGACAATGGTTTTTGTCTTGACTTGGACCTGTCCCTAGGCGTGTTTGGGTTCTGTGTCTTGTTCCGAGATTGCAGAATGAGGCAGTGACCTAACAGCAACTACCTGTGCAAGACCTGTATGGTCCCCACCTGCCCCAGAAGGGGTGGGGGGCAAGACTATGGAACCTCCTCCCCGTCAGCATCAGACTTGTCTGCACGCTCCTACAATTTCAGAAAATAACTCAAGACTCACCTCTTCAAAGAGTCCCTCCTCAACACCTAGACCAACATGTCGCCCCTCCATGCCACCTGACCCGCTAGATGCTGTCCGCCCCTCTCCTCCCCGCCACCCTGTACAGCTGTACCCCGCCTCTGTGCCCATCTGTATCCTAACCACTGCTGTATATCTATTCTGTTGTTCCTTCTGAAAAGCACCCTGTTATGCATCTGTAGATGGTAAAGTGCTCTGTTCACTCCCTCTCTCTTTCTGTGGCCAATACCACTCTCTCAGCCCAGGTCAGCAGCTCTTTTCTGCGCTTTGGGTCCACAGACATAGCCAACCCAGATGCAGCTCGCCCGGTTCTCCTCCTTCTTGCCTTACTCTTACAACGCAGCCTTCTTGGCTTGGCCATCACAGGATCTGCTTTCCTGCTTCTCTTTGCCCAGATCTCCTCACTGTTGCATCAGCCCTCTCTCAGGAACATATCTTATCACCCACCAAGCGAGGAGGCTTCTGCCCCTTTTTTATATACATGCAATAAAGGAAAGTATAACGAGGGATCTTTTTCGTGTCCCCTTCCCCCATTAGCTTCACGGATCATGATTGGGTCTAGTCAATGAATGGTTCCACCTACTCCTCAATTTGATGGCAATTGTTTGGGCTTCCCGGCAGGTGTGGTATTGTTCTTATTAAGGAGGGCCAACGCATGCCCTGGCTTTGACAGCCAAAGTTATGAACGCACGGTCCTACATGTTGGAATCAGGTGGTGTAAACATGGCGCTTCTGGGCCCTGAGATGCTTCTTCTCCCAGTCCTTGTAAATCTCTCTGGTGTCTGTAAGCAGTGCTGCGCCAAGCACAAGCATTTGCCATGTGGGATATCTTTGTCGACTGCAAGATTTTATTGGACTTCATGCGGGAATCATTGCTGGAGCTTGTGCACGCGGCACGCGATGATCCTTGGTTGATGCTTCATGCATGCACCTACAGCCAGGGAGCAGAAAATGTGAAACATTACTTGCTTACTGATGCATATATAAACCACTGAGTATGGGGTGGACTTTTTGAGGGTTTCCCTTCTGGAAGTAAAGAGATGGGCTTTGAGATTAAAGATGCTGCACTGGTCTTCTTACCCATGAATCATTTTCCCCTTGTCTATCCTGTCCTATAGACACCCAACAAGTCATGTCAAAATTGTGGGCATATTGTAAAATCCCATTCTTTATCTGATTTACAAGACAAGAACTCCATCTCTCATGCCCTAGAGTCCTCAAGATCCCCAGAGTGCCAACTGGAAATTATCTGTGGCCTTCTGCCATGACCAAGCCATCTCCCACACACCCACATAGCCGCTTGCCCATGGCCAACACTGCTCCTAAGAGAATAGGCTTCTGGGCATGTCCCAGGCACTGCACATCCCAAGTACACACAACCTAAGTAATGGATGAAAAAATCAGAGTTCTGGTCTGAGTCTGCAGATCTGGTCCAGAATCTGCAGACCCTTTACCATGCATGTCTTTTTCTATGCCTTAGAAAGACTACTTTCCACACTTCCAACTCACCTCTCTGCTCTCCCTTTCATCAGAACAAACCCTCTAGGTTTACTAGGGCCATTTTGTCTTCTTTTCTTGGAACAGGGGGTCCGCAGATCCTTGGCCGAATCTGACTTTATTGCAAAAGTCTGAGGTGGATTTTCTTTCTGGAGGCCAATAAATGGGCTTTGGGATTAAAGATGCTAACTCATCCTGCCCTCCATAAAGCCTTTTCCCTGTCCAACTTGGTGTCTGCTCACTACTCTAGGTACCAGCTGGACCCCTGAGCTGACAAGGGAGGGCTGGGGAGACTCTGGGGGACCTATGTATACCGTCTCCAGGAAACGCATGCTGATTCCCTCTGGTGCCCAGAGTTCCCCAGCCTTCTTCTGTGGGCAAGAAACAAGTGACCGTGTCACACTTCCTGCAGGTAGGACCCTTTGATGGCCCCGATATTTTCACCAACTCTTGTTCAATTTCACACTTTATTGTGGACCATTTTCTGCATGCATCTGACACACACACACACACACACATATATATATATATCCAGTGAAAAAACTTTGTTAAAGGGACGTTATTGTTAAGTTGTGCTACTAAAAACCTATGAAATTCAGTAAAAAAACGTTAAAGGGACGTTATGGTTAAGTTGCGCTACTAAAAACCTATGAAATTCAGTGAAAAAAACTTTGTTAAAGGGACGTTATGGTTCAAAGTAAAACCGACAAACCCCTGAAATTCGGCAGTTATGGTAACATAAGCAACCATAACTCGCACCACCGTGCACTGCTAACACTAACACCCAGGACATCAAAGATGACATCACAAATGTCATTGATGACATCACTGATGACATCACATGTGCATTTACTTTTCATAAAAACTCTGTACAAGGGATTCTTATAATGCTGACCAAAAACTGTCAAGGATCATTGGGATAAATATCATGAGCTAATTAGTGCATTAAGCAATGCATTGATATAAATAGCAATCTATTATGAAGTTCTATCCAGTATACTAAGCTACTCATGCAGAAACATAGGCAGTGTGTGCAGCATACATGATGAAGGTGCCATATTCATAATCTTGCCATGTTGAATACTGAAATGATAACTGCTTTCTTATTAGAGTTTTGCGTACTGTGAAACATGTAATAAGTAGATAATAAAACCCACTTAATACATAATTATTACAGACAAAACACAAAGAGACAACAACACATACAAATATGAGTATATACAGGGACAGTGAAGTAAACAAAAAAGCAGAAGTAGTAGCAGAAAGAGTTCATAACCTAACTGATTGTCTTTATGCAGAGAAACTATTGCTCTGTTTCAAAGCTGCTACTTACCATATGTATGTGTATCACATGATGTGACTGCACCCAAAGGAAAGGAGAGTGAGTATAATGTATACAAATATGAGCATATACAGGGAAGGTAGTGTAATAAAAATAAAACTATGAGAAAGTGCTGATAACCCTAATGATTATCTTCATGCACAGAAAGGATTGCTCTCTTTCAAGCCTGCGTCTTCCGCTATGTATATGTTTCATATGATGTGACTTGACCCTAAGTCTACAAATACAGTACCTTTTCAATGTTTACTTCCTGACTGTTACTGAAGAAAACTATGTGGCTTCGATATGTCAGTAAAGGATAAAAAGGGAGAGCCAGCCATGTGATGTCATCAGTGATGTCATCAATGACATTTGTGATGTCATCTTTGATGTCCTGGGTGTTAGTGTTAGCAGTGCACGGTGGCGCGAGTTATGGTTGCTTATGTTACCATAACTGCCGAATTTCAGGGGTTTTTCGGTTTTACTTTGAACCATAACGTCCCTTTAACAAAGTTTTTTCACTGAATTTCATAGGTTTTTAGTAGAGCAACTTAACCATAACGTCCCTTTAACAAAGTTTTTTCGCTGAATTTCATAGGTTTTTAGTAGCGCAACTTAACCATAACGTCCCTTTAACAAAGTTTGTTTACTGAATTTCATAGGTTTTTAGTAGCGCAACTTAACCATAATATCCCCGACTTCATATACATGTAACATAGAACATACTAACCCCTTCGTAGTGATTTTCATGTCCGCGGACTACCACCAAAGCTGAGCGTGGTGAATGTAAATTTAAATAGTGTGCCCCATTGCCCCTTTGAAGTTGGCTCTGAAAAGAGCTGTTTTTTTCGTTTTTTTTACAGATGCTTGACAGACACCTGTTATTTTGTATTTTTTTCTTGTTTTTTTTTCTTACTTTACTCCTAAAATCTTCACATAACCTTCTCCAAAGCAACCCTTACATTCCAAAATAGAAAGGCATTTCCCGTGAAAGATAAAGAAATGCCATCTTCTTTAAAATTAACAGCATTACTGGCATCAATATTCTCATTATTACAGAAGAACATACCAGCTCCGAGCATGAAGGTACACATGCCTCGGTTGATGACACACCTAGCAATGTTTTGCTGAGGACAAAAAACTGAACTATTGTCCCATATTGCCCTAGGTAGTAATCCAGAAAAAATTACTTTCGCATTTGGAAATATCTTCATTACGGCTTGAACCAAGCGTTCCAAATCAGCCAACAAAGTAGGGGCACTGACGTTGCCCAAATGGAAAGCACTATAATGCAAAACTACCACATACGGAATGTTCATCGTGGCCATGTCCTCACAAACTTGTACAATTCCCTGTACATTGCAATCAGGCACAGTGCTCCACACCACCTCCACTCCTTTCACATCAAAGTTCTTTGCAACATGCCTGCATTGATCGTACTGTTGTAAACCATACACAAACATATCTCCAAGCACCAACACCCTGACTTTCTCTACTTCTGCCATCTTCACCACACACAGTCTCTTTCAACACAAATCCACAACCTCGACATCTGATTGACTGATCCGTACAGTCTTCTTTCCATGTTGGATTTCCTGGAAAAACCCGGATGTAGCACGCCCTGTCCACGAACAGCCGCGGTGTCCGCGGACGGCCTCCACTTTACTCTCTGTGCCATTCCCTCATTGCATACAGCTAAGCAATCACACAATACGAATAACGTCCTCAGAACACCCCCATTTTGTGAATTTTCGAACATTTCAGGACAATTATCATTTCATTATTCAACATATTAACATTACAAATATCATACTTTCATCTTGTACTCTGCACACAATGCTATGCTTCTCCATTAGTAGCTCAGTATACTAGATAGAATCCCATAATACAATGCTATTTATATCAATGCATCGTTCAAAGCACTAATAACGGTATGATATTTATTGCAATTTCCTTGACACTTTTTTCGCAACTTTATAATAAAAATCCCTAGTACACAAATTCCATGAAAAGTAAATACACATGTGATGTCATCAGTGATTTCATCAATGACATTTGCGATGTCATCTTTGATGTCCTGGGTGTTAGTCTTAGCAGTGCACGGTGGTGGCACAAGTTATTTTTCATAGCTTACCATAACTTGCGATTTTCAGGGGTCTTTCGGCTGTACTTAGAACCATAACGTCCCTTAAACTAACTTTTTTTAATATCACGCAAACAATATACAAACATGGCGTGCAAAAACCAACTTCTCACAGATTGCTTTACACAGAATGTTGCAAAGTAAGAATTTATGCTCGTTCACAGTGAAGGTCAGCTGCTTCCATTTTTTTCTCGGGCCCCGGAGAGGCTCACGAAGCGGACTATAAGGTTGTATTGTGTTTTGACCTTGACAGACAGAGATTGTGATGAAAGACTTCTCTTGAAGGAGTTTTGCCAAAACGTAAGAGAAGATAAGGATGAAATTTCTGAAACAAAACCACTTTTATATATTATATCACTATGCGAAAGATCGTTCGCACACGCGGAGTCGTATTTTGGGACTGCACTACTCGTAGACAATGGAAATTGCAATTGTACTGTAAGTAACCCTTTAGATTATTTTATACCAAATATAATTACAATAGCGTAGCATTAAAGACCGCTCAAGTTGAACCTGTTCGTTGAAAGTGGCATAATGTTTTCTACCGCGCACTATCACCGCCGAATTGATCCCCTGTCGTTTAGAGGCCTCTGAAAAAGGCAGACGACATAGGGTGGGTTAATAGAAATACTTTAACCGGTCTATAGGCGGTCAAGCGCTCTACTCGCTGTGCCACTTCACTGTAGCCTGTCAAGTGGATTAGCGAGTACAACGCTCGCTTTGACATCCGTGTATAGCTTGCTAACGCAAGTTCGAATCCCGGCAAGGCCAAACTCAGCCTTTCATCCTTCCGTGGTCGATAAATGAGCACCACACACCGTGGTTAATAATAAGCACCGCTTAGATACCTCACTGTTCTTAGCGCTATATGAATGGGAAAATATTATTAACCTACTCCGTTGCACTATCTTCGATAGCAAATAGTTTCACGCCCTAATAAATAAAATGATGATTTTTAATGAAGATCGGCTGGTGAGACTAATTTATGTTTTTTAAAACAGGTATGTGGCCCCATTTTGCCTATGTCACGATTTACAGACTCCAGCGGATGGGGTCTTCAACTGCCAGGTGCAGGTCCAAATATGCAACTTCATGACCATCACCATTTTATGGGACAATCGCCAAGGACCAATATGCCCTTATGCAGTAGTAGCTTCTACAAACAACATACCAACCAATAGGGTGGTCTAATGGCTCGTTGTTGGAGCAACCTTCCGATTATCAGAGCGACCATTTACTGCTTTTATCATAAACCAACAGCCTATCTACCGCAAAGGAACAAATTGCTGAATATTCACTAAACATTTCATGTGAAATAAATGTACTTTACCAAATGTACAATCCTGCGGTTTACTTTTAAACCACAGTTTCATATTCCGAATTGTGGCGCACTGAGTTGTAAGCTGATCTAACACCCTCTGTATCGCAAAGGAACATCGCGTGCCTCAACATGAACTTTTGCGGATCGACAACAAAGACAAATGCAAATTGCTGAATACTCTCTAAACATTTGATGTCAAATAAATGTACTTTACAAAATTTACAATCTTGCTGTTTGCTTTTAAATCACTGTTTCATATTCCGAATTGTGGCGCGCTGTGTTGTGACATAATATGTGTTGTCTTCCGGGTTCTGTGTAAAGTCACTTAGGACTGCAGAGGACTGGGCGCGTTTGATGACGCACCCTGTAACGTCACGGAGAGAGGCGGGGAATATGAATGCTTTCATAATATCAGACTTAGGGGCGGGAGATATGATTTAGTGTCGCAAAAGCAAGTCAGCCAGGTCAATAGTGCCAGTCATAGGATTATCAAATAATGTCGGCGCACACCAGCCGGATTTATCGTTTCTTTAGTGGACAAAAAGTCGGTTGACGCCCATAGGAAATTGTACTATTAGCAGATAAAAGGAGTGGGCTTAAAACACTTTCACCCTGACAACGAACAATACAAACAACGTTCTCAGAACACCCCCATTTTGAGTAATTGCAACCATTTCGGGACACCGCAAGTGTTCTTAGAACACATTCAACTATACAGATTACAATACGGACAGCGTCCTGAGGACATCCCCAGTTTGTGTATTTACGAACAATTAAGTACACCGCGAGTGTTCATAGCTCATTTTTACCTTCCTTGCGAACAGAAATGATACATACTCCGTCCTCTAAACACCCCACCATTTAGTTTATTTACAAAATGTCAGAACAGCCGTGTTCTCCGTGGACAAATCGAACGCAACAAAAACGTCTAACACATAAAAAAAAAACATTGAACCTATCTCATACTCCCCCACCGTCCCCAAACACTCTTACACACCAACACACGGCACTAAATACAATTTTTTATCCACGTTTCACCGCGCTGTACGTGGTCGACGGCGAATACAAGATGGCGGGCGCCACAGAAAATCTGACGCGCTCCACGCCCCTCGCCGTCCAATCAGCGAACACGTTGCATGTCCGTGGACATGACGCAAGGCCATGGGCCAATCGGGGTGCTGTCCACGGAGCGAACAGGGAAGTCCGTCCGCGAAGCGAACACAGATATCACTAATTTTTTTGCCTTACGTTTTGGTCATTTTATAAAAAACTACTGGATGGATTTACACCACATTTGCAAAAGCACGCTTTCGGGACCAAGCCCCCGCTCCTGCCGCAAATTTGGTGTAAATCCGTCCAGCGGTTTGGCCTGTGGCCGTGCGCAGTTTTTTTCCCATTATGTCTATAGGAAAAAACACAAGTTTTGGGACCCCCCTATAACTTTCCCCCCCCTGGACGAATGCTCACCAAACTTTGCAAAAAAATTCAGAGTAGGCCATATACTTTTTTTGCAAAGTTTGGTGAGGATTCGTCCAGAGGGAGCGAAGTTATAAGCCACCCAAAAAATGCTCTTCCTATGGAAACACCAACTTAACCATAACTACATGGACGCTACTGCGTCCATGTAATATATGTATATATATAGGGCAGGTATGTGCAGAGAAGCATAGATCATATACAAAATAAAGAAGGCATGCCATGATAAGGGTTGTGTTATGAAACACTAATCATTACCTGATTTAGAAGACAAGAACACATTTTCTCATTCCCATGCTAACACAAACACCAAGGTGACCACTGGGCATGACCTGTGGCCTTCATGCCTCAGCATGGCAAACATACCCACGTTGCCCAGTGGCATACCTGTGATCATGCCCCTTGAGCAGTGAGCAGATGGATCCGGGTTCTGATGCAAGCCTGCAGATCCTTTCCCACACATGTCACTTTCTTTGCCTATATACTAGCATATTCCACATTTCCAACTCATCCCCATGCTCCCCCTCCCATCACAACATACCTCACAGTTTTTTTAAAATGTTCTTTTTATTTGTCCATGGTTCAAAAAGAACCTTTACAAAAAGAAGGATTATTCATACAGATTCCTAAAAGTTAGCGTTGTTATCCTTGAACATCAACGATAATGAAATCATAAAATACAATAAAATAGAAGAGCACCAAGAAAAATAAAAAACATGATTACGAAACAGAATTCACAAGTTGTTTCAAGAGCCAAACTAGGGCAAATGTCAAATGCCAATGGGTTGCATTCATCATTCTTGCCCAAAGTGCTTCAAGACAGTCTTCGAAATCAATGTTAACAAATTTCATTAATAAGTTTGTTCTCTTGGATTTAAAATGAGGGCAGAATAATACTAAATGTTTCAGTGTTTCAACCAGTTCTTCACAGGGATAGAAACGACATTTCAAAGTTATCGCATCACGTTTAACCTTGTTCCAGTAAGCAGTCCTTTCCCTTGTGTAGTATTGATTGAGTTTAAACCTCATATAAAGATTTTGAGTGTGATTACATGGGAAAGGCTCAAATATATTTTTATCGAGGGATTCTTTTTTTGGTGAATTTAGCGCACTCGATATGTTTTATAATTTTGTGTTTCTTCGAGAGATTTACACCAGTCGTGCTCATATACTTTCTTCTTTGCGTACCCAGGTCTTAAGCACAAATCATAGCATGTGATGTTCACCTCAACCATTATTGCCTGCATTTCGCAGTGGTATAGATTGATAAAGGGCACATTATTCAAAGACAGGTTAGTCTTTAGGTCCACATAAAGAGAATTAGCCGGAGGGCAGCTCATTTTAGCATAGTTTAGCAGTTGTCTCCATTTCCTTCTAGAGGAAAGTGAGATTAGACCCAGTTCTTGTGTAATAATGCTATTGAGCAATGCAGACGAGAGTTGCATTACCGATTTCAAGAGCCTACCTTGTAGGCTATCTAAAAATTGATTCAAATCTAATAGGCAAATGTACAAGGAATATAAGAGCACACTTTCAACCTTTAGATTAAAGAAATATATAATGGGTACCAGAGAATATTTACAATATTTAGCAAAAATGATTTTTACATGAGAAAGCAACGGTCGAGCCTTTAGATGTAGTTGTTCCATCCAGGAGTTGATCGAATTCTTCTCAGATATATGGTTACCCAAATAAATAGTATCAGTAATCAGAGGTATCAGTGTGTTCAATATTTGCCATCTAAATGCTTTGGTCTTGTTTTATTTTTTAGGCTGATTCTCATGATAGCAGTTTTGTTTGGTTTTGGACAGAGATTGTGTGCTTGCGCAAAGTCCTCAAATAGGTGCAGTTTGGTTTGGAGCCCCGTTGGTGTGGGGTCAAAAATGATAATATTGTCTGCAAAGGCTAGCCATTGCAGACATAATGAACCAACTTTGATCGAAAAAAGATTTTTCTCATTCCACCCATCATCCAAATCTGCAATATAAAGATTAAAGAAGGTGGCTGCAAGGTTGCAGCCCTCCTTTAATCCTAGCGAGGTTCTTATAGGATCCGTGGTTCTTCCATCACCAGTAATCCTGATCCTGTAATATGTGTTGGTGTGAAATTGTACAAACCAGTAGAATAGGTTGGAAGGGATTCCTAAATTTGCCATTTTGGACCAGAGAATGTTTCGCACAACAGAATCGAAAGCAGCAGACACATTGATCAGTGCAATATAGACTGGGCATGCATTCTTAGATTTCACTCCAGATAGAATATGCGCCATGATAGTAGCATTAAGAGTGGTGCTCATGGCTATTCTGAAGCCCGTTTGGTATTTGGTGTATAGACCTTGTTGATTGATATGCCGTTCCAATTCATATAAAAGCAAAATTCCGAACATTTTAGCCTCAGTGTCTATTAGCGAAATAGGTTGATAATTTTGAGGCAAAGATGGATGCCCTTTTTTGTAAATCGGAATGATGTTTGTGGTTACCCAGGATTGAGGAATTGACCCCGTAGAGATTATCATGTCAAATTTTGATTTTAGGATAGTTTCCCACATGATAGGATCTGTTTTATAAACACAGGGAGGTAGCCCATCAGGCCCTGCAGGTTTAGAGAAGGAGAGTTTACCAATTGCCCATTTTATGACTTCCAAAGGCCATTGGAAACGTTCTACCTGACTGTGACATATAGATTGGGATGATATCCTTATGAATTCCTCCGGAAGTGCAAATTTCTTTGTAATATATTCCCGCCAAATAGTCCCAGGAATCAGATTAGGAAGAGGCGCAACCTTTTGATGGTTAGCGCTTTTGATGATTTGCCAGAGGACCCTTGTGTCATGTTTGCATATAGCCTTGATCAAGGCACAGTTACCATTGTTATGCTTGAGTATACGCACATGTCTCAGCTTATTTTTGTACTTCATCAATATCTATTTACGTAATGCCGGATAAATTGGGGTCTGTAGTTTGTGGTTTGTTAATCTCCGCAATTCCTTGTTCTTTCCTCTTTTCACGATCTTACATACCGGATCAAAGTAGTGAAGATGAGTTGGAGCTTTACTGGCGTACTTCGAGCAAAAGTATGTTAATGCCTTTTTTTTAATTGCTTTAATACAAATGGCCTCCTTTTCTAGAATCGACACGGACTGATTCATATAGCTGTTTGTAATGTAATCAGATACATACTCTGCAAATTGGTTGCATATACCAGGATTCCATCGTAGAGATATGGAATCGCAGTGAACTTCTGGAAGAGCTAATGAATGGACGATCGTTAACAACGTGCAGTAAATTTTTAAACTTATTGATAGATGGGCATGGTCTCCATGTGTTATAGGGCTAATTGACAGGGCACTTGCTACGGGAGTGATGTTGTGTGATAGGCATATATAATCTATCGTTGAACAGGTATTACCATGACTCCACGTGTGTTGAGGACCTTTGTCGGCACTTTTGATGATCTCAATATCCCAGTTGTGAAAATAAGACTTCCAAATCAACCCTCTCCTGTTCGATGCAGTGAGACTACTACTTGCCTTGGGATCTACGAAAAGCTGGCATTCAGAATTAAAATCCCCGCCAATTATAATTTCGCAGATACCATTTCAAAGAACTATGGTTTCAAGACAGTTATCAAGTTCATTGATCATAAATTCAATCAGAGTTGTAACCGGGTTCCAATATAAGCTTATTATCAGTATGGATTTATAGTTCTTGTTCTTCAAGAACAGCAATGCACCCAAAAGATTTGTTAATTCCCAAGCAAGTTGCAATTTACATCTAAAGTTGTCATTTACAGCAATTGCAAGACCCCTGAGGGCCGACCGGAGTTGGCCCTTGTAGCACAGGAACAGTATGTACAATAACCCAGAAGAAGGTGGTCCATTTTCATGGTTTCTTGTAACAATATGATATTTGGGTGTTAAGTTGTAACTAAAGTACTAAACCAATTCTACAAATTGTGGAACCCGCAAGAGTTCCATGAAATGATCTTTAGTTCACTGATTGTCAATGGCTAGGACATAAATTTGTCGGTTTTGGAATTCAGGATTGATCTTAGCATAGGGTCCAACCATATCATATTTTTGTTTTTCCCAGCTGAATTCAGCAATTCGACAAGTGAAAGGTTGGAATCGTTGGGATTAGTATTGGATTGTTGAGAAATTTCCACATTAGCAGCTTGAATTGGGCTTTGATGGGAGATAAATTCTTGTGCAGTAATTTCATTGGCAAAGGTGGATAAAGAAAGCCCTTGTTCTTTGATCTCAGCCCTGCATGACCAAATATATTTCAAGATTGATTCTAAAGGCAGGTAGCATAACACACAATGGTTGTTCCATCTTGCTAAAGATACTCTCTTAAGATCCTCAGTAGTGAGTTTCCTAAATTGCGGAATACGGGATAGAACTGTGAGAAAAAATGAACGATTGATTCGAGACTTACCAAGATATGCAGGGTTTCCTTCGAAACCAATAATGTGAACCCCTTTTTGGGCTGATTGGGAGTCAATGACTGAGCTTGTTTTCAGACCGTCAGTGCACGAGCACCATTTTCCATTTTTCTTTTAAGGCAGGATTTTTCTTGTTTAAAGAAACAGATTTCAGCACTAATACTTCTAAGGGCGACTATATGCCATCGGGTTTCCCGTCCAATATGTTCTGCATGTGCATATATTTAACGTCACTCGATACAAACTGTCCATCTCTATCCAGTCAGAATTGTGCCATTTCCTTAACTAATACATTCTGCTGCTCTGCCTCCCAGTCGCGCAGACTGGTAACCCTAATAAACCAATCAGGTTTTGAATTGGTGGTATGTGGGTCTAGTCTGCAAGCTTGAAATGTCTCATGTGTGCCTTTTTTACTCTTGGAGTTTCAAAAAACGTTCGACAGAATCAGATTTCCAGCAGACAGTAGGGATGGCGAGTTGGATCAGACGTCAAGCCTATAGCTTCGGCTCATGAAGACAAACCTAAACATTTGCTAAAACGTGGTTAAAACACTTGCAATTTCTTTGAAAACGGTGGGTGCTACCCAGTACTTTAAGTGGGCTGGGTCAGGTACCGGCAGTCTCCAAAAAGTGGGGCTAAGGCGCGGCTCCCCAGTCCCACCACACTACAGCGGGACACATTATCCTGTCACAGCCGCGAAGGGAGATGCGCACACTATTTTTAAGTCCGGCAAGCTGACAGATGTGCCAGCACGCTGTGGCTGGCTGGCACTTCTGTCAGTCACAATAACTTCCTCTTGTGACCCCTCATATGAGGGGTCACAAGAGGAAGTTACTATCCTTTTATTTCCCCATCTCCCTCCCCAGGTCACTGAGGTGCCTTTGGCCCTCGGTGAACCCAGGGGATCCGTGCCATATTTCTATGTTTATAAAATATGGCTTGCAAAGTACACAGTTCAAACCATCTTTTATAAAGCTTTGCCAACGGACAAAGACGTCTCAGACTTTGTCCGTCGTCTAAGCTTTATAAAAGATGGATTGAGTTGTGTACTTTTCAAGCCATTTTATATAAACATAGAAATATGTTACATATTTCTATGTTTAAAAAAGATGGCTTGAAAAGTACACAAAACATAGTAAGATACGCACACAAATATTTGTGTGCGTATTTACTATGGTATGTGTACTTTTCAGGCCTCACCCATCCTGCAAGCCACGCCCTCAAATTCTATTCTATTCTAGTGTATTTTTTGTATAGCGCCAACTAGCCTGCAGGCCCCCTTCAATTTCTTATCCCACTTAAAAGTGCTGGTGCTACCAAAGTGTCATTTTGCAGGAACTTCCATATGGAATGTTCAGCGTGCTTTTTGGGGGCAACTTACCGGTAATCTTCATTACTCCTATTCCTACTCTTCCTTGTTACAGTGCTGCCGTCCCACCTCTCCCTCCCGACTTGGCTGAATGGGGAAGTGATTGGGTATTGATTACCGTGGCCAGTGGAGTGGCCATTGCTGATACCCCCCAGCAAGGGGCAGAACCAAAGGAGTTTAGAAATAAAGAAAGGATTGGGACACTTCACACGTAAGTACTGTAACAAGGAAGAGGGACGTGGAGATAAAGAGGGTAACCTGCTGATTGTATGATCACCATTCAAGGCCTTTTTTCTGATTGGGCACATTTTAATTCAGTGGTTCTTTAAAAAAATGAAGGCTACTAATGAGAATATGTGTGTTTTTTATATCCCGAGCAAGAGAACTTTTCATATTTGAATTAAAAAAAACATAACATATGATTTTTGTGGGAGGGCGTACCATGTGTAGTGAAGGCTGTGGGATGGCGGACGCACTACCAATGTCTGCACTCCATGCAGTGCACGGTTTGTGTAGTGCAGGCATTGGAAGTGCACTGAGGTGATGTTCTGGGCGCACTGACACTGCCTGCAATACATGCAGTGCATGCTTTGTGGGTGGGCATAAGGCCAGCACGATATTCCCTATGAGTTGTGCAAGCAGTGGAAGTGCCCTTCCTGCACTACAATTGCCTGCATTACACGCAGGCCCTGCAAATGGGCTGGCATATGACCAGGAAGACATAATGTAGAATTCAAGCAGGCAGGTGCTTTACCAGTGGCAGTAACACGGGTAGTATGCAGGGACGTAATTTGGGGGTCGCCAGCTGCGACCCCTGTGGTCTCCTTTGCTACCCCTAAATAAAAAAAATGTAAAACAGTATCTCCTGGTTTCTGGAGGGGCTGGCTTTCTTGTTCAGGACGCTTGAAAAAAACAGGGGGTTCCACAAGTGTAACACTTTAAGCCCTGAATAGGAAAGAATAGGATTAACAAATAATTGGTCTTTCTAGAATTCTACGCAATATTTTTTACATTTTTTTAATTGTTTGGTTTAATTGTATAACAATTTTTACAAAATGAATCCAACCAGAAGCCTAGGTAAGAAAACGTTTTTTTTTCCATTTAAGTTCCATTTGTCCTTTCTAAGTTTGAAAGGAGTGTCTCTCGTCAGAAAATCGAGGTTCACAGATTCAGCGCCCTCAAAAACAGAGGTGTTCCGATAACACATCGCTTGTTGTTACCGCTGGGCAACAAAGCCCATACGTTTTCTGAGTCTAAGGTGCGATAGTTCTTCAGTGGCTCGACCAGGAAACGGTGCCTGATCACGACCAGGCCAGTACATTCAAGAACCAAATTTTTAGTGGTTTCTATAGTATCTGGTAGTCCACAGTAGTGGCAATTATTTGATTGGGATTGATTACGAATTGCCAGAATTTCATTTGTTTTTAGCTGGTTCAGTCTGAACCTTAAAAAGGTTCTGCTTAACCTCTTATCTGGGAATTTAAGAAGATAGCCACGCACCTCGTGGAGTTTCATCGGGGTGCTTGGAAGGTTCGCTATCAGTGAGTAGTTGCTAGCGACTTCCAGGGTGTTTATCCAGTCCGCTTCAAAGAGTTTCTTTGATACGTGATTAGGGTTTTGGATCAATGTTTCCATAGTGATGTCAAGTTCTTGCAAGATGGAATGATTGAATTGTTCCCATCTGGAAAGCATTGTGTTGTTACCACTCTCGATTTCGATCCGGATAAGGTCCAGAACTTTGTTTTCCGGTGCGTTGATGACTTTACGGTACAACATAAGAGTAGCTCTCATTTTTATAGCCAGAAGAGAAGATAAACACAGTTCTCTTCTTATCAGAGCTATCGGCGTGGAATTTGCCAGGCCCAAGACGCCTCGCCAAAAGAAGCTTTTGTATTTTGCCCAGATTGAATTCGGGATCAGAGGCATTGCATCAGTACCGTAAATCAAGGCAGTAACAACCTTGGATTTATAGAATCTTATGATAGGGATAGTGGAGAATCTTCCGTATTTCCTGTCCACTGCTTTAGCTTGAGCCGTGAGGTTTTTCAGTTTCAACCAAAGGGACTCTTGCATGACCTTTTCCTCCTTGTCGTTGCTGATCATAATGCCTAAATATTTAAAGGCACTAACTGTTTCGAGATTCTTCCCTTCACAATGCCAGGAAAAATGTTGATTCCTTTTAGCCGCATTTCCCAATATTAAGATTTTGGTTTTGTCGTTATTCAATCTCAGATTGTTTTTTTCCAGATAGCGTACTAAGTTGTCAAATTGACGCTGGAGGCCGATGGGGGTAAAGTCCATCAAGATGATGTCATCAGCATAAAGTAATCGCTCGATCTTGGAGCCTCCTAACGACGGTGGAAAACACCTGACCAGTTCCGTTGATTTCCCATAGTCTGCAATGTAGGCGTTGTACAGGGCAGGCGCAAGGCGTCCAAGGCCAAAGATGCGAACACCTTGCCCATAACGTCCAAGGGGGCGATTGGTCTGTAGTGACTGGGATCGTCTGTCGAACCCCTCTTGAATATGGCTACGATGATGGCTTTTTTCCAGGAGGAAGGAATGTCCTGGAAATGATTGCAGTTGTCGAATATTTTACTCATTATGGTTGCCCACAGTTCCGGGTGGTTCTTGAGCTCTGCGTTACAAATGCCATCAGGCACAGGGGCCCTCGAGGTGTTAATTTTTTTTTATTTGAGTGAGATCGTTTCGTCGTCAGCAGGGATGTTCCAGGGTTCGTGATCGTTCGTTGATGATCTGTCAGCTAGAGCAGTCTGAGGGTTGTTGTCTGCTATTGGGGCGAACAGGACAGAGAAGTGGGATATCCATCTGGCCTCTCCTACATTATTCTGAATTTCCCCATTCGTCTTGTTCGAAGTCCCCTTGATCAGGTTCCAAAATTCCTTCGGTTTGTTTCCACAAATGGCTGACAGCATGTGTTTGGCGTAGCTGTGATACAATTTGTGCCGGTAGTGTCTGAGCCAGCTCTTGTAGGTGTGGACAGCCGATACCCATGTTTCAAAATTTTCTGGAAGGGTGATTTTTGATAAACTTTCTTTAAGCGTCGATGAATCTTTCTTTTTTCGACAAGGTCTCTGTTGTATGAGTGAGACTGACCTGCTACAGGTTTGGAAAACTTTGCGGTTGGCATCTGGAACCTTGTCAGCAATGGAGTGTAGTTCAGGTCACCTCTGCTTCTTTTCCCAAGGGTCGCTGCATCGTGTCGAGGATAGGAGTATTGAAGGTCTATTTGGCACAGGCCTTTGTCTGAAATTTTTACCCGATTCCCCGTTGTCGACACCTCCAAAGGAAAATTGCTAGACTCATTAAAGGTTTATTTCAGGCACACTTCAGGGGGTGAGTCACTGATTTAGTCTGTTCTTAAACACCTCAAATTCACAATGCAGACAAAATCCTCCAAAAAGCATTTAGAGTAGAATAAGCACCCATTTCGGACTACGTAGTTTGCTTTTCGCAAGTTGTAGTTATAGCATTTGTTTCTGCCATTATCTCTGTTAGGATCATCACAAGACATTCCATCTCTGTGTCCTCGGTCACTTTTGTGTACAGTGTAGAAATGTTTGACCATAGCACATAAAGTGACCCTTGATTTCATTGTGCCACAATCAATGCTTTGTTGAAATGTGTCTATCTTTCCTATCTCCATTGCATGCTATGTTCAGGATATTTGTTTGCATGTATGAGGTAATGAGTGCCCAGAGTACGGGATGTTGTGTGATTGCGCTGCTCTCCCTGCGCTACTCTAAATTCTTTAATACACAGTTATGAGCCAACCTCTGAAGCCTGTAAAGTAGATCCATGCAGGCTTGACACGTGGCCAACGTTGCACCAGACCTGCAGATTAACTGACCTGCTGTTCAATCTGTTACCAGTTTAATGGTATCCACTAGAGTGTACTTTGCTTTCTGACTTTGAGAACATTCAGACATGTAATTGCTCATTTTACCATAGCCAGTGAAATAGCTACAGCTGGTAAAATAGCTCAGTGGGTTGAGCACTTGCTGCTGCAATGTGCGTGTGATCTGCAGATTGCAGGTTCGAATCCCGGCAAGGCCAACTCAGCCTTTTTTTCTTCTGAGGTTGATAAATGAGTACCAACACAGGTTGTTGTATAGTGTATGTATAGTTGTTAAAAAAAAAGCACTTAACTCTCAAGCGTATGTGTTATATAATAACACATAATTGGACGTCTGCTTGCATTCACAGTAATTTGGTAACATGGGTCTATACACACTGATATTAAAGATACATTTGGTGATCCATTCTTGTATGATATGTATATTACATTAGAGTGATATCATAACCATATTTTTCGTAGTGTACTTCGGGACAATGCTATGTGATGCAACATCCTGTTTTTTCAAGGGGTGAAAGGTTGTGTCCCATTGCTTCCCGTGATGTCACTTTGGGGTGGGGTCAAATGACATCCATGCCTGTGAAATCATCAGAGGTCAAGTGGCATGTGATGTCACTTCCGCTACCCATAGTGAAATGATATTCCTGGTCGTATGCCCTCAAACTAGACA
This sequence comes from Ambystoma mexicanum, assembly GCF_040938575.1. Classification (NCBI taxonomy): domain Eukaryota; kingdom Metazoa; phylum Chordata; class Amphibia; order Caudata; family Ambystomatidae; genus Ambystoma; species Ambystoma mexicanum. The sequence goes on from NC_090925.1 coordinate 1,112,247,387, forward strand.
TGCCCTGTGGGTACTGCAGGCAATCGTTGTACCCCACGGTCATGGACTGAGGATATTGCATTGCTACTGTCTGAGCTGAGCTATTTAATGCCCAAAGCAGGACTGGGTCCTCCTCAGCACGTGCCTTGTAGGTAGTGCAGGTGTCTGTCACTCTCTCCTCCAGGGTTCCCAAAAGTTGCATTCATTGACTTCAGACCCTGTCTCTCCATCATTTTCAGTAGAAGCCTCTTTAACTCTGATATCCTAGCAGACATCTATTGACACCTTTCCCATCCATGTGCAGTCTCTCTTCTATGTCCTTTATGTTTTGTCTGATTTGAATATTTACCCTTTCCCTGGGTATGGCTGTTCTCAGCTCTCTGAGGTACTTTTTCTTATCTACAGTATTGGTTAGTGTCTGACTCGAGTACATTCTCGATGTGCACAGGCTGCCATGGAAACCCACGCAGGTATCTCCCAACCTCCTCCCAGACTTGGTGGCTACTGGTAGTGGGAGGACCCACCTCAGAGGCAGGAGGACAGACCAGCAGGATTGGGTTAGGCATCAACCCATGGGAAACAGAAGCTGGAGGGGCTGGGCTTCGGTATGTGGCCCTGTGGTTCCTCACACGTAAGCCTCATCGTGCACCTCCCTGAGAATGGAAGATCTGCCCCACCTGGTAAGTGGAGAAGGAGTGCTGATCACCTTCCTAGGGGAGCCCTGGAGCAGGGTGTGGTCCTGGGCATAGAAGGTGATCTCCAATCAGCAAACTCTTCAAAGGTACAAAAGAACGAAAATAAGCATACCACCTGGACCTTAGTAGACAACCCCCGAAGTCTTGTACTTTCTGTCAGTGTGTAGATTAGGAGGGTGAATAGAGTGGCAACTCCCCACAGTTTGCAAATACTTAGATCCTGTCAGTAGTCCTCTCTTTTATGGGTGCAGGGAGAGCTGCGTTGCCTCGCACTTCCATGTGGCTTGTGGTGCTGACAGGTTCTGGACGGGCTCTCCTCCCCTGCGCTCATCCTTAATGTGTCTTAGGACTCATTTGGTATATGTTCTTTGATCTCTCATTCCCCTGTTCTTTCCTTCGCATTAGGCTTCTGTGCAAGATCATAGATGAGGTGTTGCAGCAAGGACGCAAGAGGCCGGGTTGGCATCTTGTAGCCCTGCTGCATGATCAAGGCATCGATGGCATCATAGGTGTGATCTGCAATGCGTGCCAGGCTATGGCTAGAAGTGTACACTTACTGTGCCGTATTCACGCCACTCATCCACTCTATTTCACCCCACTCTTCATCAGCCCACTCCACTTACACCACTCACACCCCAAACCTCAACCCCTTCTTCCTCACCCACGCTTCTTTACCCTACTCATCCACTGTACCTCCCATCACTCCATCATACCCCCTCTACCTCAGCCCTCTTTTCCTCAACTCACTCATCCACTATATGTTTCTCCCTCGACCTCACCCCACTCTTTATCACACCACTCACCCCCTACACCTCACCCCACTCACACAGCCTAACTCACCCCACGCTTCCTCACTTGACTTTCCCTCACCCCATTCACCCACTCTGCCTCACTCTGTTCATCCACTTTACCTCACCCTCCTCACACACTCTGGCTCACCACTCTACCCCAAGCCACTCAGCCACTCTACCTCAACCCACCTTTCTGCACTATACTCAGTCGCCCTACCGTACCCCACTCTTCCTCACCTCACTCTACCTCACCCTACTTTTCTTCACCCTACTCACTCACTCTACCTCTCCCCATACTCCACACTACCTCATTCTATTCTACCTCAGCCCTGTCTTCCTCACCCCAATCACCCACTCTACCTCACCCCACGCACACACCCCTCCTCTCCGCACTCTTTCTCACTCGACTTTGCATCACTCGACTCTTCCTCACCCACAATACTTCCCCTCATTCTACCTCACCCCACTTACCCACTCTTCCTTACCCCACTCACCCACTCTACCTAATTAACCCGCGGGGTTAAGGACGCGGGGTGTTGGCGGCCCACTCTTTGCCTTTTTGTCCCTGGAGGGACTCCGCACTACTGGCCACGCCCCCCCACCTACTTCTACTGCTGTCCCTGGCCCCAAGGGGTGAAGCCCGCAGAGTTAAGGGCGCGGGGTGTTGGCAGCCCACTCTTTGCCTTTTTGTCCCTGGAGGAACTCCGTACTACTGGCCACGCCCCCACCTACTTCTACTGGTGTCCCCGGCCCGAACAGGTGAAGCCCACGGGGGTAAGGGAGCGGGGTGTTGGCAGCCCGCTCTTTGCCTTTTTGTCCCTGAAGGGACTCCGTACTACTGGCCACGCTCCCCCACCTACTTCTACTGCTGTCCCTGGCCCGAACAGGTGAAGCCAGTGGGGTTAAGGGCACGGGGTGTTGGCGGCCCGCTGGGGGTGTTTGCGGTCCCGCGGGGGACTTGACTTGGCCTGACCCTGATTCGCTGGAAGTTTGCAAAAGTTCCATAAAAAAGTAAGGCCTGGCTGGACTGGATTGGACCTGGACCTCGTGGTGAGTCAGCTATTGTGGTGGGCATCAGTGTTGGGGGGAGTTGCGAAACAACCATACAATCTCTGAGTGCCCTGGAACTTTTGGAACTTTTCTGTTTCCTTGGAGCGAAACCCAGGGCTTCTCACTATCTGTTTTGCATGATGGTTGGCTCTCCTAGGGACCCCATCCTAGGAGCCACGGATGATGGAGAAATCTCGTCTCCTTTCCCCCCCACCATCTGTTACAATCCACCCTTCTTTCGAAACTCCAAGGTCCCCCGGTCCCACAGGCAGATCGCAAGCCCATTGTGGGAAGAAGATTGAAGAGGGGCTTGTTGTGCTCGGCTCCGGGGGTTGCACAGGGAAACGGAGCATGTAACGGGAGCCTTTGTGGGAGTGGAGCACCTCTGGCCACTGCCTGCGCGATAAAGAATTTCATAGAGGGAGCCTCTGGGGAGCCCCTATCTACAGCCTGCTGCCAGGCCCTTTATCTCTCTTTCGGCACCATGCTATCTCCTCCCTCAACCATCAGTGCAGCTTGTCCCGCCCGGGAGGGATCTGCTCTTCATACAAACTTGCTTACTCCCGGTGGGGGCTTTGACTGTGTGGCCTCCGCTGATCTTCTGAACAACCTGCCTAATGGCTTTGAGAGAATCTCAAGGGGCATTTCGAAGCTGACCAGTGGCCCTGCTGGTGGTCCTGCCCCGGTGCAGCTGAACCTGCAGGTCCCACCCTTGGCCTAATTCAGTACTCCCTTTCTGGAATAGGCCCCCCTTCATCCAACTTCTGGCCCAGGTCCCCATTCCCAAGTTTCGCACCAGGCACTAGTGTTTCTCGAAGTACACTCATGTCCGCCTCCTGTGCCCATGACTCTGGATGTCGGAGGGTGGGTGCAGATGGTTTGGGGAAGGTATGGGGGTGAAGACCAGCTTTCCACCTTGCTTTGGGAGCCAGAAGATGCCCAGGACTTCCAAACCCCCCAATAAAGGAGAACATTACCCCCCAGCTCCACCTTCCATTGACCCCACTAACCCACTAAGTTGTCCTTGTCAACTCTTGCTCCCTGAGCTGGCTGAGGTCAAAAACCTTCTTCTTGTCCTGATTAAAGGGTTGTTGGGGGACAAGGGGGAAGGAGGCATGGGGAGGGGAAGAATGGGTTCTTTAGGGGTTGGTCCAGGGCGACCGACTCTTGGTTTTGTTAAAGGAACACATTCCATGTATCCTGGACTATTCCATGCCTCTGCGGCTGGGCCTCCCCCGTCCTTGAGGAGCCGAACAGAGGCGGCCTTCCCCCCCAGCATCTCCCGAACGAAGGGAGACCAGCGAGATCACCAGATGTACAGTCCCGGGGACCGAGCTCTCACCATTGCGGAATCCCGCTAGGAGAGCCCAGGGCACTTCTTTCCCAGTAGGGAGGGAGGTTGGTGCCCCAATCCCTGGTTTGTGTAAGCCTCCGCCTGGGTACAATTCACGTAAAGGTTGTAGTAGCTCTAGGGTGTTCCTTCATGGTGTTCCAAAACTATCCATCGATTCAAGAGAACCAAGGGATGCCCTTCGGAACAAATGCCTCCATTGGTTGCGGACAGTGGGGGAATGTGGGTTTGTGTCCAGGGGCTCTTTGTTGGAGTGTATCAGATGGCCTAACTCCTCAGGAAAGATGGATACTGTCAAATTAGTCTTTGGGGACAGCCAAATGGCAAGGGCTGTGTTGGAAAAGTGCAATGGCCACGGGCAGTCCTGGAAAAGTGGCATCACAGCCGGTCCATCTCCCATTCACGCCCACGTGTGGCACACTGTGGATACCCCTGCCAACAGGGGCAAACCTGACCACCTTAGATCAGAGGCAGTCCAGGAACTACCAGGGGTTAGGGGTGGGCGGGACCTGACCACTGGCCTACTGATCCGTTTGGGGGCCCTCGTCATGGGGGCGGTCTTTCTGCAATGTGCTGTTGTCCTCCTTTGCTGTGTTTTTGTTATCATGCACTGGTATCTATTTTTAGTTTATAACTGTATTTGCAGGATGTACTTTAATGGCCTTTTTCAGCCGATTAAAGTTGTTTGACTGACTGACTAATTAACCATGTCTTGTTCATGCTGCCACATGATCCACAATGGCAACAATGAAAAGACAGCACAACTGAAGGTCTGGATGGCAACAACGAAGACTTTCACAATGTCCAATTTACCAATGAGACTACAGTTGCCCTAGAAAGATTCAACAGGATGGCATTCATGACCATAGGACACTTTTCAGACAGGCCTACCACAAAGCATCCTTTCATGTCTGGGGTGGAATCTCCAAAGAGGGCACAGGACCCCTGATATAGTTTGAGGGCATGATGGACACAGCTTTCTTTGAAGAGATCATAATTATGAACGGTGTGTTGCCTTATATGTTGGAGGGGTACCAGCAGGACACCCACAAAGTATGCATTGTGCAGAAAAAGGACCCCAAGCACCCCTCTGCAACTGCCTTTATAGTGAAAGAGGTCTCCCTTGTATTGGAATTCTACCTGAATCTCATGACCTAAATCATATTGAGTTGATCTGGGCACAACTTAAGTGGTACCTCCGGTGCATCTGCATGCCCACCAACAAGGCAGAACACTTGGAGGACATCTCCGAGTATTGGTGCAAGGTCCTCACCCCACATACCTAAGCAAGGATGGTAAGCCACATTAGGAAGGTGCTCCCCATGGTCGTGGACTGCAATGGGGCAGTGAGCAATGTGTAAAAGCACTGCGATAGGTCCTCTTGTGAATGTGTGTGCCATTAGTTTATGTCCCTCAGCTTTTGAACTGCCCCAGTGACCCAGTAAATGCAGTACAATCAAGAAGTACATAAAATATTACAGCTTTTGAAAGAACATTTATTGCAAGCAAGAATACAAATATAGCCCAGTATGGTTAAATGTTCAGTAAAAGCAAAGTTATTTACTTGGTGTAACTGAAGAAAGGGAAAGCAAAGGACAGTGATGGATGGTTGGTGCCTACTGTTAGTGTCGGGGGACAAGGGCAGGGGCAGTGGATGAGGATTGGAGGGGAGTTCACAGGGTCTAAGTGTTTGTGTGGTGGGTCGAGAAAAGGAAAGTGAATGGAGAATCATGGATTCTGCTGATAAACCAGCAAGAATTTGTTAATTTTATTCTTACCAAGTTGGGTGAGGTGACCCTCGAACCTGCAATAAAATGAGGAAGGTAGTACATAGAAAAACAGGATGGCCTGACTCTCTCCAGATCCACTGCTCACAGTGCGGAAAAGTTACCAAATGTTTGAACAGTATGGATAACATTTCACCCGAAAAGGGCCTACGGGTATTGCTTATAACATGCTCGTCTGCTGCTGAAATTGTTTTCAGTGCATAGTCGGGCAATGTGGTACAAGCACTCTTCCACCTTGGAAGCAGGGGTGTGAGGTACACGGACCATCAAATGGAAAAGGGGGTGGATGTCAGTGGTGCCAAAGGAACTGGTGGGTCCTGCATGAGTGTGGATGAGGAGAAGGCAGGGACTGCGAGTGTGTGTGTGTGTGTGGGGAGAAGGCATGGACTGCAAGAGTAGGATGGAGGAGCAGAAGATGTGGGGTCTGAGGGTTGGGATGGGTGAAGATAGGATCTGGGACAAAAGGGTAGGGGGTCCAAATTGACCATATGGCTCCCCTCTGCAATCTCCATTTCAAAGGTAGGAGCAGTCAGCCCCACTTTTCCCTCCACCAGCAAGTCCAAATTGTCATTGATGAGGTGTACTTTGTGGACAATATTTTGCAAAAGCCTCCTGTACATCTTAAGCTCATAGAAAATCTGCTGCTTATCAGCTGCTGTGAGTTGGGAGTGTCACATGATTGAGAAAGTCACAGGTTCGGGCCCCTCAGTAGTTTTGGTGGGTTCCTCGCCCACTCCATGGTGCAGCCCAGCACCTCCTTCTCTGCCTTCTTCTCAAAGTGCAGAGCATCTTGGGAACATTAAATTGTTATATACAATACAATATTTGAGCACATAAAGATATACAACTGTAGCAAAACACATTGCGGGAAGTGTTATAGAAGAATGGGGGGGCAAGAGAGAAGCTGTGAAGCTGCGAGAGACAAGCATTGACAGTGATTGGCATTTAATGCAGAATGCCCTATACAATGTACAGTAACATAATCTGACGATGCCCGCTAGGGTGAAACACGTAGTCATTTCTTTCTTAGCTTTATCCTGTCCACTCTTTACCAAATAAAGGATGTTAAACAGAGACCTTTGGTGTCGATGTGAATCTTTGGAAATTATGGAGTGCCACCGTCAACTGACCATGCTCAGCTTCTTTTCTCAATATATATATATTTTTTTTTTTCACTGAAAAATCTTTGATAAACGGGATGTTATGGTTAAGTTTCACTAACAAAAACCCATGAAATTCACTGAAAAAACCTTGTTAAAGTGACCTTATGGTTAAGTTGCACTAACAAAAACCCATGAAATTCCCTGAAGAAACGTTGTTAAAGGGACGTTATGGTTACAAGTAAAACCGAAAAATCTTTGAAATTCGTCAGTTATGGTAGCAAACATAGCTCACGCCGCCTCTGTGCACTGCTAAGACTAACACCCAGGGCATCAAAGATGACATCACAAATGTCATTAGTCAAACTGCAAAGAAATTCCAGTCCCATTACCCAAACTGTTCCCTGCACAATCAAAGATGATCATGTCCGGATGTTTCAATTCAACCATATTTGCACAAAATGGGAGCAAGTCCACCCACTTCTTGTCTCGCACTGCATACCAAAACACTTCCAATTCAGGGAATCCAAAAGTTTTGGCTATTCCACAATTCTCAGCATACACCTTCAACCAATTCACCCACAAGTCCCCCAAAATCCAAACACTCTGCCTGCTGAAATACATTTCCATGGCTATTTCAATCCTCTCACAGTGCCTACTAACAAAACTCCTGCTACCCTCTCTTCCTGTACACGACACCCAGGAAACCTGATTGGCGGTCTCCACAGTCCCCTTTCCATTCCGGGCAATCTTAAAAGACACGGATGTGACCGTGCCGTCCACGGACTACCATGGTGTCTGTGGACAGATCGTCCAATTGATTGGGGTGGGGAGGTTTACACTTAATATTTTAAAACAATTGCAACCCACCACTCAAAGACATTCATCAATCCCAAACTGATTTTGACTCACAATGTTTTTAGTCAATGCGCAGTAAGATTCAATTATTTGCCAAGGATCACACACTTTGGTTAAGCAGCGTGCTACAAGCCCCTTGTTTTATGGCTTGTCTCTTAGTGACTGTTGTGATGGAACTGTGCAAAGTATTTTTGCAGTGCAAGGTCTGTGCAAAGTCAGTACATAGTCATTTTTGAAGTACAAAATGACTTTGCACAGACTTGGCACTCCAAAAATACACTTTGCACAGTTCCATGAATCAAGGTTTGTGTCGGCAGTGCAAAGTCACTTTTCAGCAGTGCAAAGTCACTCTGATCCATGCAAATAATTACATGAATCGTGCCCTTTGTGTATGTGAGAAGAGGTGACCATATTTGGCCACTGGATTCCTCTAACCCAGGACAGCAGCTGTAATTTGACAGAAACTAGTTCTTATCAGAATATGCAGGCATGATGTGGCTGCACTTCCTTTGAGTGTGTCAGCCTTATAAAATGCATGGGTTTGTTTGGAGGGATTATGTGCCATAGGCTGTCCATCCCTCTTTTTGAATGATTTGTGGTTTGTGATTGGGTACTGAGTTTACTCACTGCCTCCCGATAGGGTTGCAAGCAGACCCCCTTACCTACCTACCTTACTTACCTACCTTATCTACAGATAGATCTGTGTAATAGCATTCCTGGAGGCCTGCTGCTTGAGCAATGACCTAAGCTCTGCACCAGCATCCTTTGAGCCTTTTAATAATCCAACACCCAAGCTCTGCCTCTCAGAAAGAACAGAAGGAACCCTTCCCCTGTCTGGTGGGGCAACTGGATCAGAGCTCCTGCTTGAAGGCCTCCTCTCGCTGACGCCAAGGGCTGTGCATGTATAACCAGATCCAGAAACAGGAGAATGTTTATTGTCAAGACTTTGAAGGCACTCAGTGCAGAACCAACCAGAAACTCTTCATCCCAGGACAGCAGGCAGGTGCCCTGGTTCTGCATCCTCTATCTGGGAAGCTCCAGAGGACTGTGCTGCCCCCAATCCTACAACCACACTGCTATACTCACTTCCTGGTTCTTTTTCCATGCCAAGCTCCTCTTCGGTGTAACTGTGCAAGCTTTTCTTCAATATGCATTCTTCCTTAGTGGCTCTCAAGTTGACCCCATCCTGAGAAGCCAGAAACCTGTGCGTGGGGATGACGTGGGATGCCTGCATCGAAGACTACCGCCAACCACAGCATCTTAACCTTTTCACCCCTCTTCCCCAGGGTATTGACTTCGGAATCACTGAATCCTGAATAATTGTCAGGAGCCTTGGGCACCATCACTGCCCCATACGTTGCCTCCATGATCGCTACGGCAGAGATTGGATGTTGTCATGGAAACAGGGACTACAAATCCCAAAACACCTAGCGTAAAACGCAAGGCACCTGAACGCAGCTTGAAGTGTCCTGGTGGCCATGGCAACATATCACGTTCTGGCATGGGAAAAACCAGAAGACCAACAAAAGACTGGCATTCGGTTGGAATGGTGCTCAACAAACCTCTGGTGAGTCTAGAGCCCTGATTCTTGGTTAATTATGAATTGTTCTGTCCTGTATACCGTTTTTGCCTGGCTCCAACCAAGACTTTTGATTGCCCTGGGTTTTGACATATCTTTCCGATTACACGTGTTGACCTGGCCTGTCCCTCGACTCTTGCTTAACTTACTTGAATTACTGTACCTTGCCCTGTGTCTGCTCTTCTCTTAGAACAGTTTTGGGATTATCAATGTATTCCAATGGACAGCTGAAACCTACCCTCTACTAAGTGTAATGACTGTGGTTTTCCTGAACCTGGAATTGGTTCTTGTCCTCTGTCAAGCCATCTTAGTTGCGCCCTCATGCTGCCCGGGAATACCCTGCATTTTTGTTTAATTTGATCTGCGTCCTCGTTCCGTACGGGCAGTAATCCTACATCTTCTTGCCTATTTGTTCTATATCATCTGTGTCTTCAGCAATACCTAATACAGGTGAGTTGATTTCTCTGTGTTTTTGACTTGTGTGTGTGTGTGCTCTGAGAACACCAATCATAGCAAATCTTTCCATCTTGGGGGCCTGGAACGTAATGTGGTCACCAAAAAATAATCACAGCAAGCACTTCTGGAAACTGCCAAACCACTCCTGCAGAAACTACTTTTCCAATCCCAGGTTACTGCTCTTCTAAATCTCCAGCAGTGCTGGTGAGCTTCTTCTTTGTTTACCTCTTCATCTCTGGGCCCCCCCTTCATCATCAAGGTCTTTCTGTGGGCTCCACAACATCAGAAACTGCTCCTTGGAACACTTTTTCAGAAGGTAACTCTTTCCTGCCAAGACTTTCTCTTCACATCAGACGCTTTTCCAAGCAGCGAGTGGGGGGATAGATCTCTCTCTCTTCCGCAGGAGCCTCCATCTGGAATGGCTTCCCTGCCCCTCTCAGGCTGAGCTGGATCTCCTTAAATTCTAGAAGCTTCTCAAGACCCACCATTTCTTTTCTTCCTTCCGTCTCCCACTCCTCTGCTAATGTGCCCCTCTGCCACACTTTGACTGGCAGCCTGGTTCCTTCTGTGTCATACAGGGCACCAGGCCCTCCTCACACAGTCTACCCCATCAGCTTGGTCTCCCCTGACCCCCCTCAATCCCCCTTCCTGCAATTGCCCTTCCGGGCTCCCTCCCCCTGTACTAGCCTGGCGAGGCCTGCACCCCTACTGAGCACGGTCCAGCCCTGTCCTCTACTTAGCATGTGAACCTTCTTTTCCTGCACTCCCTGCATTCCCCTGGCACTTGTCCTCCTGGCCTCCCCTAGCACTTGCCTACCCCAGAGGTCCTCCCCCCTCCTGCCCCCTCACTTGTGCACGCTCCACTCCGACTGCACTTTCCTTCCCACCTTAGCACTATCGCATTCCGCTCTGATGCAGGACTTCCCTCCCCCTCCCTTCCCCCTGCACTTCTTGTTACTGTACTTGCACGATTCGAATGACACAAGGCCTAGTAGGACCATTTTTGTTTTTCTTCATCCCTGCCCCCCCTCCCCCTTTGTCTTGTTGCACCTTGAAACACCATTTGCTGTATAGGCGCTTTATAAATACTAAATAAATAAATAATGGTAGACTGACTCAAATCTGCCCGGCTAGTCTCCTTGCTGTCTTGAAACACTTAGGCCGAGATAGAATGAGTGTTTTGCTTACCTACTACTGCATTTTCTCTTCTAGGAAAGACTCTTTGCTGAACTCTGTAAACTCTCATTGAAACTGTTTTACTTACTTGTAACTTTTTGGCACATTGTACTTAACTGAAAGTCTAGTGATATTTCTCTTGCCTTTTCCTATATTTGTACACACATTTAGTGTGTGGACATTCTCTCATTTGGTATTTATGAAAAGTGTGTACTGTACCTGTTAAGCACCCCGCTCCACCTCCTGAGAGTAAGGCCTGGGCTGCTCAGCTACACTGCCACTTAGGTAGCCTGGTGAGCTTGAGGACGTCTCTAACAGCATCCAAGTCATGGACATACATGTAAATACCCCAATCACAGGGCCAGGAGGATTGCTTAGGGGCAACACGTTTGTCTTGGAAGCAAGACAAGGCAGAGCAACCCGCGTTTAGAGACTGGTCTCTGGTAATAAGCACGTTATAAAAGATTAATTCAGGAAAATCTCCCCAACAGTGCTGTTTTGTAAGAGCAGGGGAGCAGCTAGAGGGCCAACCAAGATGGCCGCCTCAGAGAGCTCCCGCACGGCCGAATATTAATCCGGTAAAATCATCCTTCAATCGGTATACCCCCGCCCGATCATCGACTGCCCGTGTCTACCAGACACTACTCCGCCATCCTGAGAAACCTGGGGGAAAAACGGCCATGCAAAGAACCAAAACGCTGCTCGCCCCGGCGCGCGTGCCTCTGAGCAACAGCCAGGCCCGCTGGGAGCCAGGACCCAGGGCACCGAGCCGAGTCGCGGTTGGGCTCTAGAGAGGGGGAGCCACTTGCTTCACACACGGCGATTGCCAGAGACGAGAGTGGGGTGCGTGCCGGCGGATCACGGCTGCCAGCTTGGGAGAGCCTCCCCCTTCCGCGTCAACGTCAGCCCACCCGCGAAGACTCCCGCGGACCGGGCTGGGGCAGGCGCCTAAGACCACGGAGGGCCGCTTTAGGGCAGTGCAGTCACCATCCATGCACGGCGGCCACTGGGAGGAGAGTGGGTCCACGCCAACTCCAGGTCCCCCCTCCAGGCACCTAAGACACCGGTGCTGTGGCTGCGGCTCGGGGGTGAGGGGCGCCCCCCTACCGCTCTCAACCTACACGCAGACTGTGGAGTGCCCACAAGGGGCGGAGGAGGCGAGAGGTCGCGGCAGTGGTTTGCCTAGCAGCTGAACACCCGCACCAGGTACGGAGCATACTGGGGGGGAGCATACATGGACTGGCTGCAGCCCAGGTTGGCCAAATATACTCTGATCCAAACCAGACATTTGAGGCGCAGAGCGGGCTGAGGGAGACCAGACCAGCCCAGTCCTCCTATATCCGTGACACTAATCCTCCCTCCCCCCCAGCGCCATCCCCCAATCACCCCTGGCGACTGCAGCCTACGAGAACACATCACCCGGCTGAGTCCACCGTGCTGGAGCAGCTTCCCCCCCGGTGGGGAGTGCACGCCAGCCACTAACCTTGGTGCCTGATTCCCAGTGCGGACGCGCGGTCGCCGGGGAGAGCACGCCAGTCCTTCTCACCCGACTAGGATCCTCGAGAGACCTACAAAAAAGAGCAACCTCCCCGGGAGTCAATCGCCCAAAGTGCTGCTTCTAATCCTGCAGGCGCAGTTACCCCACGAACCACTCCAGCGTATTCTTACCGCCACCTCTGAAAGCCCCCAGCCAGCGCAACCACTACCTGCCATCAGAATTCTTTACAAACCGAAACCCTCGACCCCAGCCCAATGGGGAAAACTGACAGGTCCCAAAGGAAACTGACTTTTGAATCCGGTGCACTCCCCAAAACCCCGAGGCTCCAAGAGGACCCAGTACCTATGGCAAGCAGCACCCCCCAGATGGATGAGGATCCCTCCTCCACAGATATCAAAAGCCTCTTATTGGACCTTAAAGTCAGCATTGGGAGCCTTAATAACAAAATGGATGGGCTTGCATCAAAGGTGGATCTCCTGCAACATAGAATGGATACCCACACAGAACGCCTCAATGAGCTGGAACAACGTGTCTCGAACCTAGATGACGGCACTGCGACCCTGGCGGCCAAAGTAAACCGCCTGGAAGCCCAAATGCTAGCAGCTAACACCAAATGCAAAGATTTGGAGGGTCGTTCCAGGAGGAATAATATTCGGATCATTGGGGTAAAGGAACATCAGATGCAGCAAAAAATGGAAGACTTTGTCGAGGAGCTATGCACTGCCCTCTTCGGTCGTGAAGCCCTCTCCCACATGTTCGTGGTAGAATGGGCTCACAGGATCCCCCTCCTCCAAACCCATTCCGGGGGCACCCTCCAGACCAATTATCACCAGACTACTAAATTATAAACACCGTGACAATATCCTTCACCTAGCCAGGGAAAAGGGCAAACTAAATCATGATGGAGACAGAATACACTTCTACCCAGATTTCTCCCCGGCAGTCCAGGCACAACGAAGATCCTTCACCACCATCAGACAAAGGTTCAAGGACAATCAGCTCACCTACTCCATGCTCTTCCCAGCACAACTCAGAATTCAACACAACGGCAAAGTCCATTTCTTCCAGACGCCAGATGAGGCCAACACCTTCCTCGATAGAGCAGGCTGCCCCGGGCCAAACCCCAATCAAACAAGAACGCAACGAGAGAGAGCAAACAGAAACCCGCCTTAAACAGCACAGGATCAACGTCCTATAACTTGCAAACAAGAAACTCACCGACCCACCGAAATACACATGGGAGTTAACCACTCCAAGGCCGTGCAACTTGGGAGGCCCCCTGGTACCCCTTGCACAGCAAAAAGTTCTCAAACAAGTTCAATGTTAATGGGAGGGAAAGCGAGAGACGGACACGCACTGTTGCGGTTCAGTTTCCAATGGCATAAGCAAACGGGCCAGTTGGGGGTTGCCCGTGTAAGGAAGGAAGCCAGAGAATGGGATTGGGAATGTGCCTTCGACCCGCCACACCCCGCCTCACCCAGCAGTCCACAACACCAGCTCCAGATTGGACTATCTATTGGTATCCGCCAGTGGCCCTCTCCGCTGGAAACAAATTCAAATCTTACCTAAAACCTTTTCCGATCATTCATCGGTTTCTCTCATATGTAATCGATCTGCACCGAAATCCCGCCTACTTCAGTGGCGCTTCAAATCCGGATACTTACAAGCTCAAGCGTTTTCATCCGAACTTCGAGAAGAAATAGCAACCTTCCTAGACATAAACCTAGGCACAGTCACGTCCGCTGGCACAATCTGGGAAACTCTGAAATGCTTCGTGAGAGGGGTCTGCCATGCCAAAGAAAATGGAATCATTAAGCTGATCCGGCGAGAACTCACCGCCAGTGAGGAACGACTGAAATAACTTGAGCTCAAGCTATCCGCAGCGAATGACCCACGCACCCAAGCAGCACTTAAGGAGGAGCTACAAAGGTTCGGGACCGTGGCAGAACGAGAGCTGAAATTCCTAGGCCGCAACACTCAAATTCGTCAATATGGCGAAGGCCAAAGACCCGGAGCCCTCCTGGCAAGATTGATCAGAGCCGACCGGAAGCCGACAATGGTCGAGAGAATACACTCCAAACACAGCACGCTGGTGCACACTGATGAAGAAATAGCTGAAGAATTCCAAACATACTACCAAGACCTATATACATCTAAATTTAATTCGAACTCAGATGCCCTAAACAATTACCTCAAAGACACTGAACTCTTCTGGGTAGAAGGAGAACTACGCGAACCCCTTAATGAACTCATCACCCCAGAGGAAATCAAGGAAGCCATTCAAACCCTTCCTAATACCAAAGCCCCGGGAACCGATGGTTTTACCGGGGAATTCTATAAGGCCTTTGCTGAAACTCTCGCCCCTTTACTCGCAGAAGTATACTACGAAGCATTAGAAACAGGTTCCCTCCCACGGTCGCTCCACGAGGCCAACATCATCCTTTTACATAAGGCAGGCAAACCCTCAGAAGAGTGCGCATCATATAGACCCATCTCTTTACTCAACCGTGATAATAAAATACTGGCAAAAATTCTCACAAACAGGTTGCTGCCGCTGATGCCGGGCCTCATGCTCGCAGATCAGGCCGGATTTGTGCCTGGACGCTGTATGACGTTCGGCATCAGAAGGCTTTTCAGCATTATTGAGGCCCTCGACCCCACTAGCCAGGCTGTAGCGGTTCTACTCGATGCCGAGAAGGCCTTCGACTCCGTGGAATTGCCCTTCCTGTTCGCTGTACTTACACAGATGGGTTTGGGGTCCCGCTTCATCAGACTCGTCTCCTTACTATACAGCGAAACCCCAAGCCACAATACTGGTAGGTTCGGCAAGATCCTCTCCCATCAAACTACAGCGAGGCACCAGGCAAGGGTGTCCTCTCTCTGCGCTAATTTTCACATTAATAATGGAACCTCTAGCGTCGAACCTTCGAGCTCAGCAACTCCACAGGGGTCTCACCATTGGACCACACAGGTTAATTATCTCATTATACGCAGATGATGTGGCGTTATTCATACATGACCCTGTAGAAAACCTTAATCCAATTATGAGGGAAGTAAATAAATTCGGGGCGATATCAGGATTAAAAATTAATCACAGAAAATCTATTATCCTCCCACTCACGCCAAATACCACACAGTTAACCGACGACTATAATTTTGTATGGGAAACCACAAAGGTACGATACCTGGGGATGCAAATGTCCTTGAAGTATCACGATGTATTTCAAGACAACTACGAAACAGTAGCAAAAACAGTGACTAGGTGGAAATCTCTCCCACTAACCTTTTGGGGAAGAGCCTCACTGGTGAAAATGTTCATACTCCCTAAATAATTATATTTATTCACCAACATCCCAATTCCAGTCCCACAATCCTTTCCGAAGAAAATCAAAAGCCTTGTTCTTGACCTCCTATGGGCGGGTAAGCCAGCTAGGGTCACTTATTCGACGCTGATACTGCCAGTATCCAACGGCGGACTAGCCCTTCCCAACCTAGAAAGATACTTCTGGGCAGCCCAAACCCAATTCCTTAGCTTTTGGTATGCCACGCATTCCATAAGACCACACGTGCAGATAGAACGGGCACTAGCGACTACCAATTTATTAAGGGCCGTCATTATCAGCCAGCTCTCAGTGCCTGTCAACACGATGAACGTGGTCTTCGCCACATACGCAATATGGAAAAAACTAGCCCAAAAATATGAAGTACAAGTGAGGTACTCCCCCCTTCTCCCAATCAAATTTATTCCAGGAATTCCCCTCACCTCCGAAAGAGTCTTCCACCAATGGGTGGATAAATTACAGATAAAGTCAATAGGAGACTTGTTCAACGAAGGCTCCTTTATCACACCCCAACAAGCCACTGAAAGAGGAGGTGACACCTCACTAGACAAGTTTATTTACTTTAGGACCAGATATGCCCTACAGGCCCTATTTCCTACGTTTCCGCAGCAACCCCCAACTTGG